>NW_005871056.1:17818801-17964593 GCF_000147115.1 Myotis lucifugus
ACAGGCCCGGCCCCGATCCACCCCAATTGGGGCTGGGCTGGCCAGCACCCCACCTGTGCAAATATTCGTGCACTGGGCCTCTAGTTTTGTTATATTTCTACAGAGTGTATATTCATCTTGTATGTTTCATTTGAACACAAAATCTTCATGTTCTCCATTCCCTGAGGTCTCTTTTGATTCGTTCTTTATGGCTAGTTTTCCTTACCAAGTTTCTCTTATTTTTCCCTAGGCAGGGAAAAAAATAAAACATAGGTGTAGTATCCGCAGTGTTCCCTGATGTTTGATAACTTCTGTTTGTCACCACATATTAGAAAACCCTTGGTTTGGCTATGTTTTTTGTGTGTATGGTAAAAAAATATATAAAACATTAAATTTCCAGTCTTAACTATTTTTAAGTGTACAGTTGAGTAGTGCTAGTATATTTACACAACTTTGCAACAGGTCTCTAGAAGTTTTCCATCTTGAAACCCTATAACTCTAGATCTACCAAGCCCTAATTCCCCCTAGGTCCTGCTCCCAGCTCTTGGCAATCACCTTTCTACTTTTTGTTTCTATGAGTTTGACTAGATACTTCATATACTACTCACACTTTTGTGACTGGATTATTCTGCATTGAATAATATCATTGACATCTACCAATGTTGTAGCATGTGACAGAACTTCCTTACCTTTTAAAGACTGCATAATATTTTTTTGTGTATACCATATTTTCTTTATCCGTTCATCTGTCAATGGGCATTTGCTTTTATCTTATGGCTATTGTGAAAAATGCTGCCATAAACATTGTGCCAAAATATCTTCAAGAACTGTCCTTAGTTTTCTTTTGGATATACAGCCAGAATTGGATTTGCTGGATCTTATGGTAACAATTTTCAATTTGTTGAGGAACTTCCATGTATTTTCTATAATGGCTACACCACTTTACATTCCTACCAATAATGCACAAGGATTCCAACTTCTCCATACCCTCACTAGTACTTCTAATTGTCTGTTCTTTTCATAATGACCACCCTAATTGTGATTTTTATTTCAATTCCCTAATTATTAATGATACTGAGAATTTTTCCCAGCTGATACCATGCAGAGCAGAGAGGAGCCGTAATTACTGAATCATGCCTGAACTATTGTCCCATGTCATTACAAGCAATAAAATGACTGTTGTTTTCCATGGCTAAACTTTGGAGTGGTTTGTTATGCAGGAAGAGATAACAAACTATTTCAGTTGTTATTTGCCTTAATCTTTATCTTTTATTCCTCAGCTTTGAGATGATTAGCTTCTACTTGCTGTTTCAACTTTGTGTATTATTTCTTTTTATTCGTCTCTTATTTTCTTATATTTTTTTGTGTAATTTTGTGTGTTAATTGGCACTGTATCAGAGCATTTTAAAGCAAAGACTCTGGGATCAGACTACATAAATTTAAATTCTAGGTCCACCACTTAATCATTATAAGACTTGGTGCTTTATACTAAAACTCTTTGTGATTCAGTTTCCACATCTATAAAATGGGGATAAAGCCTACATCCTAATAGGGCTGTTGTGAGGGAAAACTATGTTAACATACCTACACTGCTCAGAAGAGAAACATAGTAACCACTGTGTTAGTTATTATTATGTCATCTCATCTTTGACTATTATTTTACTGAAAATACTTTCTAGTTTAGTTCTATCCAAGTAAAAAGCACTCACGAAAATATTTTTAGTTTGCTGTGTTACATTTTATTCTAGACTGAAGTCTTTGGAAGTTTTTAGCATACTATGTTCTGATTTTCTTTCCCTGCCCCCATTTCATATCATCTCTACTTCCTTTCGTGATTTCTTTTCTTCTTGCCTAACATGTGTAACTTTGTACAGACTTTCTATGTCTTCTGGTAGTTGAGATTACTACTTTTTTAATCGACCTGGCATTTAGTTGTCTTTTCTGAGTTACAATTTGCTAGATGGGTGTTGCAGATATTTCACTCTTCTATAGCACATGGGTGAATAGGGGGAAGGGGAGAGTTAAGAGCCGAGATGGCTCCTGGGTTTTCTTTGTGGGAAGACTAGATCTCTGTTCTCTTTTTTGTTGACTTAGATACACTCTGACAACATTTGCTTCAACTAAATGCAGCTCTGCCTTTGAAAGAAAAAAAATATTGCGTCCACCTCTAGTAACCACTAGCACCACTAAAGTGGACTCACTTACGAGCTTAGACCTTTACCAGAAACATCCAGGGCCCATTGTTAATGCCTACTTTCATATTTCTTTCACCATCAGCAGTTTTCACTAACCCCCAACACTCTATATAGTAAAAAGAAGGGAAATAATTCTTCCTTCTCTTGAGATTTAAGGTTATTAGAATTTCCAGGACTTTTGTCAACTCATCAATGCAGATGCAAATAGGACAGTATGACTGACTACAGCACAATGGGGTCCTGAAATTTCCTTTATCTCCTTGGTCACTGCTATGGTCTAAATGTTTCTGCCTCCTCCTATCCTCCCCCCACCAAAAAAAATTTATATGTTGAAATCCTAATGCCCAGTGTGATGGTAGTAGGTGGCAGGACCTTTGGGAAGTGCTTAGGTCATGCCGATGGAGCCCTCGTGCATGGGGTTAGTGTTCCTATCAAAGAGATCCCCTAGAACGCCCTCCTCCCTCCTGCATGAGCTGCAATTAGAAGTGTGTAGCCAGAGGACGGCCCTCACCTGACCATGCTGGCACCTGACCTCTGACTTCCAGCCTCCTGGACGGTGAGAAATAAATGTCTGTGTAGGTAAGCCACCCAGTCTGTGGTACTGTGTTATAGCCGCCCAAATGGACTGAAATCCTCACCTTTTAAGAAATGTACGATATAAGGTCATACATTACTTACTTCTTGCTTGATTGTTAGTAAAAAGAAGGGAAATAATTCTTCCTTCATTTGTGTCAGTTTGTTTGTAATTCCATTTCATTACAGTATATTATTGAGGGGGGGAAAGAGCGGAGATCCAAATTCTGTATTTCATTTGTTCTTAAAAATTAAGTTTCCCTTTTCAGTAAACAATCTCAAACAAAATTCTAGTATGACCTCAAACAAAATTGATTGTCATTTATAAGAAAAAAAATATTACTTTTTTTCATATGGACAAGTTTACACTTCTGTAACTGTTTGTTTTAAAATAATTAGAAGAGGAAATGTAGAAAAGTCAGCAATATATTTCTGAGTAAATATATTATCTATAATAATAAAAGTATAATATACTAATTAGACTAGACATCCTTCCGGACGTCTTTCCGGATGACCTTCCGGACGAAGCCAGGGCTGCAAGGGAAGCCCAGGTCCCAGGTGCCTGCCGGCAGCCAGAGGGAAGCCCAGGTCCCGGGTGCCAGAGGGAAGCCAGTTGGCAGCCAGGGGAAGGAAGGCCTACTCTTGCACGAATTTCATGCATTGGGCCTCTAGTACTGATTATAAATTCACTCTTATATATGTTTGATCTGAACTGTAACAACTTCCCTCTTCTACATTCCCCCAAAATTTTACTCAACACATTATAGTGCAAATATGTACCTAAAGCCTACACCAATTTTGAGAATATTTTAATCATATCCCTTGGCATTGGGGGTGAAATATTTATTATCATCACATTCATTTTTATCAGTTTGGAATCTGACATTTCTATCTCAGAAGTTCCTTCCAAGTAAGCGCTCCACTAATTCTGAAACGCTCTTCTCAGGATAGCTCAAAAATATAAACTTTATTAACTAAAAAGAGAAGAAAATGAGATAATTGCTCTACTTAATATTTGTATGTGATTTATTATTATATGTGTTTGTAATGTAACTCATTTTGGATTTTAATTAATCCCACTTAGTGTTTAAGTATCCTATATATCTGCCAACAGGAGTTCAATTTCTAGCTGCTGTTTATTAGCAAGATAATTGGGCTTATTACTTAAGCATGGTGCGTCCCTGGCATTCAGCCCAGATGGGATATTTTATATGTGTTATATCTGGAAAAGGATAGAATACATTTCCTCAAAAGCAGATGTTTAAACAATATTAAGAACTTCAAATTTTTCAAGCTACCATAATGCTGGAGAGTTAAGACCACATAGCAGAACAAAATGCATTAAACTCTTAAACTAGAACACTTTCTCTTCAACTATTAAGTTTATATTTACTACTCTCTCAAAGAACTGTAAGGTTTTATTTATATACACAGACGTAAATATTTCTAAAAGTGTTTTACATATCAATCTTAGATGGCTGAACAAGTGTTTTTGGCCTGCTTGAAATTTTTTTTCCCTAAAATTTTTCCTTGAGCAAAACGTCAGGTTCCTAAAAGAGATTTACCAAACGATTGCTGAATGGATAAACAAGTGATGGGGGGGCTTGATAAATATGGCAGTGGTACATTAAATACACATCATTTAAAATGTTAATTAACTGGCAATAGAATTCAGATAAACAAAATGAATGCTATTTTATGATGAAATATGAAATCCTTTTAATTATATACTATAATATTGTTCTAAGCTACACTCTGAAAGCAGAAAAATCATGAAGGCACATTTTAAATATTATGAGGTCTCAGAACATAACAGTATGCAATCACAAAAGTTGCCATTGCACTGTTTTAATAATTTTCATTTTTTAATATATCTTATTATAAAAACATACTATAATATTGATAAGCTGGATATAGAGCTTGGGAAAGAAACTATTTATCTTTTTAAATACACTTGCCCTTAAAATATGATGTTTCTTTTGGTCACATTTATATGTGTCCAAGAAACAGACTTCAAGGAGAAAAGAAAATATGTCTCTGTTCTCTCCTCTTATTTTCTTTTCTTGGTTACCTCAGAAGCACAGGAGATAAATATAACATAGGAGGTTAGGGGGGAAAAGTTTCCTTAAGACTTCAAAACACTTCACCAAAATAAAACAGAATTTTCTTATCCAGTAAGTGTTCCTTCTCTTCTTTGGCTTCAATTTTATTTTCCTGTGTCCTCATTTCTACAATGCTTTTTCCAAAGTACGTAAAGTATCAGTAAGAATCTGCATGATGCCTACAGCTTAAAAATACAAATGGTAATGGTACATTTTTCTCAAAGCACTTTGTAGACCTTCAGCTTCCAGATTTCTGTCACATGTATGTAGATTCTCACCACATGCAATGTTGCTGTACACCATCAGTAATCTTTGATAATATGTAATAATATGTTTTTGTAAAATGCATAGACTTATCCAGAAAGTAAATAGGTTGGATATGAAAAACAGGGACTGAAAGGTTAAGACTAGACTGTAAAGTGTTAATGGGCATCAGGATTCAACTTTCCAGTAAAGATGAGGCTGCTGAACATCAGAACTAAATATAAAATTGGCATGACACGTGATTGGCATAAAATGTCAATGGGTACCTGCTCTTGCATGTCCTGTAGATTTGGTTGGCTCCTTACTGACTTCCATAACCATGTCAGCTGATGAACATGGATGGACCATGTCATGGAACGCCGATATGAAGTGCCATCACTGCAAGAAATCCTGGTGGCTCACTCTGCACACAGATTAACACTTCCAATGCCATGTCATTTGTGGCCATCACAGCTTTAAGTCTTCTCTTTCAAGGAATAGGCAAAGTTCTCAGAATAAAGAGATGGCAGGCTTAGCATCTTCTGATAGATAACCCTGTGCAGAAGATACTCCTAACCATTTGGACTAACCAGTGAGAATGGTAGTGGTTTGCCCTAACTGGTTTGGCTCAGTGGGTAGAGCGTCAGCCTGTGGACTGCAGGGTCCCAGGTTCGATTCCAGCCAAGGGCATGTACCTTGGTTGTGGGCACATCCCCAGTAGGAGGTATGCAGGAGGCAGCTGATCGATGTTTCTCTCTCATCGATGTTTCTAACTCTCTATTCCTCTCCCTTCCTCTCTGTAAAAAATCAATAAAATATATTTTTTAAAAAAGAATGGTAGTGGTTCAATGGAAGATATTTGAATTTAGATATATTGGGCTCAGATATCACTCACTTAGATTGTGGGTAAGTCTATAAGCCTCTGCTCATCTGGTTGTTATTAAAAATAAATAAAAAATACACAAAAGTGGAT
Organism: Myotis lucifugus; assembly: GCF_000147115.1. Taxonomy (NCBI): domain Eukaryota; kingdom Metazoa; phylum Chordata; class Mammalia; order Chiroptera; family Vespertilionidae; genus Myotis; species Myotis lucifugus. The sequence goes on from NW_005871056.1 coordinate 17,824,867, forward strand.
GTAATAAAAATTTAAAAACTCAGTTTTCAACATTATCAAGCAGTAGTTATTTACATCATGAAATTCAAGTATCTAACATCTAAAGGTATCCGATATATTGGGAACAAAGAATCCAAGTTCAGGGGAATCCTTCTTATTAGAAGAGAACATCTGCTATGTGAAATGAAGAGAATGAAATCTATACTACATTTAAATGGAGTCACTTGTTCTCTAGTTTTATTCCTCCCAATTACAGTTCTGAAAGCCTGTCAGCAGAGGAATAATCTTCCCAGAAACCTAGCAATGAAAAGAAATGGTCAAGATGAGCATGAAACATGTAGCTGTCCTAGCAGAGAAAGTCATTTTTCCCAGTCCTAAGGTTATTTCAATAAACACGCTGCAACATTATTGTTATTCTTGTAACAAATAACATACAGTCACATAACCCACCAGTAGTATTGTGCCGCAGAATAACTTATGTGCACCATAACACCGGTTTGTAGTGGAAATAAAGTTGTCGAGCCGTATATGGAGAGAATTCTTTACATTGTATTGTAAACATCTTACTTGCATTAAAACTGTTGTTTTCATAAATGTGATCAATTGGAAAAATAAACTTGGGAGACAATTTTAGTGTCTCTTGAAAGATTTTTCCTATTTTGGTTGCCATGTCATATTCTTATTTCTTCCTTGATCTGGTGTTTGGGTTCTTGACATTCCATTCTATATAAACCTATACTGCATAAGAGATTGTGCAAAATAAAATAATTTTGTGAAATTAATTTATGTTTAGTAGGAAAATAGTGGCATGAAAAAGCAGTTTTATTAACTTAGAAAATGCAAGGCAATTGAGATTAAAAACTCACTTAAAATTTCAGAGTGTAAAAAATCACAGTCAGAAAAACCCAAAGATGAGATTTAAAAACCAAATAAATCAGTTTCACAAAAGCAGATTTACACAGAATAAAAAAAAATGGTTAATAATTGGAACCAGATATTAGGGGGCCAGATACATCATTTTATAGAATTTAGACTTTGTCCTAAATAACACAAGAAATCACCCAGAGTTCTCAGAAAAAGGGATTCAAATTACTTTAAGTCACATGCCATTCCCTAAGACTTACCTGGCTACTTCATTACTTAAGCTTTAAAGCTATTTTCAAATATGGTGAGAAGTTAGAACACCCCCAAAGACAGTGCTAATTCTTTAAGATGCCAACTAATATGCTTTATATCTTATTGCTAATAATCTGGTTTTACTGGTATTTAAAAGACAATGGATTAAAAAAGAAAAAAAACTTATCACAGCTTATAAGTCAATGCATTCATTAACCATATATTTTCAGTATCTGTCTTATTCTTTATGTTTACATTATAATAACTAGTTGGAAAGGTACTAGTTAATCCACTCAATAAACAGTTTAGGGCCTACTAAGTACCAGGTGCATTGGCAGATTGGTGATAAAATGCTGATGAAAAAAGGCAAAAACAAAAGTGATTAACAAATAATAACACAACAAACAGAAATTGTTCCTTTCTTCAATGACTTATGACTTAGAGATAATCATTAATCAATAATTGTGAGAATTAATCAACTAATCATACAAATACACAATTAGTGAATGCTGTGAATAAGAAATAAATCATCCAGTTCAAGAATTGATTTAATCAAGGAATCTTTCTTGGGAATGTGTTGCTTAAGGGGAGAAATTTTAAAAAGAGAAAAACAAATAATTAACTGAGAAAAAGGAAGATAAATTTTCACAGAAAGAAAGCAGTATGTTGGTAAAGACTCTCCTAGACCAAATTCTAGGTAGGTTCCTCTCAGCAACTAGGACCCATCCTAGGGCAAGTCCCCAAGAGTCAGCTTCAACACAATCCTGCTGAGTCAGTCTAGACAGAATCCTCCACTTACTATATATACATATTGATTTCAGAGAGGAAGGGAGAGGGGGAGAGAGAGATAGAAACATCAAAGATGAGAGAGAATCATTGATCAATTGCCGCACTACCATTACTGGGGATCAAATTTATAACCCAGGCATGTGCCCTGACTGGGAATTAAACCGTGAACTACTGGTTCATAGGTTGACACTCAACCACTGAGCCACACCAGCTGGGCTCCACTTTGATATTTAATCAAATTCCTCATTCTCCACCATCCTCCAGGCAAGTCTCATCACCCTGGTTTGCCTTCAACAAATCCTGTTAGGTTGGTTCAGCCAGAATCCTCTCTTATCCCTCATGTTTCTTCTTAGTAAATTTTCATCCACTCACTCCCACCCTGCTTCTTGTTGATAGATCCTCATTGTCCATGTGTTACAGTTCCTGATTAAAATCTGTTTTTACCTCTTTAACTACAGGCAGGCTCTGCTTTCTTTAACAACTAGTGGCCAGGTACAAGAATTCATGCACATTGAAAGGAAATTAATTAGAAGAAAAATTTCAATATCGCTATTCACCCTTTCTCTGTAATAGAAGTGTCAACCAAATTCACAATCGACAATGACAGATCAAAACACACGCATGCGATTGGCGCCAGCAAGAGCTTTATATGTATCACACATGTGCGAGTCAACTTAGCCTTTTATATATATAGAATAAACATGCTTAATTAGACCTGCTTTCTGATTTAGCTAAACTTTTTCCAGCCTATTGAAGCACCCCAACTTCTCTTTCAGGTAACTGTCAGCAACACAGCAGTAAATATCAACAAAAAACAGATTATTATTGTAGATCACACAGGAAGAACAAAGGGTATAATATTTAACTGCAGCAGTGTTTGACTATATTCTGTGCAGTGAGAAAACCTGAAGTCATTTTCAAGGTCCACCATTTCTTACTTCTTTTCAGCCAGGTCAATTTTCTAAACTTTCTAAGTACCCTACATTTCCAGAGCAGCTATAGCCATTTATATTTTCTTAAAACTTTTAATAAAAATTTTTCGGCTAATGCAAAGAAAATAGGATTCCAAGTCTCTTATCTACCTACTCTAGGACTTCTGTGAGGATCAAATGAGATGACGCACGGGAAAATGCTTCACAGACATTTGTTTAAAGTGTAAAATGTTTGCACCTGTAAAGCAAGTCATGTTCCTGGGCTGAAGAAACTCCAAGGAGACTAGTCGCTAGGGAGAGAAAGCCAGGCATTGCTACGTGACGTCATTACCTGGTGCCCACAGCAACCGTTTCCGGGCTGGGCTGGGCTGGGCTGTGGGCTGCATTTTGCGCCATGGGGTCTCGGCAGTGTTGGCTGTGATTTGATGTGGTGTTGCTCTGGGGTTGTGGTGGTGCCTGTGTCCCACTTGGGGGAAGCTGAGTGTTGGTTTGTGGGCGCCAGGTCCATGGTGTTGTTTCTTTGACTGGCCAGTGCGAGTCACAGCAGCTCCTGCATTGAGCGTCTGCCCCCTGGTGGTCAGTGAGCATCATAGTGACCGGTCGGACAGTCAGAGGGACACTTAGCATATTAGCCTTTTATATATATAGGTGGCATAGGCCCTGAAAAGGAAGGGGTCATTGTATCACATCAAAAAAAACCTGTCCCTATATTTTATGATAGCATGAATGTTTTTTATATGATTGACAAGAGTATGCAAATTATTGCTCACATTGAATCAGTCCCTCCAACTGTTTCTGTAAATAAGGTTCTATTGGCACACAGCCACACCCATTCATTTACATATTTCCTGTGGCTGCTTATCCACTAAAAAGGCAGAATTGGGTTAACTGTGACACAGACTGTATAGCCCATAAAGTTTAAAATATTTATCATTTGACACTTGGCCAAACCCTGTTATAGACTCTTAATCAGATATACAAATGTTGGTTTTATGAGACTGCCAATTTTTACAAAACCTTAGTTGCTTTGGGACAAATTTCATTGAGGAACTTGTGACTAATTTTAAGAGTTCCATCCTAGAGTGTTATAATTTTTTCAAGGTTACCAAAGGCCTGTGTTCCAATAAAGTTGTAAAAGGACTCCCAAAACATAAATAAGATAGAAATCTAATTGTCCTATTTAAAGCGAAGGGACCAGATCTCTCTGTCTCAATATTGAGGCAATCTTCCTTTCTAGGCAAAAAAAAAAATATTTTAGAAAACACTGCTCTAGACTACAGATTCAGTAAGTACCCTACATTTCCAGAGCAGCTATAGCCATTTATTTTTTCTTAAACCTTTAATAAAAATTTTCACGCAAAAAAGTTGAATAAAATAACGATCACCTATAAACTCTACAAGTAAATTCAAGATAACATTTTGCCATATTTGCTTTGCCTAAACTGTGTGACTGTGTGTGTGTGTGTGTGTGTTTACAAATGATTTTTACATAATTAATTCTATACAAACTGCAGGCATTGCGATCCTTTATCCCCAAATTCTTTAGTATGCTTCTCTTAAAATAAAGACATTCTCCTACATCACCAAAATAATACTATCACATCACAATAAATAATTAGCAATTATTTTTTCTAATACCTAACATATAGTCTACATTCAAATTTTACCTATTTGAACTGCTACAACTCCCAAACTCATGCATTGGATTAATTTATGATCTTTAATATTCTATGACAGTATCCATTTCATTTTTTCATTACACTTACTTTCTGGACAGACCAAGAAAGTTATTTTGAGCAATATTCTATATCTGGAATTGTTTCATTGTGTGTATTCATTCTTTCTTGTAGTCCATGGAAGCTTAATTGATTGTAATACATTGGATAAATAAAATCTCTTGAGACTGCAGTAATACTCTTAGGAAAAAAGACGAGAGAGAGAGAGACAGCAAAAGCAAAAGCAAAAAGCAAATAAACAAAATCCAATATAAAAGTTAATATTGTACTTTAAAAAATTCGAATCAAAGAGAAATAAGTGTTCATTCAGTCTCTCTTCGTGTGTGTGTGTGTGTGTGTGTGTCTTAGGAGAAATTGTATTTTATCCCATTATGAGTAAAAGTGCTTATTTATAGGAAATTGTAGTCAGTAAATGTAGAAGAAAATACAGAATTATAAAATCACCATTCTATAATACCAAAGGAATCATTGATTGAGGAAAGGACCCCCAACAGATGCTAAAAAATAAGATGAAAGATTGCAGAACCAAATGTTAGGCCAGAGTCAAAGAATTCTCCCACCCCCTTCCTTTGAACTTATTCATTACAAAGAGAAAATACAGCTAGAGAATAGAAAAATCTGTTGGCACCATTGTAACTTATATGATCAATGTTAGCCACCACTAAGAGTGAAGCAACCTGATTTTATATGCTTTTGATTTAACACAATGTCAGTACATAGGATTACTATGAAAGGTCTTGCCTCACATTTTTTACCTGAATCTATTTAAGTCTTTAGATTTAACTACCAATTCTTCTAATTAGGTACTTGCTAAAATAATCTCATAATAACAACTTGATAAAAATAGTTTTTTAGGTATCTAAGAAATAATGATTAATCATTCTGATAATAGGTATGACCACTCTTTTCACAACTAACCTGGGAATTAACCCAGAATTTTTGCATCCTGTAGCAAAAGGGACTGTGAACTGTATGTGAAGAGCTTCACTTCCATGCTCAAACTATTTTTAACTAAAAAATCTGGGTGATCTTGGCTACCACAGTTCCTTCATGGGGCCTCAGTTTTTCTGTTGAAAACATAAGTTTTGAGTAACATATTCCTCACCTTAGACCCAAAGTTCGATGAATTTTTAAGTAACAGGAAATAGTCTTGCACACACAGTTTAGTGTAGTGGTTAAGAGCAGAGACTCAGGGATCCAGACTGCTCTGATGTGAAACACCCACTCTGCTACAGCCATTCCTCTCTAAGCCTCAGCCCATCTATAATAATAAAAGCATAACATGCTAATTAGACCCGATGTCCTTGTCCTTCCGGACGAAGCCAGGGCTGCGAGGGAAGCCTGGGTCCCGGGTGCCAGAGGGAAGCCAGTGCCAGAAGCCGAGGGAAAGAAGGCCTATTCTTCCACGAATTTCATGCATTGGGTTTCTAATTCATCCATAAAATGGAGATAGTGCAATTACATTACCTATTTCATAGGGTTGTTGTGATGATTTATTCAGTTAATGCAAATAAAATGCAGGAAAAATGACTACTACTAATAAGCATTCAATATATATGTTTACATTATAGTTGTTTATTAACTTTCTTATTTAAAACCATCATTATATTTTACTTTCTATGGGATCCAAATCAGAATCATCCTAGTGACAATTACACAGCAGAGTTACAAACAGCATTGTTGTTGATGTGCCTGTCGTAATAGGCATCTGACAGGTTAGTGAAAACAGTGTGCCAGGCTGTAGGCTAATTTGGCATCTGAAAGCCATTTGCAAGCCCCTTCTCCCTTTCATTCCTCTGTTACAGACTTGAAAGCCAGCTAATCTGCAGCAAGAGAGGGCTAAGTAACATACATTTTGCTGTAGGAAGTCAGTGGCTATCAACTGGCGGAGCATCTAGCAAAGCTTTTGAACAGGACAGATGGGGTTGGCATCACTGCTTTCATCTTTAGTCATTCTTTCCATCTGAAACACAGACGCATCATAGGAGGAGAAGGAGGCACCTTGAGAATGTGAAGTCAAATGCCATAGTGTTTTGGATGTCAAAAGAGATCAATATAAAAGCTGGGTCCCTGATGGCACCATTGAACACTTAGTAGTCAGCCTGCTACATTTCTTGTTATATGAGGCAAGTGAGCCCGTATGTGTTTAAACCACAGTTAATCTGGTTTTCTATTACTTGCTACTGAAAACAATCCCAACTGATATACTTATTCTATTTCATTTAAAGTTGTAAAAACAATAAAAAGGAGGCAAGATTATTATCTCTGTTTGACACTTATAGTAAATACATCCTTTAAAAGCCTTTTTTTGAAAGGAGCTATAAAGATTGAGTCTATCTACAACTTTCATTAAGGTTTAAAACTTTATTTTGCTGAATAGGTTAGAAGTTGATTATCTTGCATTCCAGTGTGTAAACCCTTCAACAGAAACTGTACCAGCAGCAAATTGAGGTAGGCTAATACAAATGACTTATCTTCAGGGCTATTACAACCACCAGTGTCTTATTAAACGTTTAAATGACTATAAGAAAAGTCTTTAAATTAATGGAGGATTTGCAAGAAGATAAATAAGAGCTTTATTGTGGCATATAGATTGTGAAGACTTTATGAAATGTCTAGAAGATTCATTCCATCATGATAAAGGTAATCCATAATTGTTCAGGCAATTTAATAAACCAAAGGAAACTTTGACAGTGTGATAGATACTCAAAATATTTACCATTTAGTCCTGGAATGTGGAGTTCATTTTCTGGTATGCTTTGGATAGCTGGTCTATCTCCTCTTGTTAAATTAATATGTTAGCACTTTTCATCTCCCTTATGCTGCTAAGTAAATATAATAAAACATGCCAGTTGAAATTTATTCTAGAATAAAATTCTAAGTGATTCTCATTGCAGAAGATGCTAAAAGGAATGCAAAGGCTATTCTATTGCTTGAAGCCTTTTGGTTGGAAGCTTGCTGAGTTTCAAGGCTATAGCCCTTTAGCAATAATTTTTCCTCTAGTTCTTCTCCAGAAAGTTTCCTTCCTTAATATCCTACTCCAAAGCATAGACTTAAATATAAGTACAGAAGTCCTTCCCTAATCAACTCACTTCAAGACCCATACATGCCCTAACCGGTTTGGCTCAGTGGATAGAGCGTCAGCCTGCGGACTCAAGGGTCCCAGGATCGATTCCGGTCAAGGGCATGTACCTTGGTTGTGGGCACATCCCCAGTGGGGGGTGTGCAGGAGGCAGCTGATCGATGTTTCTCTCTCATCGATGTTTCTAACTCTCTATCCCTCTCCCTTCCTCTCTATAAAAAATCAATAAAATATATTTAAAAAACCCATACATGATAGAATTGTTACAGTAGGTAGGTAGTTATATTTTAAGCAAAAGGGAGGGAGGGAGCAATCAGCAGCAGATACCGAATTAAGCCTGATTAAACTTTATGGTCACCCTGGGGAGTCTGCCCCTTTAACAGGAGGAGGGAGAAGATAGCACAGGGGGCAGTCCTTTCACTGGGTGCACACACAGTAGAAGCCAAAATAGCAACTATAAAGGGGAAGATACAAGCCTGAGAAAATCCGGAAAATGATTGGATAGGATAAGGATACCAGCTCAGGAAAAGCCAGCAAAGAGATTGGATCGTTTGAAAGAAAGCCTGCTCTCTCCCAAGCCCAAGGAAATAAATACAGGGAAGCTTCACAAGGGCCCCAATCTCTTTTTGGCAGCCCTGTGGGCTGGAGTGTAGCTGGGAGCAGACACTGAGCTAGACTACTGGAGCGTGGGATGCCAGAGTAATGGCACAGGAACTCGGGGCCCCGACCCTCCTCCTGGGCTTGGCAGGGACAAGTGTGGGCCTGCAGTCCCAGAAGCTGGACTTCCTTCACAGCAAGATGGAGCTGAGCTACCTGGTCACGGGTGGAGCATCGGGTGTGGTGTATCTGGGGCCGACTGACAACATGGGCCAGCTTCTGCTGCTGAACCTACCAGGGAAGTGCTGCATCGTGTGGCAGGCTTTTCAAGGACATGTAGGCCCTGTGTCCCCTTCTAATAAATCTTGCCACTATTGCTCACATCCTCCTTCACAAGTGTTCCTGAAATGCTTTTCCTGTGACACCATAAGAAGCTATCCTCAGACTGGTCCTCCTCTGGTAAGAGAATCAGCATCTAACTATATCTGAAAATCTCTTTGGACATTAAAATTTCAGCACTATCCTGGGTCTATACACCATAGATTTAGAAGGAATTCGTTCCATTCCAGAACATCCCAGAAGGCCCAGAAAGGCCAATAAGCAATGTGTTCTTTTCTTGAATACAAGAGTCACAGTTATGATAGCTCTTTCCTAAGGAAGTGTTTTGTTAATTCTAAAAACAACCAAAATAGAATTTTTGTAATCAGCCACACACTTTTATGTTACAAGGTATTCAGAATACATAAAAAAGATTAGAGGAGAACATTCCAAAAATAAAGGCAACTGGATTTACTAATTCCACCTGAAAGAATTTCAAATGTAAAGAATAAACTATTAAATATTTTATTTTATTTTTACCCATGGAAGTATGTCAAACACAACTATTCCTGACACCAGCATGGCAAGGTGATGCAAGGAGGTCCTACAGGCGTTAACACTGTTTACTCTTTTTCCCACCATTTTTCGTTCTCTACACCCCAGTGACATTGTCATAAAGCATTTGTGATGATCAAATAAATTCCCCTTCTCTATCATACACCTCCTCACGCTGAGGTCTGTGCTCCCATTGTAAACCTGGCACATTTGAGCTCTCCCAAGGACTATTTGAAATGCACACTCATATATGCATGTAAGCCTGGGTCCTGAACTGACTGGAATCCATGATAAGCAAGGACCTGCATGGACTCTGAGTCCAGCAAGTCTACCAGGTCCTCTGTGTCAGATCATTAGTTGGGCAGATGAACTCATATTCTAGTGGAGGATAAAGATGTCAAACAAATAAACGAATAAATGACTTCATTTGAATAGTTCTAACTCTAATAAGAAAAGTTAAGAACATTTTTAATGATGTTATCTTAAAAAGTAAGGCCTTGAGGGAGGATATTTTTCCTATCATCCCTCTAGGCTCTCTGGTCTCAGAGAAAGACAGATTAACAAAAGAAAAGCATACAAATGTATTTAATACAAATTTGCATCACAAAAGGAAATACTAGTAAAGACCTGGAGAAATGGTTAAACCCGCCTGAGCATTTTTATAGATTTGATGAAGAGTGACAAGTCATGAAAAAATGTGAGAGGACACAGGGTGTGAGCTAAGAGGAGTGAACTGGGAAATTAGCTAGGCCTGTTTGCTCGGATTTCTCTTGGCATTGAAGGGAGGCAGAGTTTGCTACTCCAAAATATACCTCTTTGGATATTGATTATCTTAAGCTGGCTATTTTTAAAAAACAAAAGACTCATGAAAAACTTTGGTCTTCCCCTGCCTAAAAGAATTTAGGATAGAAGACCTGCTCTAGGAAGGGAGTTATCATCATAGATAACTATAGTTTAATATAAACTCAGTGTGATAGGCAGGAAGGAGTCTAGAAAGGGCCATTTGATCAAAGTCCTGTCTGTGCCCTATTCTTTCAAAATGGCCCAACAAAACTCTTTTCATCTCCTTGTAAATTGAAGTCCTAGAACTCTTCTTGTCCCTCCCTAGTCCAGAATGACATGTATGCCTCATTTGGCTTCTGTCTTTGGAATTTTCATGTTTATGTGAATTCCCTGTGTATGAAAAAACTTGATTTTTTTCCCTGTTAATCTGCCTTATGTAATTTTGATTATTAGTCCATCCAGGAGAACTTAAAAAACTATTTTTCTTCCCCACATCACTCCATCTTTGGAGCTAATGATGCTCCTTTCTTCTGGGTATAAGGTGTTTTGAACCCCTCCAGAGTCTATTTTTGAGAGGGTCACAATGGAACAGGGATCTAAATTGTACCCATTGGGGAGGTAGAATATTTTGGCAGATTTAGTAACTGGTTCAAAGGCTCCGTAGTGAAAATAAAGCTGATGAGCTTTAGGAACAGCATCAGGCCATAGCCAGAACAGAGCCAGTGGGAAAGGATATGTAGGAGACAGTCAGGGGCTGGCTTCCAGAAGACCTTGTAGACTATGAACATATGGGAAATAATTGGCATATCACACAGGGGAGAAGTGAAAATGTATTTGTGTATTAAAAAGACTTCTCCCTGCTGCATAGGGAAGCTATTATGGGGCTAAGGTATAGGGCCATGCTGAAAAGTTCACATTTGTAAAGGCCTAGACCAGCCGTGGGCAAACTACGGCCCGCGGGCCGGATCCAGCCCGTTTGAAATGAATAAAACTAAAAAAAAAAAAAAAAAGACCGTACCCTTTTATGTAATGATGTTTACTTTGAATTTATATTAGTTCACACAAACACTCCATCCATGCTTTTGTTCCAGCCCTCCGGTCCAGTTTAAGAACCCATTGTGGCCCTCGAGTCAAAAAGTTTGCCTACCCCTGGCCTAGACCCAATGTTTACTATATAGGAGAAATTTAATCAATATTAGTTCATTATTATCTCTTTTTTTAGGATGATGCAAGACTACAATGTATCCTAAATCTATACAGAGGATACTGACCACCTTTTAGATCTATTTAACTTTTCATTACTTTTCCTTATCATAAAAGTGATACATACTCATTTATCAAATTCATGAAAAGATAAAGAACTATATAAAAAAAGAGAAAAAACCTATAATCATAATTCTTTCTTCCAGAGACAACAGCAATACAAAATCTTTTCTTCCAGTTTTTTTTCCTCTGCAATCATATCTGCATAGCTGAGCTCTTGTATGCACACATTTGTATGCTGCTATATTTCTTCATATCAATTAAAGCAGGTTAAGATTTAGGAGTTTCATACTGCTCACATCATCTTTTTTTTCCAGAAGCAAGGTGCTGTGTAAAATCAGTATTATTGCCTCTGATAATTTGTTTAACTCTCCAACATGTTACATATCAAATGCATGTATTCTCCATTGTCTCCACTCAATTCTCTGAGCATGCCGGGCAAACTGGAATTTTTATACCAATTGAACAGATGGGCACTTTGAGACTTCAGTGGCTAACTGGAGAAGCTATAGTTCAAATTAATGGAAAAGTTAAATCTAAAACTCTTTTCGTTTCTGGCCCATTGACAGTCCAACTAAACCCTCCTACCATTCCCTTCCTCAATTCATCCTTAGATTTTTTTGCTCAATGCATTGTAGGCCATTAGTTTTGGTCACATTTAAGACTTGGTAGAAATATGGACTCTCAGGCCCCATACCAGAACTTGCATTTGAACAATATCTCTAGATGATTTCTTTATACATTAAAATTTAAGAAATGTGAATTAATATACTTCCTATCCCTTGCAAAAAGAAGCTAAGATGACCAAGGTAATCATGTGATAAACATTACAGTCTTACCCTTCAAACTGAACACAGAACTTACTGATTGCATACAGAAGATGAGAAAAATTGCACTTTTAAGCTAAAATATTTTGCTGGTCATATATTTATTGCCTAATAAAATACAGAAAAAAGTGGGCTACTAATTAACTTAGCTGAAAGTGATCAATTAAAGGGATCTGCCGAACTTGGATTTTAAAAATAATTTTCACCAACACATAGATTAGTTCAAGTGCAAAAATGACATTGTGAATAAATATTAATTTCATCATCTATATATATATATAAAAGCTTAAGCGACCATTACAACTAAACAACCAGAACGACCGGTCGACCAGTCGCTATGACACATAATGACTACCAGGGGGCAGACACTCAATGCAGGAGCTGCCCACTGGTGGTCAGCGGGCTCCCACAGCCAACCTCCCACAGCCGGCCAATCTCCCTCAGTCCCTCCCCTTGCCAGTCCCTCCCCCTGGCCAGCCCACAATCTTCCCCCAATCCCTCCCCCAGCCAGCAGGCCCCAAATTGGCCTGGCCCTGATGGGCCTGTCCCTGATCAGGACTGGGCAAGACAGCCCCAATCAACCCTGATCGCTGGCCAGGCCTAGGGACCCCACCCCAAAATGTATGTGATAAAACAATCAGTGTCTTTAAGTGAAAAACAAGTAACTGTAGAAGGTACACATTAGACTAACAGAAAAATACCCTTTTAGTGAATTTTGTTCTGAAAGAAAAACCATCATTTGTATAAACGAAGGTAAATTATTCCCTAAACTTGAACCACATATAAATTAGCAGATTCTTTTCAAATAACTAGCTTGTTTTGGATACTTATTTGTACTTGTTTAAAAGCTCATTCTTCTTGCATACATGCATTTATTCAACGAAATGCTCGATTTAAAGCAAACATAAAATAGAGCTTTTTGTACCAAATTGGAATTCCTATAGAAGAACATTTCAGTGACAATAATAACTGATTCAATAAAAAATTGATTTAAGACAAATTAACAAAAATGAAAGAATTTAGACTTAGCCTGTCTAGAAAGAAGAGTCGAAGGAGAATGAATACCAGTAATTGGTGAAATAGTGAGAGAAACTGTATACTGAATTCATAATCTCTAGCTTTCTTTTGAAATCATCTCAGTGAGATATGTTGAAATACAGCAAAACTTACAGAATTCCCAAAATATAAAGACCGAGTCAATATTCATTGAGTCTCCATACTGTTTGGTACGGAGCTACGGTGCCTCATCTCATGTATAGCTTCATAGCTCTGGTTCTAGCCACTTTATCATAGACAAATGAAAATTTAGATCCATCTCCACACCTTGGTTGGCGTTTTTACTTCAAGCCTTTACCTTATTCCTTCTAAGCTTCCAAGGTGCTCAGCCATAACCTCATCCCTCAAACCCACTTGGGGTTTTTGGGGTTTGGACTGTAAACAACAAAAGGCAACGCTAGCCAAGGCCAGCAAACAGTTCCTTGTTAGGGGAGGATAAAACTGGTTTCCGAAAGAGCAGAGGCTGGCTGTTTAGCCTTCCAGGGAGAAAAACCGAGCAGAGGGCCTTTCTGGGGTCACACCAGCTTGAAGGGTTCCATCCCCGCTTCCTTCTGTGTCCCGTGCGCTCGGGAGCTGGGCTCTGGGAGAGCACCTGGTTCGCCTCCTTTGCTCTGGCCCCGTTCCTCCCCGAGGTCAAGGCCTGGACTGACAGTTCCGAGTGAACCCCCTCACTCCCCCAGAACCTGATGGAAGCGTCCCAGTGGGACGTGGAGAGGAGGGGAAGACACACCTCTGACCAGCCCCTCACCACGTCCTCACAGCCCTTTCTCACCGGCACGCAGCTCAGATGACGAAGGAAAGAAACTGCCAGGGATAAAATCAAGAAAAACACCGCGACGTTTCAGGTCCCCTCGCCTTTGCTCACAGGATTCACTCTGACGGGGATGCCATCCATCTCCGCGGGGTGAAACTCGCGCTTCCAGCCCTACTGCGAGCGTAATGACTTCGCTGCCCTCTCCGTGAGGAATGGGGCCTCCAGGCCCGTCCTCGCCGCCACGTGGACTTACCTGAGTGTTCCCGGCCACTGGTCAAGGGTCGCCTCCTCCAAAGGGTGTGAGCGCCCTGAGTGACAGGCTCGGCGTCCTCACCCCGCACAGCTCGGGGTCACCTGCTCGGCCCAGACGGCCAGCGCGTCTCCCAGGATGCGCTTTGAATATGTCCATGCCAATCGGCGGGCCTGTGGACGCGCATTCCCAGGCCCACGCCGGCCCCTCTGCCACGTGAGCAAATCAAATTTTCGTTGCTTTACATGCTCCGCACCTGCACCTGCACCTGCACCTGCACCTGCACCTGCACCTGCACCTGCAGGGTCTCCAGTCAGCCCACCCCGGACGCCAGGCCAGCTCCTGGCTCCACTCTCGCTCCCGGCTCCGAGCATTCGCTAAGGAAGGTCAGACAGGCAGCCCCAGACGCCAGGCCACGTTCCGAGGCCACGTTCCGAGGCCCACTTCCGCTCACTGCGCCCCAAATCCCGCGAGAAGAGCGCTGCCAGCGGGAGAGGTGCGGTGAGCCCCGCCCAGGGGTCATTTCCCCTGGAATACAGGACACCACGCTCGTTACGCAATCCTTTTCGTTTTGTCACTTGACAAAACTAAACTGAAAAGACAGCTGTTCTCCGGCGCTGTTCTGTGTATATGTAAGTTGTAGTTACAGAATGCAAAATTAGCACAATTGTAAAAGCTGAGTTATGACCCAGTGGGCATTTCGAGAGGTAGTTGAATTACTTTAACAGTTCTGTATGGTTAATATCATGAATAAAATAAAGCAGAAAACGGTTATTTAAAAAAATAAAGGAAACAAAATATGTATCCAGAACTCAAAAGTCTCTAAGCTAGGTTTTATAGAAAAGAAACTCTACAAATATGGCCCTCACTTCCTGTAAACTTAATACCTAACATGAGTAATAATGATATAGAGAGACAATCTACAAAGGAAAGCTAGAATAATGGACACATAATTATTTTTTAAAAGAAATAAATTACCCATATGTCCAGGAAGTAATATACGAATGTCTAAGAATGGATTACAAAAAAACATCTTGAAAAGAAATGAATCTGCATTCAATAAGGTAATGCAAATAGCCACCTTTCTATCTGCTTAAAGTCAATTAGCAAGTGTCTCCTTTTTCAGAATTCTTACACAAATGACTGCCCAGGTATTTGTCATTTACATTTCCCCACTCTTTAAAACATTTTTTAACTTTTATTTGACCTGTATGGTCTCCCCAGTGAGATTTTAAACTGAAAACGGGCGCCATCCCTTTTCCTTCTGTGCTATCTGGGAAGGCACCATGAGTTCCATAACTGAAAATGCTCAATAGGTGGATTGGGAGGAAACCACCTTCACCACCTTTATATCCCTTGAGTTCTGGGGAACAAGATGACAAAAACTTTTGGGTGAAGCCTAGTTTTTGAATTTATTTTTGAATTAAGGAGTTTTCCACACTCTGAGACAGAAATAAAGGTATCAATATTAATTTTTAACTATGGAAAGCGTACACATATAAAAAATCAGCCTCACAAGGAGTTTTATTAATTTAACAATCTGAATATTCTAGGTGGCTATAAATCCAGAGGTTCTCTGAAGCACACAGGGTTACTGCCACTGTATTTCCTCAAAGCTTTAGTTTACAATATGAATATTATTATTATTACTTGCTTTTAACATTATCTGCAAGTATTCTGTACTGTACTAAAAATACAGTGTTTGTAGACTAACCCTATAATAGTAATAGTAATAATAACAAAGACAGTAATATGAGAATCGGGAGGGCCAATAGCATTATTGAAAAGGAATTCCAACTCTATGTTTATAGCTCATTTTCTTTAATAGCACACTAGACTTTGAGTGGTTATTGTATGTGTCAGCAGTTCTGCCTATAACCATAAAAGAGAAAAAGCAGTTTTCTCCTGACAAACATAGACCTTTGACACTAACTACATTCTTACTTGCACAAATACATAGTTTAAATTAACTGAAATTCCTCCTGATCTATTTAGTGCCTTAACCTCTCAAACAGACCTGAAGTCTTTGGTATGAGTCACTTTCACATGAACTCATACCACATATCTGCTTTGAGATGGCCAGTAATTCAATGAGACCTTGAGTTTTATTTCATTTCAATAACACAGTGATTGAACTACAAGAATTCCCTCTGATTGCAAAAAAGAAAT
This sequence comes from Myotis lucifugus, assembly GCF_000147115.1. Taxonomy (NCBI): domain Eukaryota; kingdom Metazoa; phylum Chordata; class Mammalia; order Chiroptera; family Vespertilionidae; genus Myotis; species Myotis lucifugus. The sequence goes on from NW_005871056.1 coordinate 17,841,073, forward strand.
TTCTGTTTAATATCAGCACAAGCTTTTAAAAATTAAATAAATCAAATATGAAGAGAGATGTGCATTTTCATTCTTTAAAACTTATAAAATGTTTATAATCAAAGCAAACATGAGAAGCTGAGAGCACTTCTATGTCACGTGAATCTAAACACGTCACATTTTTTCTCTGACCACTTCTGTATGGGTTGGCCCATTTATTAGTCAAGTCCAACAGCATTCTGGACCTGTGCCCTGAGCAGAAAGGATTATAGAAGAAATGAAAGGCCAGTTTGTGGTTTTTAGTTTATTTACAAAACAGAGAGGTGGAAAATCCTATATAATAAAAGCCTAATATGCTAAGTGTCTGACCTTTCATTAGACCATTTGACCAGTCACTATGATGCACACTGATCACCAGAGGGCAGATGCTCCACTCTGACTGGTAGGTTAGCTTTCTGCTGGGGTCCAGCCGATTGGGACTGGGCACGATGAGCTGGACACACCCTGGAGCCCTCCCGCAGTCCCTCCCTGGCCTCGATTGTGCACCAGTGGGGTCCCTTTGCCTGGCCTGTGCCCTCTCAAAATCCGGGACCCTGGGGGGCTATCGGAGAGTCAGTTTTGGCCCAATCCCCACAGGCCAGGGCGAGGGACCCCACTGGTGCATGAATCCTTGCACCAGGCCTCTAGTAGCAAAATAAATAAATAAATTTCAGAGCTGATAACAACAAATTATTTATTATGAGATGTAATAAATCCTGGTAAATTAGTTTTTCACATTGTGCTTTTTTACTAAAAATGTTCACATGCATCTTCCCATTTGAATCTTATGAGAGCAGGCATGTATCTTATGAGGGCTGGCTGTGTGGACATGGTACTGTATAGTGGCACCGGACCCAGGCTCCGAATGGCCCCAGTCATGGTTTTTAATGCTCTAATGATGCTGTCTCAAAAGTCTTCATAATGTTTGAATAAAGGGCCCCACAAATTATGTGGCTTGCATTTGTCGACAAGAAAAGACATCAAGAGGAGAGGGGTCATCTTCAAACTCACATAAACAATCGGATTGTCTGGAGAAGAAAAAGTAAGATGGTATTTCACTGGGCCTTTAAAAGTCAGTGGGACTAGATGTTATTTGGGTGACAAAGGGGAGGGAAATGGACTAAATTCAGATAAATAAATATGTGCATTGCCTGTGTTGGGGTGCTCATTTTGTAGTAGGAAACTAGGGTCCACCCAGAGTCAGGTATCTCTGTGCCTGACAAAAAAAAAAACCTGAAAGAAAATGCCCGACTTGGAATTAACTAGACTACACCATGAGTAAGAGATCGATAACCAACCTCCTATCATATGCCCATTGCAAAGACCAACCTTCCTGTGAGCAATGGGCCTGGGGCTCGCTCCTCAGTTTGAGGCAATTGTCTCTGTGCTGCTTCTGACACTTGGTTCTGAAAACCAAGACACTGTGCATTTAAAAGCACCTGGCACACCGTGGGTTTGCTCTACGTGCCCCTAAAGTGTGACCTTCCAGACTGTTTCAGGAGCTCCTTCCAGTCTCACTCACCATTGCATTCTACTAACCATGCGTTTTCAAGGCTCCAGATTGGGTTTGAAATGCTCTAGATTAGGGGCTGGCAAATTACGGCCAGTGGGTCAAATCTGGTCCAGGGCCTGTTCTCCAAAGCAAGAATTGTTCTCGCATATTTAAAGTGTTGTAACTAACACAGAACAAACAACAGAAAATATAGAACAGAGGGAGAGAGGGAGTGCAGCTAATATATGTGGCCTGGAAATCCTAAAATATTTACTACCTAGACCTTTGTAGAAGACGTGTGCCAATCCCTGGTCCAGATAGGTTCAATTATTTTTAGAGAAACGTGTTATAATTTTCAGTCTTTCTCTGACCAAGAGCAAGTTTTATGGTGTCTTAAGACTAGCATCCTTACATTTTAACAGTTAGACTGACTGTTCACAAGGCTTCCAGAAACCCTGTCAGGTTGCTGTCTTAATCATGGAGAGTTTGGGCTACATTAACCTCACTTCAGAACAAGACATTATTCAGATTCCTTTTTGACCTTGATTCAACTTTGGCTACCTCTGGTTGGACCTAAGACTCAGAATCAGCAGAAAGCAGCAGGCTGCTTGTAATTTCTTATTCTCACCCCTTTGAGAAATGAAATTAAAGAATTCTATGGCCCATGCCTTAGATTCTGAGTCAGCCTAAGAGACTACAGTGCTGATCTCAGTGCTGTGAGATAAACTTCCTTTTCAAACTAACCTGCTTGAAGGTTCTTTTCTCAGTTACAGATAGAGCTCCTCAGGCTCGGAATTCTGGCCACTACCAAGCCTTCCCCGGCTGCTTCTGTGGCTAACAGATGGGGACCCAGCCATGGGTTGTTCTGTCTCAGCAGCCAAACCCTGTTGGCCTGCTGCAACATTTTGGTACAGAATGCTGGAGAGAGGGCCCAGTGTGCTGCGGCTGAAGAAGGCTGGCTGGAGACATGCTTGTTTTCACTCCACTGCAAACAGATATTTTTGGATGATTTACTTCCATAAAACCTACATTAGGTTTTTCCTGTTCTAGTACATCTTAAGGCAAGAATGGAAGAGAAAAGAGGATATGTGTACAGTTCAGATATGGATAAACAATATAGTTGAAAATAATCAAAAAGGGAAATATGAACTATTAAGTAAGATGCTCTTATTACATTCCCCTAGTCCTTTTAAACTTGACTAAATTGTATGTTCTTTCTCTTTCTTCTCCTCTCTTTGTACTTATGATGTTTTTGTGCAAGAACAATTTACTGAGAGATGTTCTTCCTCTCTTTTTCCATTCCCTCATTGCAAGCTAGAAGGCAGGCACTTAGTCACAGATGTTTACAGGGGAAAAACAGAAGCTACTTAAAGTCAAAATTTCTTTTCCGATATTTTATAAGAACTTCAAGACAGTTATACTAGTGAGTCTTTTCGAGGGCAGGAAAATGAAAGATAAAGATATTTTTTTCTAAGGCTAAAAAGACACCAGAGATGGAGGAAATAAGAAAATAAGCCAAAGAAAATGGGTCCCTTTAGGCCTCAGCAACAACTGAAAAGAGATGGTTTGATGGTGTCTGTAAGAAGGTTGAAACCCAGGCATAGGGATTTTCTGTGTTTTTTTTTGTTTGTTTGTTGTTTTTTTCCCAACCGGAGCACCCAAGTAGTAAAGTCATGTCCCATGATCCCATGGAGACAGGTACCATGGGTATGTCATTGGTACCATGGGCAGGTAACTGGTATCATGAATGGAGGACCAATAACCAATGGTCTATACATGTGCCCAATGCCATGACACTAAAAAGTCTGTAGGACTGCTACACAGCTCTGGGCAAGTCAAACTCAATAATACTTAATATTACTTTTCCTACCAGATGATGGTAGGAAAGGTTGGAATCAGAATGACTTTCATCTTAAAAAAAATAAATGGAATTTCTTGAACATCTGAGTTTATAGACTACCATTGCTTTGGTCACATTTTCCTGCTTATAGATGATCATGATACATAGTCAAAGATCTTGAAAGAATGAGGAGCCCTCTGGTCTATGTGCAGCCAGGGTCAGAAATCCTTGCCCATAGATCATACCTTCACAGTTTATGGTCTTTGGACTTCACTGTCAGTGATGGTTTATCAAGACAGATGAAGGTTAGAGTCTGGCAACTTGACAACCCTCTTCTACTAATCTCACAGCTCACAGGAGTATTGTTTGAATCTTCTTCTAATTTAAATGTATACTGGGGAGAAAGGAGAATTTGTCCTCACATGAATTGATGTTGCAGGATGTGGAGAGAAAAAGGGCGTTCCTTTTTCACACACACCCATATCAGAGAATTTCACTCCTTCTACCTGGTTATGTGCCCTTTATTTACCTCTTTGGCTACCTGGTGCTTCTAGCTCATCTAAGTTTGCAATTGGTCTAAATGCTGGATGTAGAAACAAGAAGCCTTGGCTGGGGCAGGCCTTCTGAGGTCACCCTGTCTGTCTTCCTGCCTCTGGGCAGATTAGCACCTAACCCAAGCAACTCACAAGCGTACAAAGGTACTGTCTATTTTTAAACAGCTCAAGAATCAGCATTATGTAACCTCACTCTGTGAACCCACTTTAGTGTTTACCAAGTTGTTCATATATCTCGTCTTGACATAATCCAAAATATTAATAAAAATAAGAAGAGGAATAATTTAATAAAATAAAATAAATCAATCAAAAGATAATGTATTCTAACTTAAGCTCAGTCTTTTCTTTTTTTCCCCCCTCACTCAAAAAGATAGCTTATATGAAAGGTGCCCATCAGGCAATTTTAGGCTACTTATTCTTGCATATATTCATTTTATTCACATTAATTCATATTTTCTTTCTGTTACCCCTATCTGCAATTATTTATTTTGTTTGCACTCTGTGTTCTTCTACTCCTATCCTACCTCTACACAATGGAAGGTTCCAGAAGACATTATCAGATTACATCATGGCTATATATTCTGTTGCTAGATTATCAATAGGAATAGAGAAAGGATGCACCAAATATTTTTAAATGAGAATGAGTTGAATAACAAGTTGATAAATTTATCAAACATCATCAAGTACCTACTTCATACAAAGCACTATTGGATTATGGGGAAGTGCTTATGCCAGTGCTTGTGGCCACAGGGAAAAGTTGAAACATGATTTGGAATGTTCTAGTAGGTAAATAGACAAGGAGTTCACAGAAGACATGATCATAATGAATCTATAGTGCTTAATTGTTTAATTCTTACGTCTTTTCTCATATAAATTGCTTTGACACTCAATCCCAATTTTTGTCGATACATATGTCAGCAGAAGCCCTCAATCTCTTAAAGAGTTAGTTGTATCTAAACATATAAGGTGAGGACTTAGAGCTTAGAAGGCTCTTGGTCTGGGCTAACATAGATTAGTGCATATTTTTATTTTTAGGCTCAACCAGGTTATAAAATAGAGTAGACATGAGGGCTGTCCAGAAAGAAGAGGTTCCATCTGGGCAGATTATATTATGTCATCTTCTTCTTGAAAAGAGGGGAAAGTATAGCTGGTTGGTCAAATCTTAAGGAAATCCATAGCCTCAGAGTGCCTGTGATGATACTTACTTCAAAATGATTCAAATATAACACAGGAAGTGTATTTCATAAATTAGATAACATACAACTTGACCAATCAAATGATGGTTATGAGCTCCATCCAGACCCAGTTTAGCTTTAAAAATCTGTACTCCAGAGACACTTTAGAACTCAAAAATTCTAGAAAGCATTGCCAATTGATAACACTTGATTGTCTTGCAGTCTCTACACTGCTTAGCCTATCAGAACAGGAGAGGTTAAAAGGAGTTTACGCTTTCCCTGCTGGTGTGGCTCAGTTGGTTGGAGCATTATCCTGTACACCAAACCCTGGAGGGTCTGATTCTGGTCAGGGCACATACCGAGGTTGTGGGTTCACACATGCAGGAGGCAACCTGACTGATGTTTCTCTCTCTCGCTCTCTTTGTCTCTCTCCCCTCCCTCCCTTTTTCTCTAAGATTAATAAAATGAAAAAATTTTAAAGGGGTTTGCTTTTTATGCAGGCTGGTTCTCTATGTGATGTCTCTTGGCTGGTATGACAATAACTCTAGTAAAAATGCATGCCAATTTTAAGGAGATGTTAAACATTCTCCCCAAGGGTCTAAGAATGATACATCCTTAAACATGTACTGCTTGTTGAGCATTCTGGTCACAGACAGGCCTCTACTAAGTCAGCATAGTGTTTCCCCCAGATGGATGAATCAGTGATAGAATGTGAGTGTATACATACCCATCTGGAAAAGCAGAGCAACAGTAAAGGAAGCCTATCATTTTTAATCTTCCTCCTTCAGGAGGTTTCACATTTAACATCTCATTCTTTAAATTATTTTCTTAAAGTGAAACTATAAGGTACACTTCTGATTCTTGCATTTTGAGTGGGGCATTTCATTCAATACTCTTTGAACATGCAAATAACACAACAAGGAAATTCTAACCCTGTATGTTTCAAATGGCCAGGAGAATAAATATCTTGGGTGGCGCTATAAGGAGTATAAAACTATACTTCTGTTTCTTCCATACTTTATCAACAGTCACTGTGTAGCAGTGATGTGACACAGTTATATGGACTTTCTGATAGTTTCTTTTTTGATATATAAATTCATGATTCAGATGCATTTAAGGTCACTGCATATCCCATCGTTTTTTTTGTTTTTTTTTTTGTTTGTTTGTTTGTTTGTTTTTTTATCAAATGGTTTTTGTGGCCCAAATCTAAAAAGGGAAGAAGCATCTTTTTGGCAAATACATTTTCTTCTATTAACTTTTTCCTTCTTGTGTTAGCAAGGGAAACTCATACATATATTTGTTTTATTTCTAGTTAAGGCTTCTGCTTCATTTTAATCATTCTTTGACCCCCTTTTTAAAAATAAAATATGATTTTATTGTACAACTATTTACTGAAACTTTCCTCTCCTTTGGCCTCTGTCCCACAAACATCTGAATTCTTGGGCCTCTTAGGCATTCTTCTTAGGACTCTTTCTGAATTTAGAGATCATTCCTTAAATTCTCCCTTAATGCCTGAATGCAAAACTGACTATATAAGCATCTTCAGTGACTCTCACCCTGAAGACTCTAAATCAGAATAAGTAAGATTTGAGCTCTAGCCGGTTTGGCTCAGTGGATAGAGCGTTGGCCTGTGGAATAAAGGGTGCTGGGTTCGATTCCCGGATTTGGTTGCAGGCTCCTTCTCAGCTCGTGCAGGAAGCAACCAATCCATGTGTTTCTCTCACATAAATATTTCTGTCTTTCCCTCTCTCTTCCACTCTCTCTTTTTAAATTAATGGAAAACTATCCTCAGGTAAGGATGAAAGAAAGAAAGAAAGAAAGAAAGAAAGAAAGAAAGAAAGAAAGGAAGGAAGGAAGGAAGGAAGGAAGGAAGGAAGGAAGGAAGGAAGGAAGGAAGGAAGGAAGGAAGGAAGGAAGTGAGTGAGGTTTGAGTAAGAACATAGAAATCTTAATTTATAAAGATTAGCAACCACTTTCTTTTTCCTTGCAATCTTAGAGGTTATTACAGTTTTGTTTTGTTTTTAAATAAATGTTTTCCTCATTTTAGATTTCCAAATTTATGTCTTCAAGCAGGCTCTCTTTGTCTTCGTTCCAGTCTTCACATTCATGTGACTATGCCACAGCCCTTCAAAAGATTACAGTTTGTGCATATAGACACAGATACCATGCTACCCAGTATACATATCACCTCCTCAATAGTGGTAAAAGCCCCGGGAGGTAGACGTCATTAGCTGCACTTCCCTGTTCAGGAAACTCTAACGCAGAGGTCACCCTACATTGTACAATATTGGAGGAACCGGTTGATTAGACAGAATGGATTTTTCTCTTTCCATTAAACAAATTTTTTTAGACACAATTATATAATTGATCCTCTGTTTCCCTTTTCTAAAATTGAATTGTTTTTCTGAATTCTATTTTTTCTGTGCATATGCCTATCTTTCCAAGGATATGCCAGAAACATTATTATTAGCTAAGAATTATGCTGTGTTATCTCATGTAACCCTTCCAACAACTTCATGAGCTAAATATCATGAGGTAGGTGATGGCAGAGTGGGGACTTTCCTGGACTCTCAGCTAGCTTTCTCAATCATAGGCTACACTCAATAGAAAATAAGGACCCTCCTGGCCATCAGGCACAATAATGAGAGGAGTCAAGGGTGTCCTACCTAACTCTGAAGGCAAAATGTGGCAAAGATCCACTGTTTCTTAAAACTGAGTTAACCCATATTTGGGAGACCGCATCGTGGAATTAGAACCAGCATTACACTCACACAGTTTATCAGAGACCCCGTCCGTGTACATGGTGGCTGGGGACCAGAATTGAGTGCTGTAAATTGTTCCAGATGAAAATTTCTTACTGTAATTATATAAGTAGTGATGTAATCATCATGATATTTCCCAAATAGAATTGTCAGAAATGATACAAAAGAATTACTATTATAGCAGAACTAAAGATGGTAATTGGAATATTTTAATAAAATTCCTTATTCTGTGTTTGGCTGTCGAATAAATTAATCTGGTGAGGATGGATTAGGAGGTGACCATATGTCAATTAGCAGGATGATTGACTTTTAATGAAAATTTACAGTATAAATTATTTGTTCATAATGACAGACTAAGGCTCATCTACAAGTATACCATGTGAAGAAATCAGGCAATTTCAGAAAGTTTATTATACATATTAATTTGTAAAGTAATTATAGGTTTTAAACCATTAATGAAATTACTCAACTCTTGGAATTTGACATGCCAAAACAAAAATTTATTTAATTTTTACTGCATGCTTTCTTGTAAATCTGGAACTATTCTAAAATTTTTAAAAAATAATTCTCATGTTTGGGTCCATTGATGCTACCTTAATATGTGAGAGGACAAACAAGGTAAAACCATTTTCTTTATCATTCTTGCTGTTTTGCAACTAATCTTGAACTAATTTAATCCTGTGGAAATGGAATTCTTTTATCTCCAAAAACATAATCATTTAATTTAACCCTTATTACTTTTTTGACATCTGTTGATATTTTAAATTGATTGAGGATTTTGTTGTTGTTAATTCCCAGAACACGTGGGATTTGAGGATCCAGTCAAATGGTTAGCAGGGAGGAAGTGACTGACTTTGCTCCAAGAAGAATAGGTAGGAGTAAAGGAGAAATAAGATGTTACTAAGGCAAAAAATATATATGTGCAGAGTATTCACTACCATATTGAAACATCTATGGGAAGGGGCGGAGGAGAAGGAAGTAACAAAAGCTAACAGTGTATGTTATCAGTTGTGCCTTCCTTGAGAACAGGGGCCATTACCTATTTTCCTTTGCCTCTCCAGCAGATACCTGTGCTTAGTAAATGTTAGATGCTTCATAATTATCAGCTGAAATGGTTAAAAAATCCAATGCATTTTATGCATTTCTCAAAATGTATTTATAACATTTTACTATTTTAATAAGTTTAAAAACTAAAACAACTAATATTTAAAAATGCAAATAGTTTAATACACTGAATAATACACTAATAATACACTCTATGATCAGCCCCTTTATCAGATGAAGAAACTGAGTAACAGAGAGAGTTGGCAGCCTAGCTAAGTCCCACATTCAGTACCTGGCAAAACAACGGTTACCTCTTTTTAAAACTGTGCTCTTACTTTGAAAATTTTATTTCCAAATGTAAAAGGTTTTATAAAGGCCCTTTCTCTCTTATCCCTAGCATCCTGGGGCCATATTTCTCCAGAAGAAGATTCCTCCAGTGATGTATAAAGGAAAGGGTTTTAAGAACACAGTCAGTGCCGATGTCTTATTACTGGAATGTCTAATTGCAAACTTCTTCCTTCTATTTCAGCAGATCTCTCACCATCCCCCAGTCATTCTCTTCCTGACACCCCATCTTTTAGTCCTGTCAAACCTCCTTTCTTACACTCATACAACTCTTGAGCCCATCATCTACATCCACTCAATGAATATACACCACACATTTTCTAAGCTCCCCAAGTTGGTATTTCCCAGAAAGAATGGAAGCAGGACAGAGCATTGCACTTCCCTTCAGCCAGGAAAGACTGATTACACATTCCTGAGGAGAGAAAGACACCATCTTTCTGACAGCCCATAGCGACTGGAGTCACTTTCCTGCTTCAAGATTAGACACAAAGGAATATGTGAATAGTTTCTGTCAGTGGGATTCAGCTCACCGCGTTCTGAAATCGTGTGTTATGCTGGTTCTGAATGTTCAGGAATCAAGCCTGCTGAGGTGTGTGAGGTAAATTCAATAGCTCCTAAAGGAAACATCTATCATTTTTCTTGTACAAATGGAAGAATTTGCCTGCCGTGGCCTCAATTCAGAAGAACATGTAGTTTGACCCTCAGAAATATTCCGCATCAGAAGTTACCATGCTTCTCTTTGAAATAAACGAATGGGGACCATGGATCTACCAGAAAGTAAGAAATTGGAACTTCCTACAGCCTATAAAATATGCCTTGTATGTCACTGTATTTGTAAAAGTTACCTCCCACTCTCGGGATAATAGAAGGAGGCCTATTCACAAATGATATAACCTGACTTTTTTCAAGACAAAATATACCTTTCTCTCCATCTGTTCTGTTCCTTTCTCTAGCTGGTCCGAAGGATTTTTTTTTTTTTTTTTTTTTTTTTTTTTTTTTTTATTTTAAATATATTTTATTGATTTTTTACAGAATGGAAGAGAGAGGGATAGAGAGTTAGAAACATCGATGAGAGAGAAACATCGACCAGCTGCCTCCTGCACATCTCCTACTGGGGGTGTGCCCGCAACCAACGTACATGCCCTTGACCGGAATCGAACCCGGGACCCTTCAGTCCGCAGGCCGACGCTCTATCCACTGAGCCAAACCGGTTTCGGCATGGTCCGAAGTTTTTTAAGATACAATTATCTTCCTTAATTACCTTGCATATAATAGGAGACAGTCAATTATCGCTCTATGTATAAGATAGACAAGTGTTATTTGGTTTCTATTCTTTGCATCCTAGTTTGATTTTCCAAATGCATTTTGAGAATGAGCAGAGAATTAACTGATCAACTTGGTTTCAATAGAACAATCTAATCAATTAATGATCAGTTTTGCCCTATTTTAAAAAAGGGCCACTTATTATCTGTGTAAAATATACTAGTAACTGAGCCTATTGCTAAATTTATCTATTACCCATTTGTAAGTGCTTCCATTATTGTCATGGCTTGATTGTACCAGTCTGACCAATAAAATATTATCTTTCTGTTGAAAATGGTTTCAGCAAGGTTTAAAAGCAGAAATATATAGATAGCCACCCCCCCCCACACACACTACTTAAGACAGTACATTCTGAAATGATTGCTTCCCATGTCTATTAAGGACATGAGTATATAGGACGCACAGGGTGGGGGTGCTGAGGAAATATAGTGGGGCTGCTAAGACTTTTGTCCTCCAGTGCTACTGAATAACATGAAGAACTGACATGGACAGGAGACAAATGGAAAGTAACATGGCCGAAACAAAAGTGGTGTCAGAGACTGTCTAGGAAGTACAACAGACAGAGCTGCCTCAGCAAGTGTCAGAAGGATTAAGACTCTTGGGTGGGTTCCCCTTCTTTTTCTGAGGCTCATCACCTTCTAGAATGCAATATATTATTTGTTAAACTGCATTAAAATTCCTGCACTGAATTACGTTTAACTGGTTTTTGTACATCTTGCTTCAAGCAAATTCTTCCCTACCTTTCATTTTCCTGTTTTAAGTTTAGTTTCTTTTTCTTTGTGTAGAGTTTTAGAGTAGTAGATTAGAAGGATGGCATAGTCCCAGTTATCTAAATTTAATGGCATTTTCATGGTTTTATTATTGACATGGTGAGGTACTATGGCAAGGAGAAGAATGCAAGTAGGCAGGTAGGTGAGTGACATTTTGAATGAATATATCAAAGTAATGCTGATTACTCAGATAAGGATAAAGGTGGTTTCTAACCATAACTAACAGAGCATTGTCATCAAGCCTGTTTTGTCCAACATGACCTGCAGTGCTCATTGAATGGGAAAACAGTGTAAATCTAGGAGAGATACAAACAAGTTGGATGCAAGACTTAAAAAACAGATTGGGCAGACTGAGTTGAATAAGATAAATACGTAAGATGACATTTAATTGAGGGACAATAAAAGGGACAATACATTAAACATCTATAAAAGAGTAGTAGTAATACTAGCAACTATTAGCAACTATATAAATACAAATGTATTAATTCTTGTAACAACACAGTGAGGTAGCTATAGGGTTTACATTTCTATATTTGATGCATGCATGCTGACTGCATATCTGTAGGAACTGACATGAAGAAAAATATTTTCCTGATCAAAGCAAAGCTTACATGATGATTTATCAAATTAAGAGCATACACAGTCAAAGCATCATGATAAAACACTGTAAGTGCCTAATCAAATCATTATGAATGGAAAAAAGGTATTCTTATTTATTTTTTGTTTGCTTTGTTGAACTTGTTTGGTTCTAACGCATCTAGTATAATAAAGCATTCCCTTCATAAAATAACCAATTTTTGATGTTTCCAAATAAAAGTTTAAAAAGGAGTGCTCCTTGATTTAAGGGCACTAAGTAATTCTAATCTTATGTAAACTTGTGTGTCTCTGTGTGTGTATGTGTGTGTATGTGTGTGTCTGTGTGTCTGTGTGCATGCATTCACCTGAAACTCAATGTATATTTAGAAATATGAAAAAAATCTGGTGTTTAGAAACCAGCACTGTTTCCTTTTTTTGAGGAGGAAAGCATCATTAGGGGGTCTTGTTTGGGGAGATGCTAATCACCTACCTCTCAGTCTCTGGCATGAAAATCTCAAGTCGTTTTGTAATTCAGTTTATTTATTTATTTTTATTACAGCCAAAATGGCAGGGGAGTTATTCTGATCAACAAAACGAGAAAATTTTCTGTTTAAATATCTTCCCTTTTACTTCATAAGTGAAATAAAACCCCGAGGGGGAAATGTTGGCTCTTTGGTCATAAATCATGTCTTTCTCTTTCAGAAGCAACTTTATGTGAAGATGTAGCCAAATTTCACTCTAACTCTGTGCTTAGCAGTGGTGTGGTGACATTTTTCTCCTGGGGGAAATTAAATGTGCCTTCACCCCGCCCTTCAGATGATGAGCTTTGCCTCTTGGCAACTGGTTGTCCTGGCAGAGCGGCATCCTTGAGATACGGTGATGCATCGCGGTGACATACAGATGGATTTTCAACAGCTTTCTTCCAAATGGGATAGGGTAGCTTTCTGTTGCTGCTTTGGGGCTGCCGAGTGCTTTGTGGACAGAAGATGGACAGCCTCCTTTTGAGCAGGACCTGTTGTCACAGCTGCCTTGTTGACTGAGATGTGCTCTAAATTAAAACTTTTTTTCATTGCACTAGAATGTGCCAAGGAGTCAGGCCAGTGAGGAAAGGCAAATCCAGATGGGATTGGAAGCTCATTTTCTCATTTCGGTGGGCAAGAGAAGAGTGGGGTCAGCATCGCGGAGCTAGATCAACAGAAGATCCGACTGGTACCAGCCAGAGTTCCTGAGATTTCTCCTTTCTACTGAGGACACTTTCCTTAGTTAGGAAATTTCTGTTGTTACAGAGCTGAATAGATGTGGCCTACTGCCCTACTCCCTTATCGATTTGAGGACCACGATGGGGTAGGATCCGTCAACTGGAGCCCTTTCTGTGTTGCATCCAGCTCAACCATGCCCCGTCTAAGCACCTTTGTGGGAAATAACGAGACCCCAGGGGGACTTGTGTCGTGTTTTTCTGCTTTTAAGTATTTCCTAAAAATAAATTCTGTTTCATATCTATACCCACCCCATATTGGACAGCAGCTTGACTTCCAGGCTTGTGAGCATCTTAAAGTTCATTCCACTGTTGGCTTTGCTGGCCACCTGAAGGTAGGCGAGGCACGCAAGAATCTCTCAAACCCCCTTGGGATGCTGAGCAAGGGAAATCTCTTCAGGGCTTTCAACTTGAACACTGTTCCCTTCCTTTCTCCTTTGCTTCATCTTGAGTCTTCCTTCCCCCAAGTGTCGGAATGGCAGAAAAGCAGTCATTCTGGATTAAAGATTAGCCTGGAAAAAGAAGAAAATTACCTGTTTCTCTTCTTTCCTTGCCAGCCTTGAAAAGAAATACAACATACATCCAGAAATCTGGTCCTACACTAACTAATGACCTTTGCTCATTGGGCACTAGCCCCCTGATTTGTGACTGTAAAGAGCATGTGTGTTGGTTTGTTTCTGCCCTGGTGCTGTGTGGCGTCTCCAGGATTCATAATCCTGCAATTCCGTCATCTCTCCTCCACTGGTATCCGTCTGTATCTGAAGCAGATTTCAAACGAGTGAAGAAAATTGATGGCCTGCCATACAAGCACGGAAAGACTCCAGATAGAATCAACAATGGGAATGTTGGCCAAAAAATATGGATATTGTGGCTGGAAATTTAGGTCCTCTCTGCAGAGATTTTGTTTTGATTTATTCTGCAAATACGTAGGAATTTTTATTATTTAAGATAAGACAAAGTTTTTACTTCTAGCCCTCTGGTAGCAAAGATAGCTGTTGCTCTGTAAATCAACCCAGGATTATCTGCTTTCTTCATCAGTCTGCGAGCCTGAGACAAAATATCATGTTGTTCACTAAAGACAAATAGTACCAACTATTCATCTTAATTTCATGTACTTTAAGTCAGTTTTCAAAGGAAAATACACGGAAAAGATACGCTATTGTAGAGGAATCATCACATAGCTAAATTCAGGAAAATAAACTCTATATATGTATCTGATTTAGTTTCTTAAGCATTTATTTTCTTTTATAAGTAAGTTTCATTTTGAGAAGCTTAGTATTCACACAAATAGCTGACCATTTGTTTCTAAATGGATCTTCACGTTTTCCCAAACTGACAAGTTCCATGTTCACACGAATGTAAATATAGAAAGCCTTATTTCTGTCCTTCACATCAAGTTTAGATTTTAAAATGTGTAAATGTTAAAAACGGTAGCTGATCCATGTTAGTCAGTAAGCGTAGAAGACTCATATGATCCTCATGCCAAGAAACGTAGTGGGAGACTTAATGAGAGATGGCCCAAAATGGGGCAAGCTTGTCGGCTAAATCTGAATGTGGTTAATGTTCACAGAAATGAAATCATTTAAATTCTTGAATAATTATTCTGCTTATCTATATATTTTATGAATCCATTACAATTTAAACAAACAAACCGTTGTTTGTTTTTCCCATTGATCTGAACCTCATAGACAACATATTATATTCGGAAGTGTCACTCATTTCTATACAACATTTAAAATGATTACAGATGTTGGCTAGGGATTGTCTACAATATCTGAATTATACAAGTGCTTGTAACGTACACACAATGATAAGAAGTAGCCCTCGCCAGTTTGTTCAGTGGTTAGAGCGTCTGCCTGCAGACTGAAAGGTCACCAGTTCAATTCTGGTCAAGGGCATGTATCTCAGTTGCAGGCTTGATCTCCAGCCCCAGCCGAGGAGCACTAGCAGGAAGCAACCAGTTGATGTGTCTCTCTCACATCAATGTTTCTCTCTGTCTCTCCCTGTCCTTTCCATTCTCTCTAAAAAAAAAAAAATCAATGGAAAAAAATATTCTTGGGTGAGGATTAATAAAAACAAACAAGAAAAAGAAGTTACAATACTAAATGTTTACAACACTTTATATTTTAATACAGACATATGTATTATCCCACTTCAGTCAGACCAGTGTTGCAAATATAAACATTGCTATTAACTAATCTACAGAAATATACAAAACAAGAAAGAATAGAAATGAATGTATATTAAAACGTCCTAAGTAACTGAGAAACCTACATAACTAACTCATTGCAATGACAACTTTACAACTGGCAATACAAATAAAAACAAATTTTGCCCAGGTGCAGCTAAATATCACAGAGCTGGGTACATGTTTACTGGTTCATTGCCTTGAGGATGTGTACCCAGTTCTCATTTCCCTCCGGATACTAAATTCTTACATAATAATGCTTATACATTCTCTGGTATGAACCTCTTAGGTATCTGAATACAGTTTCCATTATTTCATTCTCTTTCGGCAGAAATAGAAATTTAATGACCTTTCGAATGCTGAATATCCAGTCCAAGGTAGTCAAGCTGAGAATGAGATCTTTATCAGGCAAAGTAGTGTTAAGCCCATATCCAGAAAATAAGTACTGTATAGATAAATGCTCTGAATAATTTAGGCCTTAAATCCCTGACTATATGTATGAATGTTTTATTCTTCTTGAAGGTTTATAAATAATTATTTTTAACTCTTCACTTTCAAAAGCATGGCTCAAGTAATACGTTTATTGTAACACAATTCTCTCTTCACTTAGTGATTTTATGTCCATGTAAGTTTTCTGCTGTGATATTGTGATTTATAAGATATTTGGTTTGCATCCACAGTTCCTGGTTCGCGGGTCCCAAAACCCTTGTAATTCCCCAAGTGTTGGGAGTGATAAAGGTGTCATTGGTTAGATGAAGGCGGTAGAGTTTTGGACCTACCAAGGATGGGGGCTGGTTGCCAGGAGATCCAACCAAGTGATAGAGGGTTAGAACTTGTAGTCTCAACCCTTAAAACCCCAGTTAGGGGAGAGGGGCTAAAGATTGAGTTTAATGGCCAATGGCCAATGACTGAGTCAACCATGACTATGTAATGAAGCTCCATAAAAACCCAGGAGGATGGCTCCTTGGTCCTTTTTTTCAGAGAACTTTCACATTGAGGAACCAGAACACTTGCAGGTGCCACCATGCTGAGCCCAGGCTCTCAGAGGACAAAAGCATCTTCACAGGGAAGCTCACCCTATGCGTCTCACCATCTGTCGACAGATCCATATCCTTTAATAAAATCCTTTATAATAAATTAGCAATCGAGTGAGTAAAAGTTTTTTCTTGAGTTCTATGAGCCATTGTAGCAAATTAATGGAACCCAGGAGGGAGGTGTAGAAATATCTGATTTGTAAGAGGTGGGTCAGAAGCACCTGGGCTTGAGACTGATGTCCGAGGTGGAGGGTGATCTTATGAGACTGAGCCTTTACCTTTGGAATCTGATGTTGTCTCCAGGTAAATAGTGCCAGAATTGCGTTGACTTCACAGACACCTGGCTGGCATCCCAAGAATTGTTGGTTGGTGGGGGGACCCCTCACCCCCACATGTTGGAATTGAAACACTTTTTTATATCCTTGGTTACAATGCAAAAACATTTCTTTAGGTTTTGTCATCTCTTCTAGGCAAATAATAGCTGCCACTTGCCACTCAGTAAAGATGATGAAACTAATATTATACACGTACTTATATACACAGATAAAAGACAAGATATGAGCTCATGTTGACAGCATAAACACACAGATTCAAAAATCAGAAACTTATTTATCTACAGAGAAGGAAATGATATATTGCTATTTTGACAGACTATGTATATTGCTTATAGACGATAGAACATTCACTATTGCTACGAACCAGGGCTTCCTGGTGAAATATTGGGACATGTAAAATTAAATCATAAATGAAGGAATGGAAAAGGTGTTTTTTACTAAGAACATGCAGAGCTTTAATCAAAACAGAAGAATATTACTTTCATCCAAAGAAGCACTGCTCTTTGACAGACATGTAAACACAGTCCTAATTTATAAATTCCACAACTGATCTCATGTTTGACATAGTAAACATTCAGGGCAGAAAAACATACCAACTTATTTGTGTATTCAGAAAAATGAATATTGAGCACTGTGTACAGTTACTATCCTGGAAGCATGAAACATAAAGACAAATCAGGCACTCACCTTACAATACCAATATAGAAATACAAAGCTACACAGCTCAGTGTGAGCCCAGTTCTATTAGATAGATAAGTGGTTAGATGGAGAAAAAAGGGAGGGACAGGAAGGGGAAAAAAAGAGAAAAAAAGAGAAGGAAGGGAAAGAGAAGAAAGCAAGCATCTGGAAGGAAATGAGCAATGTTAGCCTTGGTTATAACTGAAGGGTGAGGTATATGTATTTTTATGTATTCTCTATACTTTATAATCTTTACAAAGGATGCACAACATTATTATAAATTAAATAATAAATTCTAGACAAAGGTTACTTATAGTCTTTTAACCAAATAAAATCAGTAGTTTGTTTTTCATCTTTTATCCTTTTTCATATGAACATTTAATGCTTTCATATGTAAAAATGGATTTACATTTTCCACTTTTATTTAACATGAAACGTGAGCTTTTTTTTCTTAATCCCCTTCCTACCATCTCTATTTCCACCCCACTCCCATCCAACCAATTTAACATTCTGTTATGCACCCTTCCCCACCTTTCAGTCTCCTAGTATAGGTATGTACCAACATTTGTTCTTGCCTTGTTTTCATGCAGCTCACAGTTCTCACTTTTTGTGGACATTATCCCAGGTCAAAAGATATCGATTTAACTCATTAAAATTAAAAATCACAAAAAATATTTATTGAGTGACTTCCAAAGGCCTGAACTCTGCAGCTTTCAGGGCTCTAGCATCAACAAAGGAAGCAAGTCCCTGCTGTGAGGGTCCTCCCCATTCCACTGCATGAATGAGCCATGATTTAGTCAATCATTTTTATTCATGCATATTTCCAATTTTTACATACATATTTATGTTCTTGTGTTCTCCACATCTTATTTTTATAGTGGCTTTATGTGATTTATTTAGAAATACCAATTATTGTTATTTTAAGAAATACAGTGTGCAGAATGCATTAGAGCTATGAAAAATGTGCTATGGGAACTCATAGGGAGTAACTAAAATAAATATACAGTTTTTGAGGTAATTAAGTTCTCATCTACAAACGGTACCATGCATGGCATTTTACCAATAAAGGCAGAAAAAGTATTGAACCAAAACAGACAGCATCCACCCAGGTAAAACAAAGGATTGAGGAACTCCTGCTGAGCAGAATGATAAAGAAGTAGCAAGTACAAAGGTTAAATAGTTAAATATAGTAAATGATTTAAATATATGTGATATTTGGAATTAAAATTGTTTTTATGTTGGGTAAGGGTGGAAAATATTACACTCCATCAAGTATCTTTGCTATCTTGCATCATTTTGTCAGTTTAGTGGGTTTTTAAAAATAATATTTTTATTGATTTCAGAGAGGAAGGGAGAGGGAGAGCGGGAGAAACATCAATGATGAGAGAATCATTGATCGGCTGCCTCCTGCATGTCACATGCTGGGGACTAAGCCCATAACCCAGGCATGTGCCCTGACCAAAAATCAAACTGTGACCTCCTGGTTCATAGGTCCATCATTGAACCATACCAGCTGAGCCTGTTTAGTGTTTTTAACATGACTGTCAGAGAGAGAGAAAGGCGAGATCAATTCATTTCCCCCACTAAGTGCCAGGTACTTTATTAGTCCTTTTAATTTCAGCATTTAGTGTAATTATTACAACTTTATTCTATGATACTGGTTATGCCTACTGTTATTTTAAAGATAAGAACATAGAATCACTGAGGTTAAGTAATGGCTAAAAAGCAACAGAGATGAGATTAAAAACTAAATTTTAATTCCACACTCCTATCCCTCAAGCTACATGTACTAAGAAATTTGTCAAACCCTTGAGGAAAATATGTAAAAATAATTCCCTACCTAAAAGGAATCACATGGTGCATGGCTTTGTGGAGAGCCCTGTGCATTTGGTCTTTGTGGAGTGTGACTGTCTTAGGTATAAATCACACTAACTCTTTCATTGCCCATGACACATGCCAGGAATTCAATTGATATGCATGGAGCTTGACTTGAACTTGAAATTTCCCAGTAATGCTTTCCTAGGAATCTCTCCACCCACCATCACTGAAATGGTCACAGTGAAGATTTCCCCCCACATAAAGATTTCTTCTATTTGTCCATATGTACTCTAAATAATCACACAAATATGCACACCTGTGTAAGCCTACACTAGGGCCAGCCCCTTCTTCAAATATAAACCACATGAAACAGCAGGATTCTAAAGCCCCATCCACTAAATTATTAAAAACAAACCAACAGAAAAACTAAAACAATGGGAAAAACTTCTTGAACTTTAGATGAAAACAAACAGAATGCAGAAGATGGATAGATGGGACTTGGAGGAGAGAGAAGCATTAACACTTCATAACACTATATAAATCCCTAAAAGTCAGAAACCTTAAAGTACTCAAAGTACTCACTAAATCTCTGTAGAGAAAACCCCTGACACCTGTGATGGGTATATCCTGAAACCTTGGCACACTCAATAATGCCCCAAAGCACCTCTCTTTTCTTATGAAATACAATAAATTATGGCAGGAAGAAGCTATAAATAGTGGGCGGTCAGCTAGATTCAGTGATTAGCCACACGTAAAATCCAAATGTCAATCTCAACAAGACTGTCAAGGCCTTCTGAGACATGGCTTGCCAGGACACCATGTATGTTTGAAAGCGTGAATGCTAAATGTAGAGTATTCAGATATGAATGCTTGAACATGTGATAGTTAAATACTTTTAGTAGCAAGTGATTAAAAATTCAGTACAAACTAGCATAATAAAATGAGAGAGCAAGAAATAGAAATAAAGTTATTTATTATGTATGTATGTATGTATATATTATATGTAACAAGTAAAATTATATAATACACACACACACACATATATATTAGAGACAGATAATTTATTAGCTCACATAAATAAAAAATTCAAAGGTTTCCACTTTCAAGCATGGTTTCATCAAGAAATTAAATAAATGTCATCAAAACCAAACCTTATTTCTATCCATCTCTATGATCTGTTTTCTTCTCTGTTGGTTCCATTCTCAGATATACTTTCTTTTTCTCATGAAGGTAAGAGGACCAAGTGAATTAAAGAGCTCCAAGTTTATATATTCACAAACCCAAGTTCAAGGATAAAGAGAGTGATCTCTCTTTTTAAAGTTTCATAATTGGCTTTGATAAGCTCTGACTGGGTCCTTTACTCATCCCTTTGTAAAAAATATTGAAACTTGGGGATGTGATGCCCGAGGGAACAGGCCTGAATATACCTGGTCACTGGTGTCAGAGTCAACCATGAGAATAAAAGCTACATCAGCTGAACGCTAAGAAAATTAGTTCCCCAAAGGGCATTCTTTTTACTATTATGGGGGGAGAGGGGAGGAGGAAGGATGCTGTGTAGAAAAGCAAATGAATATTCACTACTGGCATTGAATTTTAGAAAGCATTGAATGTCAGGTAAAGAAGGTGAGATTTTTGTCCCACATTTACTAGTAAGGAAGCAGATGGATACTATAATAAAAGGTGAATTAAAGAAAATGAGTGAAATAGCAACTGGAAGATTGAATCACAGTCTTATTCATTGGATGTTCTTTTTAGTCCTATCTGTCACACTCTGAAAATTTTTAAAAAATAGGATATTATAGGGAATAAATACTGTACAAAAATTTCATTGACATATCACTCTTGACAGGGCTAAGCCAAAGGTTATGAAGATAAGTAAGTCTAGAATAAAACATTAAATCAGTTTTTCTTATTTGACTTTGATTTAAAGGTACACCAGGCAAAATAATTTATCTTATGTCCAGAAGTAATAAATCAAATAACTTTAATGGGATAAAAAGGGGATAAAAGAATGAAAAATGGGAGATTTGGAAGAATCAAACAGTTGTTTGTCAACATAAGACCTTAAACAATAATTCTGCCAATTCTATCCCCATTGGCTGCTTTCTTTATATACTTTCAAGTTGGAACACGATGAAGCAAATTTGTATAATTAAATTGGGCATTACATACCAGAAATTAATGGGGAGATAGAATAATTATAGCAAGTCAAAAAGAAACCTAGTTCAGCACTCACAAAATTTCTAAACTCTAAACTGGAAAGGAAATGGAAGATGAAAGAAAATGAGTGAAATAGCAACTGGAAGATTGAATCACAGTCTTATTCATTGGATGTAGAGGGAAATGGAAAATGAACTTCTGCCAAGTATATGTCTAACAGAGCTTGGTTATTTTCTTTGAGGCTCTTATCATATAAGGAGCTCAGAAATATTTTCAATGCATGAGCTAATAAAACAGGATGAGAAGCTACCATAAGGAAAAAATAGGCACAATAAAACTGCTGAGTATTGAATTCCAGCATACTGTCTAGAGAACATTAAGAATTTCTTCTTATTCATACCTTTGTTTATATTTTGAAAGCATCCAGGACTTTTTCATGTACTACATCTGCTATACACAACTCTTCCATTCTACCACAAGGTTGATGAATACCCCAATACCCCATGTTTAACCCTCACTCTGTTGCCCTGACTAAATATTAATGCAGAAAAGATTTATTATTCAAATATCTGCTATATGGGGGGAAACTCATTATAGACTCATAAAATGTATGTTAATCTTTGATGAAAGTATTGGTTTGTGCATGGTTGAATGCTAAACTTCTAAATTATTAAAAAAAAAAAAGTAATAACTACCAAAGTCTAAAGAGCACCAGTTAAAGTGATAGTAGAAAAAACAAGAAGTCAAATGAGTGCCCAGAAGTAAAGAGAAGAGAATGAATGCTACAGGGAGAAAAACACATGCAAATGCATTGGGCAAATCTAGACTTTAGCAAGATTAGGGATGAATGGAACTGAAGAATTGGAGACATTTTTATAGAAAGAACTATTTCTAGAAGTTCAGTTTTAAATGTAGTTTGAGAAATAGGGAAGATGCAGAAGGTGGATATAGGTTTAGGGGAAGGATTTATTTTGTTTCTGTTGATGTTTTGTCATTTATTATTGCCTTTGTTTAGATGGAGGAGGTACAAGCCTTTTTGTATTTTAATGGGAATGATCTGATAGAGAAGGAAGATTCAGAAAAGAGAATATGTAAGCTGAGAATATATAAGCCTTTGAGGAGGCTGTAACAGATACAAAAAGAAAAAGTGGGCACAGGATGGGAACCCTTGGGGACTTAGTGGGAAGATATAAAAGGCAATTCAATATTTTTCTCCCCTCAAAGCATATAAGGAAAGCTGATAAGCTAAGGGTGAGGAGTGGGGAGGAGGAAGAACAAGGGAGTCAAAGATAATTATACATCTTCAAATGGTAAAATCACCATAAGTATAAATAGAGAACTCAGATTCTTGAAGAAGAGATAATGATCTACCTTTTGGTGTATTTAGTTGGCAGTGCCTAAATGCCATCCAGGTAGAGCTAGCCAGTAAGTTCTTAGAAATGAAATATGACTATGCAAGAAAGTTATCAGGACTAAAAATTCAGATTTGTGGATATCCAGCCAAAAGATTAGAGAATACAGATAATTAAGGATATAGGAAAAGTAATCAGGAAGAATGGAGGCTAGGGGAAATTTCTAGAATAAGAGCAAGAAGCTCATTGGAAGGAGATGGAACAGGCGTGCCTAGAACGCTAAGAGAACTAGAATTGTGATGTGGCAGAGAAACCACAGTGGAGCCCAAAGGCTAAAATGTAGGAGGAAAGCCAATCAAGGGAATCCCACTGGATTTAGCAAGTGGGTGGTCATTTTGAGAAAGCTCTTTCAGTGATCAATGAAGTTATGTGCTCAGACTCCCCAGGGTAAGCAATAAGTGGAAGGAAGTAATAGCTGTTAACTTCTTTGGAAGAGTTTGGCCTTGAAGGGAATAGGAGCGCTAGGGTAGTAGTTTAAAGGAGTAGCAGAATGAAGGCCTTTAATTACTGAATCAGAATGAAAGACTTCAGCACAAATGAAGTGAAAAGTCCAGTGGAAAGACAGAAATTGAAAACACTCGTAGGAAAAAGGTAACTGATAGAACGAGTCATGCCTACAAAACATGGGTTGGTCCCCTCTCATCTACAACCTTGCCTCATGCCATTTTCCCCATATCTGAAGCGTCGTTCATGCCCCTAAGTCCCCCAAGTCAGTATGAGACTCAGGACATATTTGCATTCTGTTCTCAGCCTGGATAATCTTCAGGTCTCAGTTCTCATTTCAATTTTTTTTTCTTTAAAAGATCTTTTCAGGTAACACTCACTGAAGCAGTCTGCCCATGAATCAGACTTGCCACCACATGCTGTTTATTTTCTTGATAGAACTTATCCAAATAGGAAAACATCCTGATTTCTTGTTGGTTATCTCTAAGTTCCAATTGGGAGAATCTGCTCCATACAGCAATGCAATTTTCCTACGTGGCGTTATAATAAGTGTGGAGGAGGAAGTAATTTTTATCTACTTTTCGTGGTTCTAATGGCTGGTCTAATAATCAAATAGACATGAAACAGATTAATAAGAGAAAGTAACCAAATTCAATTATGTACGTGAGAGAGTCAGAAACCCCACATACAAGAGATGTTAAGAAACAGAAAGGGACAATATATATAACTTTCTGAGCTAAGGATGAGATAGAGCACCTTAAGGCTTCGGAATGGAGGAACTTCATTAGTGGAACAATAAAAGAGCAGATAGTAGCCTAGCCTACTTGGTCCCCATAGAGGGCATGCAGGAGGCAGCCAATTGATGATTCTTTCTCATCATTGATATTTCTGTCTCTCTTTCCCTCTCCCTTCCTCTCTTGGAAATCAATAAAAAAGATATATTAATTAGAAAGAGCAGAGAGTCAGTAATTAGAAGTTTTCCCTGCCCTGTAGATAGGTCATAAAAAGTTATTTCTGGTGATAACTCTTATGAGCAAGGCCCCTAATTTAAATTCTTCTAGGTAGTTGGTGGGGGTGGGCATGGAGGGGTGTCAGAATTTTCTTCTGAGCTCTCAGGGTCTCCGTTCCCTTTAGCTAAAAATAATCTGCACATCAGAGGCACATCTCAGAGTAACTTGTTCAGAACTACTACATAAGAAATAAATTTAACATTTGTAGAATAAATCAGCAAAAAAAAGGTAGAGAAATGAAACTTAGAAAACAAAAGGAATAGTTTCCTTTAGAAAGAAAGAGGAACTTTTTTTCATGAGATGGTTGGTAGTTATAAGAATTAGGAGACCTTTGCAGTAGAGAGGAACAATTTGAAGTAATTCAATTTAATAAGGTCAGAAGCAAGGTCATCTGCTGAAATAACATTCCAATCTGAGTGCTGAACTATAACATTTGTGGAGCACTTATGATTTGCCAGATACTATGTTCAGAAGTTTTAAGCAAAATCCTCAAACTAGCCCCACAGGGATGGGGGGCTGTCCATATTTCACAGACACACGAGAGACGACTCAAAGAGGAGAAGAGATGCAGCCACAGCCATATAGTAAGAAAGATTCAGTCAGGACTGAAATCCAGGTTTACTTTAAATCCCTCTCATCCTTGATGATATACTTGCCAGGCTGAATCATAATGCAGCGGAAACATATTGACACAAATTTATTGTCAGACATATAATACATTATTTAAAAGCCAAAATTGAAAATGCATAGTATTTTCTTTTCCCTAATTTATATCTAGATGCCACAAACGATAGATTCTTAATATTAGAAGTAACCATAAAACAAAGGGCGCAACTTGTCAGACCAAATTGAATTGAACTCACTGATGTAACTTGGGAGACTAACAGCAGATAGGTTTAAATGGATGGGCAAACAACAACAGAGGAGAATATATACCTGAGAGATGATTCTGCCAGGTGGATTCCCAAGAAGCAGCCAAATAAAAATGAGCATCGATAAACAGAGCACTGATGGAAAGTCTCAGGATGGTTCCCTGGGGAAGGACTGCGGGTTATTCTAATAGACAGCGCTGCACAACTGGGGAGACAATCCTCTCCTCTGCCTAGAGAATTTGCCCCGCGTTGGCGATTTAAGCAGAATGCTCTCCATGAAGAGTCAGTTATTTTCCCAGGAAGGATCCACTGTGTGAGTAATGGAGCTGTTGAGAGGAAAGTGGCCCAAACCTTCAAAAGGACCTTTAATCGGAGCAAAACATACGAAGGCACTTTACTCACAGAGAAATACCTCTGACTTGGGCAATTACAGGAGTCCTAAGAAAACCTTCCTATTCCATACTCAACCGCCATAAAATCCCCCAATGGATCAGACTGTCCACTTATACAGAGACCACAGCAACCTTTCCATTCAGTGAAGTACTTCAGGCAAATAGATGTACACAACTGTTCAAACAAACCTCACTAGTTATCCATAAAAATATACGTAAATGATGAACCCAAAATAAATATTTGAAGCATGAAGTTGAAAGATAATGATGAATACAGAGGACAGTCAATATAAGATGGAACAAATACAAGAAGCAGAAGAGGTTTAAAATTCAAATTAGTACCGTCAGCAAGATTAAGATGATCTTGTTTACCCAAATAGAGAGCAGACTATGATAAAACTGAAGAATTCAGAGAACTAGAAATTGCTGTTGAAAGTAAAAATATTTTTGTAGGTGATTTCTACTTCCAGCAGTGATAGTATAGCGTGTAGCATATGAATTCTCCCAACGGAAGCTGTCAGGGAAGTGGTATGAAATACAGAAATGAATCTTTCTGTAAGCGCAGGGGAGCCGTTGAAGGAGCCAGGACATGAGAGGCCAGACCCTGGAGAGAAAGAAAGCTCGTGGAGTTAAGCCTGACTTTCTGCACATTGCTTTTCCCCTTAGGGTATTTACCAATTTCTGGGCCATGGCTGATAAACAGAGAAACAGACAGCTTCTAAGGGGCAAGAACCCATTAAAAATGTTGTCAAGTACTTTAGGACAAGGAGACAAAAAATGGAATCCAGAGATGTCGAGGTAGCCAGGCTTTCTCACAGAGGAGAGGGCACACAGAAATTAGCCCGATGTTTGGCATACAATTCCATGCGGAGGCATTTGCTTATTCTAAGCTGCACGGGGCAAGATGTTAAGAACTTGTACATAAAGTGGCTAAAAAACATAGTGGACTTTTTGGCAGCCACAAATTAAAATCCGTGATCCATCAAAAAGGAGAATTCTAGCAAACAAATATTTTACATTCACATTTGAAACACCTAGAGGATTATACCCTCAGATTAGAAATAAAATGTGAACATTGGCAGTTGGCGTACAAACTTTCTAGTTCTTGACTGGACTCAGATAATCTATCCATCTGCTTGCTACCTGCCAGATAATAGAGTGAATTCTCTTTAGGGAAAGAAAAAAATAATCCATGGACTCTATAATTGTTATATCCAGTATCTGGCATTTAATTACAAATTGCCAGGCATACTAACTAAGTGAATACATACAGATACATCTATGCATGCATACATACATGGGTGGATAAATGAGTGAATAAATGGATGCAGGAATAAATAAATTCAGTAGGGGGAAGAGAATGAACACAAATAGAAATTCAAGTGATATAGACTTTGTGGTTATTAGACTTTAATCAAAATAACTGTCATTATTTCAAGAAAATAGTTGATAACATAAAGAAATTCACTTAGAATCAGACTCTATAGAAAAAGATCCAGCCCTGCTGGTGTGGGTCAGTGGTTGGGCATCAACCTATGAAGTAGGAGGTCATGGTTAGATTCCCAGTAAGGGCACATGCCCAGGTTGTGGGCTCACTCCCCAATGAGGGGCATGCAGGAGGCAGCCAATCAATGATTCTCTCTCATCATTGATGTCTCTCTCTCTCTCTCTCTCTCTCTCTCTCTCTCTCTCTCTTCCTCTCTAAAATCAATAAAAAAATTTTTTTTTAAAAGATCCAAAGGAAACTGCAGAAATGAAAAGTAAAATAACTGAAAGTAAGAACTTAATAAATTATTTTACCTGCAGCAGAAGGAATAAGTGGACTGAAAACATCCAGACTTGGCATGGAAAGCAAAAAAGATGGAAGAGACATAAAAGAGTGTGGAAGACTTATGATACATGGTGAAGACATCTAACAAATATGTAACTGGAGTCTCAGAGGAAGCAGAGGAGAAAAATGGCAAAACTGACATTTAATAAAAGAATGGCACTGATTTCCCACAATTGATGTAATATGCTAACCATAGATTTAAAAAACACTGAAGCCCAAGCAGGATAAATAGAAAGTAAATAACAGTGAGGCATGCAATACTAATAGTTTAACACTGTTTAAAATTCAAAATAAAGAAACATTCTTCAACAGAGGAAAAGAAAACAATACCTATTGCCTTGTAAGAATCAACACTAAAACTAAGAGCTGATTCTCAACACACAAAGAAGCCAGAAGACAATTAAATTGCAAGAAAATATTTTTCAAGCAAAAAACCCATATTCAGTAAAATAACAATATTTCTAGGCAAAGAAAAATACTGGCAGCTTTTCTTCATCAATTTTATTCTAAAAGAAAAAAATAAATAAAGCATTTCAGGCAAAAGGAAATTATTCCACACAGAAAAGCAGAGGAGGAAATAAATAGTGATTGAAAAGATTATATTATATGAGTAAATCTAAAATGAAAATTGACTGTACAAAATGCTAATAATGTCTAGTGCATTTTAAATTGCATGTAAAATTAAAATGTGTGACAATGACGGAAACAGCAGGAGAATGATAAATGGAATTGTCTTGGATTGAGTACTAATTTGTGTTAAAGTATAATTTTTCAAGAATGAATGTTTTAATATCTATGAAGCCAATGAAAGAAGAGTAAAAATGTATACGTAACAACACAATAGATAATAATTGAAAAAAGCTTCATATTAAAGAAGGCCAAAAAAGGAAAAAATGAATATAAAATATTTTAGAAAGATTTAAAATGGAATAGTATGTGCCTGTAAATAGACTCAATACTCTAAATAAAGATGAAATTGTCTTACTGAATAAAACAGTAGCAACAAAACAGTCACAAAAAACAAGCGACATATTTCTTAGAAAAGATACACTTAAAATATGAGGCACAGAGGTTGAAAGTAAAAATCTAAAATGGTATATCATGCAACAAATACTAAGAACTACAATAAGGAGATGATGTACCTATATTAACATCAATCCAGTTGACACTAAGGTCAAAACCATTACTAGAAATAAAGAAGCACATTTCATGTAATGCAGTTTATACCGCTTTTCTATTACTGAATAACCAATTACCACAAATGCAGCAGTTTAAAACAACACACATTTATTTATCTCACAGTCTTCATGGCTCAAGAATTTAGGAATGGCTTCCCTGAATTTTCTGCGCTAGGTTCCCACCAGGCTGCTATTAAGATGTTGGCTGGGCTTCATTCTCACCTCATCAAGATTGATGAGAGAGAGAAAAAAATCTTAGTGTTTGTTTGGAAACATTATTTCACTGAATATGGGTTTCTGTGTTGATAGGCAGTTTCTTTCCAATAAAAGTGCCTTGTGTTACTGTTTGCCAGAGAAACAGAATCAATTAGACAGATAGATAGATAGATAGATAGATAGATAGATAGATAGATAGACAGACAGATAGATGATAGGTAAATAGAAGATGGAAAGACAGACAGTCAGATAGATGATAGATAAATAGATGATAGATAGATAGATAGATAGATAGATAGATAGATAGATAGATAGATAGATAGATAGACAGACAGGAGATTTATTATAGAAATTGGCTCACATGATTATGGAGGGTGGCAAGTCCCTGAATGCCATCTGCAAGGTAGAGAATGAGGAAAGCCAGTGCTGTGACTCCATCTGAGTCTGAAAGCCTGAGAAATGGAGGGCCTTTCATGTAATTCCCACTCTAGGTCTGAACACCCAAGAACCAGGAGTGCTGCTGTCCAAGGGCAGGAGAAGATGGATGATGCTGCAGCTCAAGCAGAAAGGGAGCCGATTCACCCTTCTCCCACCTTTTTGTCTGCTTAGGGCCCTCAACAGATTGGATGATGCCCACCTCCCATGGGCGAAGGCAATCTTACTGGGTCTACTGCTTCCCATGCTAATTTCTTCCCTCACAGACACCCAGAACTAGTATTTTACCAGCTGTCTTGGCACCCCTAACCCACTTAAGTTGACACATAAAATTAACCGTCACAGAGCCATTAATCTCTGGCTAGGGAAGAATCTGCTCATTTAGGTTGTTAGCAGAATTCAGTAACAAAATATGTATTTTGTTTAAAAAAAGGATATGAATTTTTTAAATTAGGCCTATTTTGGCTTGTGAAATACTTCTCAACAAATATAAAACCTTTGAAAATATTTATAGTATTGTCTCGGTGTAGAGTTGAATTAAGGTATAAGTCAGTAAAACAAAGGAGGAGGAGGAGGAGGAGGAGGAGGAGGAAGAAGGAATTTGGCAAGGAGGCAGAAGGAGAAAGGAGTAGAAAAAAAAATCCCAAATGCTTGGGTATAACATATACCTAAATAACAAATGGATCACAGAAGAAATAAAAATGGGGGTGAGAAAATATTTTGGACTTGAATCATATTGTAAATACATTCTAGCAAAGCATATGGGATATAGATAATTCTCCTCAGAGGAATATTTATTAACTTGAATGTATACATTTTGGAGAAAAGACTGGAAATCAATTATAATAATTTCTATCTCAAGAGATTATAAAAGAACAGCAAATCAATCCATATAAAATATTAGGAAGACAATAATGGTAAGAGCTCAAATTTATAAAATAAAAAGCTATACTATAAACAATATTAATGCACATAAAAGCTTTTTCACAGAAATTAATAATGTCTATAAACTGCTAGTAAAAATGTCCAAGAAAATATTTAAAATATATACCTGCAAAAAATCATAAAATATAATTGTGTTGTAAATTAAGGGTATAGCAACTGAGAGATGTCCCAAAGATGAGTCTAATAATATTCTCTTTCCTGAATTCAGTAATAGATTCACAGATGCATTGATTTGTTAAAAATTCATTGTACTAGACAATATTTTTTACAGTTTTCTGTATGTATGCTATGCTTTAATAAAATTATTATGTAAAACAATACAATCTAATCTAATAATAGACAAACAGGGTAATTGACCGTACCTTTGCTACGCCTCCCATTGGCTAATCAGCATGATATGCAAATTAGCCGCCAACAAAGATGGCGGCCAATTTGCATACTGCAGGCATGGCGGGACAGCGCCATCCCGCCTGCCCCGCCACCATCCTGGCCTGCTATCTGCGACCCAGGGTGGCGGTCGTCCCATGTGCGACCAGACCTGTGGCTGGCAGGTGGGACCACAGTGATCCCCACCACCCGCCCCAACTCCATCCGGCCCTCCCATGGGGGACCTGGGGCTGGCGGGCTGGAAGGCAGCTCTGGCTGGAGCAGCGTGGGCTGAAAGGTGGCTCCGGCCGGAACGAAGACCTGGGTCCCGGGTGCCGGAGGAAAACTGGTGCCGGCAGCCAGGGGGAGGGAAGGTGTATTGCACGAATCTTTTCGTGCAACAGGCCTCTAGTTAAATAATAAGAATAGTAAATAACTCAATTGAAAAAGGTAACATATTTATAATTATTTAATTATTTTCAAATGTCTTGATTCTGTAAATTTATACATACTTTTAAACTTGAAAGGTTAAATGAAAAGGAAATTCCTAAAAGAATACCAACTTGCCTCCTAAAAGAGAGAGAAAACATTCTACAAAATTGGACTGGTATCAAATCCTGTGTGTTCCCCTCACAAACACAGACACAAA
This sequence comes from Myotis lucifugus, assembly GCF_000147115.1. Lineage (NCBI taxonomy): Eukaryota > Metazoa > Chordata > Mammalia > Chiroptera > Vespertilionidae > Myotis > Myotis lucifugus. The sequence continues at coordinate 17,872,190 of NW_005871056.1, forward strand.
AGTCATCAGGCTATTTGACAGCTAAATTTTAGCAAATCCCTAAAATTTGGTAACTGATTCAAAGAATAGGAAAAGAAAGAAAAGTCAACTTTTCTCACATTTATTTTGTAAGTCAAGAAATACATTTATTTTGTAAGTCAAGAAATACTTTGAAAGCAAAATTGGACAAAGTCAAGAAGAGAAAATATAGACAAACTCACTTATGAAAGTTTATGTAAACATTTTAAATTTATTTGTGCTAAAGTAAGTCCAAAATCTTCACAAAGGAAAAATGCCAACTGAATATAAGGCAAGATGAATTAATAGAAAATGCCCACATTAAAGAATTGGAATACTGGGAAGAATAAAATCAAATTTCCTACAAAGGAATATATATATCTTCAGATTGAATACCTGTAAAAATATTTTTAAAAAGAGTATTATTAACCCAGAATTCACAAGCATTGGCAATCAAATAAGGGCAAGATAAATGTAATTTCAGGAATTCAATGATTCAGAAAATTTGACTTTTAAAAAATAATAGTTGAGCTTCCAACTATTTTCTAGGAGGAATCCTAGAAAGAGTAAGGAAATAAAAAGACGTGCATTGAAGGCATGTCTTTATATTCCCAGGTTGCCTGTTCTATAGCAGACCTAGGAACCAACCAGTTCAAATAAAACAAGGATTCCAGGAAGAGGATTTCATCACATAACAAAATGATAAATGTCCCCACAGGTCATAGATATAATTAGGTAGTTATTTCTTCAACAACAACATAAAAGAAAGTTCACTAAAAACAATCTGTTAAAAACAAAACATAACAACAACCTAAATGCCAAAACAAAACAGAAAACTCCAGTAAATTCATGATCCCAAGATGCAAAAACTATAGTATGAGAGAGTATGACGAAACAAAAATTCACACAGGTTTTGTGATTTAGGATTGCTTTGCAAATTTTGCAGGTGCTATCAAACTTCCTGTTTTGAATAATAGTCATAAAATAATAATACACTCAAGACTGTTAATTTACTTGAATTTTCAGAATCAGCTTAGAAAAAGCATCCAACAATTATAATTACAGTTATAATTAAAGCTGAGGCATTCCTCAGCATGTATCATTCCCATGATATCACCTGTAAGTGGTATCCTTATTTCTCATTTTCTGCAGCTTCCCATATAGCTCATGGCCTGAAAGATTAAATCAAATCTTAAAAGTAAAACAACATGGAGAGTTCTATTTGTTTTGCAACATAGATGGCAGAAGAAATGCAATTTTACAATTTGAATATAAATTTGTGGTTCTGATTTTTTTCACTCCTTTAAGAATTTAATGAATACTCTAGACACTGTTCCCACAGAGAAAAATTAAACATATTTACATATAATTCTGCTTATTATTTTATGAAATCTCTTTAGCTTACCTATGGACTTCAGATTAAAACCACATGACCTGCAACTATTCTGAAAACAGTTATCTGAGAAATTCTTCATCTTACTTCAATCAATGATGGTCAAATAAATAATAAAAGGTCTTAGATTTTTTATATATTCCAAAGTGCATTCATTTCCATGTTCCCACTGGCATTCATTCCAAACCTTAGCAGTATAGGAGATCTATCTATCTATCTATCTATCTATCTATCTATCTATCTATCTCTCATATATATGAAACAGATTAGAAAATAATGCTCTATCTTTTGCTAAAATGTTCTAAAAATTAATTTTCTTATGACTTTAAGTCACATCAAATAAAATTATTTTATAATCCTGTTGTTCTTTTTCCTAAAACTATGACAGTAGAAAGAAAAAAAAATTAAAAGGACTAGATTAATTTGGGGTGAGTTTATTTTTGAGAAAAACAAATTTTTTTAGAAAATTAAAAATAGAACTAGATAAGACATCATAGCAAATATTTATCTCAGAATGAACAACAATTTCTGTTAGTCGTATTCCTAGGGACTTAAAACTTAAAACAATACTTCTTAGTCAATCAGTTACTCTTCATAATCCTTGAAGAATGAGAACAGGAAGGTCACATTTTTGGCATGCATGCCGATACTATGTCTCATGTTCACGTTGGCCAATCCTAACTAACCCAGGCACCCTTTCTTACAGAGTACCGCTTGGCTTTATGGTTTTTTGCAACTTGGGCGAGCACCATTAATGAATGAGAATTTCATAGTGAGATGAGGCCACTTGGTCAGTCCTTAGCTAAATGCAAGTTTACAAGTTCACCTAGTGTGATTAATTGCTCCTTTTTTTTTGTATAATCCACCCCCACCCTGGAGAGAAGAAATATTTATCATATAGAAGTTGATATAAATATGGATTTTGTGAATACTGACATTATAATGGATGCTAACTTGACTAATTGATTAAACACAAGGGATAACAGGGAAAATATTTTTTGAATGTGTGTTTTTATTTGAAATCTGCTGGGCGATGGAACATGAACGTGCGCAGAAGAGATAAGCCTATCTGCAGGTCTTGCCACCCTGTTTGCAGGTAGCGTCCATAATTACTATGCAGTTCCACAACACACTAAGCAACTAAGCTTAGGTAGATAAGATAAAGCTTTTTCTTTGTCAGACCAAATTAGAGGGCTGTCACAAACACATAAAGTCATTCAATGTTTGCCATAACAGAAATAAAGATAAAGTAGCTGAAGGTGGACAGATGAATTTGGTCACCCTCTAACATTTTCATCTTAGAAACCGAACCTTTCACCTGCAAATTTAACGCTGATACCTACTGTCATGAAGCAAATAAAAGATAACAAAGCAAAATAACAAAAACAAGATACTACTATGTGAAGCAGACCATACACATTTTTTCCCCTCGAACAGAATTAGTGGTAACATGAGGCATGATCTGGAAAAAAAATTATACTTTTATTATACTTTTGAGAAAAAGTGAAAGAAAAGGTTAATGCTTACAATTATAAGTGTTTTTAAGCAACTTTGCATAAAGATAAGTAATATGAACATTGATTTGTTCTATTTGATGAAATGTGTATTTGTGAATTACATTTCCTTAGAGTATTTATTCTGCTCTCTGTTCTCCCAGCCCTTTACCCACATTCTGGAAAAGCTTCTTAATGTATGAGTTAACACATCTTCTGTACAAGATAGCAAGAACCAAAAGGAAAAAGATAATATAGTGTTCCTTTTCTAAGTTCCAGCACTTCAAGCAGTTCTGACAAACAATTAAACCTTTAAAAAGATATTAATTACATGAGAGATTAAAGGACAGATTTAATGACAAGTTTCAAGTAGGCAGAAAGCAGGGTGCTTAACCCAGAGAAAGAACCCAATATATAGGGTGTCCCCCCAAAAGTATATACACTTTGAATAACTATTTTTTTAAAATATATTTTATTGATTTTTTACAGAGAGGAAGGGAGAGGGACAGAGAGTTAGAAACATCGATGAGAGAGAAACATCGATCAGCCACCTCCTGCACACCCCCTACTGGGGATGTGCCCGCAACCAAGGTACATGCCCCTGACCGGAATCGAACCCGGGACCTTTCAGTCCGCAGGCCGACGCTCTATCCACTGAGCCAAACCGGTTTCGGCGTCTTTGAATAACTATTAATTCCAATGTTTCTTTCCTTTCAGATTTATCCCATTGGAATTAATTATTCAAAGAGTGTATACATTTTTGAGGGATACCCTGTATATATATTCCCCCACCACCACCACCAAGGGAAATTTTTTTAATTGAATTTACTCGGTTAATAAAATTATACAGGATTCAGGTGCACAATTCCACAGCACATCATCTGCACACTGTATTGTGTGTTCACCATCCCAAGTCAAGTCTCATTCCATCACCATTTATCCCCCCTATACCCTCTTCCACCTTCTCCCCCGCTCCCCCTGGCAATCCTCAAACTGTTGTCCCTGTCCATGAGTTTTCCTTTTTTTTCTCCATCCCTCCACTCTCCTGTCCAGCTCTCTCTCTCTCTCTCTCTCTCTCTCACACACACACACAGCTGTCAGCCTGCTCTCTGTCCATGGATCTGTCACTATTTTGCTTGTTAACATTGATTAAAATTATGCTCCAAAAATAAATATGAAAGAATCTGTCATTCATGGGGAATTATAACACATGATGCAAATTAATGCTCTGGGTTAATGGGAAGTGATTTTGCACTTTCACTGAGTTGTAGGGGTGCATTTTCTTGGAATATTATTAAAATATAAGAAGCTGAACCGCCTTGTCACAGCAAGACAGATTATTGTAGGATTTAGTTGTCAGGCTGTGAAATGACCCACAGCATTAAAGCAGCCCAAGCGCTGATTTCTGTGGCGGCCTCATTGCCTTCAATGTGGGATGTGATGAATCGCTGCTTGAGATATCAGTGTTTCTTCTCTGAAATGCTAATCTCTAATCTAAAATACACACGTGTATATGCACACGTTCAGTGGGATACTATAAACAAGAGAGAAAGGGAGCAAGTAGAGGCAAGAGGGCCAAGTAGATGACCACAGAAAAACTGCAAGTGATTTGGAAGCTTAGTCAAAGAAAACTCAAAGAAGATAAAGGAAACACAATGACTCCGATGGCTTATATTCAAAATCCAGCATCGCTCTTTCTAAATGTCCTCAATTCTAATCTCAGCTAAATCACCAGGCTGGCTTTGCTGTAGAGCACCCATATGAAAGTTAATTGTTGAACTTCTTCACTGTTTGTCAGACAGATGATTGGATTTGTACAGACACATGAGACATGCAATCGCCTTCATTTTTTGGTCATTAGGAATCCATAGAAAAATGAACAAAGGGATGTTAGCTAATTTTTTGTTTTTCATTTTAAACTGTGGTGTTGCCATAAAATGTGTGAAGTAGAGACAGGGAAACTTATCTGAGTATGTAACAACGTGATATTTTCATTTACTGTGGACAAATGTTAGTTTGTGAGTGCCATATGTAAATGCACACCTGTAGCATATAGAGTGTGTAATGCATCAGAACATTTGTCGTAATAGTTTTAGAAGATATTTTGGGACTGAATGGGAACTATGAACGAACGAAGGCATACGGAAATAAGTATCAGGAAAAGTGATAAAAATGATGACCTACTGGAAATAATGAAAGAGTTTTACAAAAGAACTTATAAGGTTCTCTTAATAGGGGTCCAACTAGAAAGTGTAAAGAAATGCTAGTGTAACAGAAAAGTCCTAAACCTCGGGCAAGTAAACCTGGGTTTGAATACTCAATCCAGAGCCTACAAATTATGAAGCTATTCACAATTGCTTCTATTGTGAAATAGCTTAGGTTCATGTAAAACAATATAAAAGTAAGATACTTATGAACTGCAGGGCGTATCACAGATGTAAAGTGTAGGAATATGGTGTAGCAGTCCAGAACGTGACTTCTAGGGCTGTTCTGTCTCATGCATCCTCTGCTTTCACCACATACGAGCGATGAGGCCAGTTGTTTAAACTCCCACTGCCTCAATTTTCTCACCTGTCATCTTTACATGGACTGTAATCAGTGCAAATAATTATGAAATGAAGTGTGATGTTAAACACATAGAATATTATCTGGTATAAGTTATTCTACCAATAAATGTTAGTTATTATTATTCATTTTGCTGTATGCTGCTAGTAACGAAAATGAAAGTGATTATACTGTTTCATGTCTGCAGAAATCCAATAATCTCTTTGATAAACGATAAAGAAATTTGACAATTAACTTTCAAATGGGTGCTCCAGAAAAGCCAACTTGATAATTTATTTAGGATTAGAGTGGCACTAGAGTTTTAGTACGGATGGTCTGATTCATTGCTGCTTTTGTTTTGTTGGATTCTAGTTTAACTAACCTTTTCTACTTATTTTTCTGCTCTGGTTGAAGGGATATCTAATTGGGAAACATCATGGTTAAGCAGTAATGAGCTCAGTCATCAGATATTGCAGAGATAGTCTTTAATAATTTAGATTACACAGACAGGTTATGGTTGGCTCTGGGTCTTGTGTCTGGCCTTGGGAGGAAGACAACGGAAGAGCAGGAGAGAAGAGACATGCATATGATGGAGGGCTTCAGGGGACAGCCCTCCATGTGCCATTTATCCAAACATCCCCTACTTTTGCATTTCATGGGTTTTTTCTCTCAGATCTTCCTTTATGTTCCAAGTGCCTGGAAAAGAGTGTGTTGCTACTGATGCTTTAAAAAAGGGGGGGACGGGGAGATTGCTGGGCCTTGGGTTATGAGAGCCACATGCTGGCTATGAGTCTGACTCTGTGATCCTTTGGCCTGGAAGTCCCTTAAGTCAGAGTCAGCACTGTTCTCCATGGTGACAGGCATATACACATAAACACACACTCATGTGCTTCTGTGCACAGGTACATGCACTCATCACATGTGAACACAGATAGTCACATGTGCCTAGAGCTGCTTCTGTAAGAAACTATCTCCATTTTAAAAGACTCTTTTCAATGATATGAGACAAATAAAATCAGTTTATTCATGTTCTATTCTGACACCTCGATACTTACTGAGCTGTAAAGCAGTTGACTTCTTTATTCCAAGAGAAGAGTAGTATGTTGGAAATTTTTTAAAAAATTATCATCTAAGGTTAAAACACCTTGATATCCATTTCTTCACAACCAGTTTTCTATTCACCAGTGCTAAACACTAGAGTTGCAGAATATTAAGGGGAAGAAAAAGAAAACACCTTCTCAAGGGAATGGTTTGTAATAATACAAGTCAGGGGGAATTTCGGGCAAGCCACTGTGGTTTAGAGAATAATAAAGAAATTCAATGCATTAAAAAAATCAAAGTGGCAAATGATGTTTTAAAGTTTCCATTTTCTCATGCAGCATGATCAGTGAGCTGTGAATGACTGATGTATCAGTCCATCAGCAAGCTTCCTTGCATCACAAACAGGGAAAGTCAAGTAGGAATGTAGCTTTCTTACTGAAGCATTCATGTCCTTATATTGAAAAACAAGTACTTTTATATTTTATGGGTATTTTGAAAGGAGAATTAAAATAAAAATTCCTATATAAAACGTATTAGTCCTTGAGCTAATGCAGCCTGGTCTTCCCTCCCTCCCTCCCTCCCTCCCTCCCTCCCTCCTGGTCCTCCCTTCCTACCTCCCTCCCTTCCTTCCTCTTTATTTTATCTTTCCTCCTCTTTGCCTTCTGCCCTCTTTCATTCCCTCCCTTGCTTTCCCTCTTCTTTTCCTGCCTACCTCTGTTCCTTTATTATTTTCCCTCCCTCTTTCCATTCCTCCCTTTTTCCTTCCTTTCTTCCTTCCTTCCTCCTTTTCCCCTTCCCCTTCCCTTTCTTCTTTGTTCCTTTATTCTTTCATTCCTCTTTCTTGCTAGCAAATGTGAAATATGCAGAGTAGCAAAAGAGAATATAATAAAAGTATAATGTCTGAAGTCAGATGGTCTTAGATTGAAATCAGTTCCAACACTGACACATTGTGTGGCCTTGAACAAGCTCCTTAAACTCTCTAAGCCTTGCTCTTCCATTTACTAAATAGATCAGTCTTATTGGGTTGTTGTGAAAATTGGATGAATCCATGTATATTACCTATTTGGCACATGGGAAGCCCTCAGAACATTTCAGTTTATACTACTCGCCAAATTAAGAATCCTATTAAAAAATACCACAGGATAATACTGTGTTAACTGTTGATAATTTGTAATAATAGACATGATCAGAATGGCTCAAACAACACATTCTTATTTGAGAAGACACAGATGCCAAAGGAAAGAAATATTCTTAAAAATAGTCTACACCTGAAATTCTGTTTCATGTTTAGATAAAATTTGATAAGAACAAAAGAATAAAATGGAACTTTACAAGTTACATAGTAAAATGAGTCAAAATTGGATATAATTCAAGAAGTTTCTACTTTCCAAAGTAAAATCTGTTTTCATGAAGTCTTCTATTCATCATCCAAGCCCAGATCCTCTGTATTGGAAAAGTTGTGAAGAAGATGTTAAAAGACACAAGAATCAAGACAAATTTGAAGAAAATGGTAAGAGATGCTGCTGTGTACAAGTGTTCTGTGTACAATTTAGCTGAAATGTTGAGATAGGAAATGGAAGTTTCCAGAGAGCTTTGAATGCTGATCAATGCCTACAATTGTATGCACCACTTCAAGAGAATCTACATCCAAGTTTGCATTCCCTGAGAAAGGCAAGTGAGTTTATCTTAATTTTTTTAATCCTCACTCCAGGATATGTTTATTAATTTTAAAGGGGGAGAGAGAGAGAGAGAGAGAGAGAGAGAGAGAGAGAGAGAGAGAGAGAAGGACAGAGGAACATTAATGTGAGAGAGAAACATCTATAGGTTGCCTCCCGTACACGCCCCAACTGGGAATCAAACCTGTAACCTAGGTATGTGCCCTGACCAGAAATCGAACCCACAATCTTTAGGTGCAAAGGATGATGCTCCAACTCACTGAGCCACACAGGCAAGGGTTATCTTAATATTCTTTTGCTCTTTGTTTTAAGGATTGTTCTCCTTCCACAACATGTAAATTCTTCTCATTTCTCAAATGATAGTGAAGATGTACCCTCTTCTATACCACACTCTCAGATCTTATAGCCCCATTGAAGGAAATTAGTCACTTTTTTTTAATCTGTGTCCAGAGTATCCTATACCAATATTTGTTGATCATCTCCACAAATGAGAAAAGGATAGGAGCTATTTTCCCCCCATTTCTTCATTCCTCAATGCGTGGCTGTCCACTGAATTAAAGAATCACAGAATGAATGAACAAAGAAACAAATGAGAAGTCAGAGGACAAAGTATACCAACTGTGTTTACAATCAATCCTACATTCTGTCATACTGTGGATCCAGAATACCTATTCCTATAGTTTCCGTTCCTGTAGATGGGGTAAGGAAAATGAAAAGACACCTAACATATTTCATTAGCATTTCCCTTATATTTTCCTTAAAAGAAGCTACTGCACTAGACATTTTTGTCATCTACAAATAGGACATCTTCCCATAAAATGAAATTTGACCCCTACTATAAATCTGCTTTGGTAAATATGCATGAGTATTTTTAAGAAAGAGCAAGAAGATAGTAATTATAAATATCTACTTTGGGTCTTTAATGAAAATGCTACAATAACTTGATATAAATTGTACACATTCTCTTGCCATATTTTCATAATGTGTTCTGTAACACAGCCTTGTTAATAAGCATAAAGTATTTATCAGCCCAAATAATTGCTTTACATGGCCACTGTGTTCTGTGGTGAAATTCACAGGTAGAAACCTAAATGAATTAAAACATCACTGTACTCGCACTAAACATCAAAGTAATAAATAAAATTACTTGATATTGAGTGATAATAAGGATTTTATTCTTTACTTTTACTTCTCAGTTGTTTTCTCTAGATCACTAAATTCTCAGGGATCTTGATCTAAATTTCTTTTGTTTACCATCAACAACAATTTTAAAGATGTTAAATATTTATGATTTTACAAGTGTCTCTTAAACCTTATAGCTCTCAAATATTTCTTTATATTTATAGCTTTTTGCATGTGAACTCTCTCTCACACTCAAAAAATAACATCCGAGCTTTGCAGTTAGAGGAACACTGGATTCCTGTCTGGCTGAGTAGCTCTTTCTATTTCAGTTAACAATGTAGCTATCTGTCTTCTCTTCAGCAAACATTGCCATTTTTTCAGCCTATTAACTGTGGTCTAATGCTTTCTAACTGGAGTAATACAGTGCATTCTGCCTGCATTTCTAGGAAGTAAAGGGAATAACTGGCGACTCCTCTCTCTGCCAGTTTTCTGATGAGTTGGAATCTAAGCTGATTGTGTCACTTCATGCTTTCCTGTCCTTGCTGGTTCTTTTTCCAGAGCTGTGAATTAGCATTCTCTTAGCTGCAGGGTCCCCTGAGTTGCTAATTTCTCATCTCTAAAGTTTTTGTAGATCCAAAGTGTTTGGCCATTAAATAATATATCCTGGATCCAAGAGCTTTCCTCCTTGGTGAACTCAGGCTCTGCATACAAATTGGTGTGAAGGGCAGCTGCTGGATTCATCTTGGCAAATATAAATTCAGTATCCAAATGTCCTTTTGCCCTAGTTTTTCTACTTAAATAATTCTCTTTATGTCTTCATTGAAAATTAAAGTAGGTTTCCATGATTGGGTCTCTGTTTTGACTGTCAAGGTTATTCAACATGCTAAGTTCAAATCCATTTTATTTCTTCACTGATGTGCCAATGAAAGACTGATCTAGTGATTCCCTTAACAACAAACTACGGTTAATGTTTTAGTAATATTCTGGGGGTATTAAGCCATTTTTACACACACACACATATGTATTTATATATGTCATCTTGCTGAGAATTTTACTAGTATTTTCTTATTCTTTGGTGTTTTTCACATATGAACTGATTTCAGTGCACTCTTGGAAAAAATGGCTTCAGTTTGATTTTCTGTGCTCAGCTCAAAACTGTGCTAATGAAAAGAATCAATGTTCAAAGTGTGCTACAGAATGTATCGGTGAAATGGTTCCAGAAATAGTGTCAGAAAACCTGGGTATCAGCCTTAATCGATAGGATCCTGAGTTTATTTCACATTAAAAGTTATGCATTTCAAAGAAGAAAAATCTACACCAGGTTTTTTCAAACTGTGATTCAGCTGCTGGTAGGAGCCCCCAAGACACAGGGGACTGGAAAGTCAAGGTTATGTGTAGGATGGAACTAAGGAGTTATTTACTTCCTTCACTCTCGTTCACGAGTACACCCTCCTTCTGGGGGTTGTGAGTACAGGAAGAGAACATACAGAGGATTCATAACATATGATATTATCACCCTGATAACCAAGGGAATATGCAATTAGGTTTATACAAAAATCCATTTAATTTCCAATGCCGAAGGAAAGGGTCCATTTTGGCGTGACACTGTGAGGAGATCCTCTTACCTGCTCCCCGTGAAACGGAGAAAATTACAAAACTGGGAATGGCAACAAAAAGCAATCATTAAAAGCCTTTGGAACTGGTCCTAACAGCAAACAGCCAGAGAAGAGATTATGCAAAAAACCTATGAAAATTTGGTAAGAAAGGCTTGAGTCTGTGGTATTGGAACCAAAACTGCTCCCTTCCTCTACTCTGCTCCCTGTCCAACTGCGCTCCAGACTGATGCAGTTAAAGCACAGGACCCCGCTCCCCTAAGATCTCAGCCAGAGGACTTCCCTCTAGCCAGGAGCAGAACTCCAGCACTTCTCATCCTGCTCCAGGTGCCTGATGCTAAGCCTCAAGTGATTCCAAACAGGATGTAAGGACTCCCTTCTCCTGCCTAACCCCCCATGGATGGAATGGAGGCCCTGATAGCTCTTCCTCTGACTCCTGAGCAAGTGATTCAATACCAGGAGAGGCAAGTTGGAGAACCTCAGGTTTCTGCCCACCACTCCCCCAGCATCAATCAGATCTTAATGGGAGTTTCACTCCCACAGAGCTTGCTATTTCCTCACACACAGCTTCAGAGGCCTGGCTCAGATATTTTGCATGAGGGAAAGTGAGCCTCAAAATAAATAGCTCCCAATCTCTTCCTAAAGGAACTGACTTGATTTCCACACAAAAAAAATGGTGTTAATTTTAAACTACACTAAAGAACAGTGGAGGTTGTGGTGAAAGGGAAATGGAAAGACATATTTGGATCTAATGAATTTATAGCCTACACTGTAGACTGGCTAGTTTATAAGAGAACCAAGAAGACAGATTGGAGGACTTTTCCTGGCATCAGAACATACAACACTGAAGTCTAAAACCATCCCTTTGACTGAGTCACAATTGGATTAGTTCATTCAGAGAGAATTTATGCTCCAACAATTTATTATTGTTGAAAATAACAGCAATCTCAGGCAACTAGTGGAGTTTAACAATTAGTGTTCAGAGAAGGCAGGAACAGAGATTTACCAATACTGCTGTTGGTGGCTATGGGCATTCTGTAAGCCACACCTCCCTGAGAAGCAACATACAGACTTAATTAACAATGTGGGGGTTAGGTGGGGAATCAACCTTGCTGAGATAATTCATCCAGTCACTAAATGAATAAACAAATCTCCAGTTTAAAATATTTGTCATCGCTTCTCGGCCTTTTGGCTAAGATCAAGTGTAGTATCTGTTCTTATCAGTTTAAAACATTTGTCAAAAAATTTAAAAGAATAGGAATAATACAAAGTATGTTCTCCAACAATAATAGAATTAATTTGGAAATTGATAATAGGAAAAATGGGGAAACTCACAAATATAAGAAAATGAAAAAACCTTTTATGTAGCTAATGTGTCAAAGAATAGATAAAAATAAGAAAATTCTTTGAGGTGAATGAAAATGAAGGTGCAAGATACCAAAACTTATGGGATGCCCCTAAATCAGTATTTAGTGGAGCATTTAGTAATGCCTTTATAAAGAAAGAAAAAAAGATTTCAAATTAATAAATTTACCTGTCACCTTAAGACCCTGGGAAAAAAAAGAATAGCAAACTAACCCTAAAGCAAGTATAGGACAGGAACTAATAAAGATTAAAGATTTAAAAATGTAGAATAAAAATAGTGAAAAACAATAAAACCAAAAGCTGGTGGTTTGAAAAGTTCAACAAAATTGAGAAATCTTTAGCTAGAATGAGTAAGAAAAAAAGCCCAGATGAAATCGCTAAAATAAACAATTGAACAAAATAGTTCCAGAGACATAGAAGCATGGAACAGATTGTCAAATCTCAGAGGGAAGGCAGGAATAGGTGGGAAGAAATCAACCAAAAAACTTGTATGCATATATGCATAACACATGGATGGACACAGACAATAAGGTGGTAGAAACCTGGGGCGGGGGGTGGGCAATAAGGGGTCAATGGGAGGAAAAAAGGGGACATATATAATAATTTCAACAATACAGATTTTTAAAAAATAGAATAAAAATAAATGGGGAAGCATTATTACCAAGCTTACAAATATAAAATAGGATTATAAAGGAATACTATGAAAAATTATACTCCAACAAATTAAATAACTTAAATTAAATGGATAAATTCCTAAACAGATACAAAATATTGACACAGACACAGAAGAAATAGAAACTTTGAATATAATTATAAGTGAAGAGATTTAATTAGCAATCAAAAAACTACCCACAATGCAAAGCTCAGGCCTAGATGGCTTCATTAATGAATTCTACCAAACATTTAAAGAAAAATAAATACCGATTATCACAAACTCACCCAAACAACAGGAGGAAAAACTTATCAACTCATTTCATGAGTCCAATGTTACCTCAAAACCCAAACCAGAAAAAGACATTATAGAAAAAAAACCTATATATACCCCTAATATTTTATGAATTATGGTGCAAAAACCCTCAAAAATAACACTAGCAAAACAACAATATATTTAAAAATTATATACCATAACAAGTAGAATTTATCCCAAAATGCAAGGTTAATTTAATTTCCAAAAATCAATTACATGGAAACAACCTAAGTGCCCATAGATGGATGAATGGAGAGAGAGTATGTGGTATATAGACAATAAAATACTATTTATCCATACAAAATAATAAAATATTGCCATTTGAGACAACAAGGATGAACCTGAGGGCATTATGCTAAGTAGATTAACTAAGAGAAAGACAAATACCATATAATCTCACTTGTATGTGGAATTTAAACAACAAGAAGAAACCAAGCGTATAGATAAAAATAACAGTGGTGGTTGCCAGAGGTGGGATGGAGAAACTGGAGAAATGGGTGAAGGGGAACAAAAGGTACAGACTTCCAGTTATAACATGATGAAGTCACGGGGATATTATGTATAGCATGGTGAATGTAGTTAATAATACTGCATTGCATATTTTAAAGTTGCTGAGAGTAAATCTTAGAAGTCTTCATCACAAGAAAAAAGTTTCTAACTGTATGTGGTGACAGATGTTAACTAGACAAATTGTAGTGATCATTTCACAATACATAAAATTATCAAATATTATTTAGTATAACTTAAATTAATATACTATCATGTCAATTATACTTCAATAAAATTTTAAAACAAATCAATTAACATAATAAATCATAAAGTTACAGCAAAAATTCATAATATTTAACTCTTTTGTGATAAAAATACTTAAAAACTAGGAATAGAAGGGAACTTCTTTTTTAAATTTTATTTCATTGCTGACAGTATTACGATGTCTCCCATTTTCTCTCTCTTTGCCCCCTTTCTTTCCTAATCCAGGTCAGATTACCTTGTTATTCATTCATTCTTATAGTGCTCTGAGTTTATGCTTCATGATATTTATCAGGTGTTTATCTCTTTGTCAAAAAGTTCTTAAGTACATATTATATTTCTATATACAGATACATCAACAAAAACATTATAAATGATACACATGCTAGTAGCTAATTACTACTAACACATGTTAGCCCACATTAATTCTGCAATAAAGACCTATAGAAGTAATCATTCAATGTGCATGAACCATGAAAAACACTTTTTGAGAACAGACCAGAGAAGTCTGGCACTAGTGTGTGTATATAGATAATAACCAAAGCTAATGCAAGGATTAAACCTATATATGCACACATCAAAGAGTACCATCAGCAGTACAGGTGCCACACACATTAATTTAGTTGGGTATACCCTTCTTTGTTTCTTCCAAAGGTTGCTGAAGGGACGGACCTATATAAAACACAGATCTGGGCACTTCTCTCTACTTCTTAAAAACTTTCCATAGCTCCACATAGTCCTTGAGAACTCCCTCCAAAGATGGTGAATGTCCGGAGATTGACCCCAGTACATCAAGTTCTGCAATTTTATGCAGTGAGTTTAGAATCTACAAAGTAAAGACCAGTGGACAATGACACTATCCCCATCTTAATAATGACAATAATCTCTAAATATTTTATAGCTATTTCTCCTATTGTAGGGCTTAATATAACTTTTTCTGAATTCCCAGTATCTGAATTAGCTTTTAGATATCAAAACCTCTGAAGAAAGTGGAAAGGACACTTATTAAAAAGAGATGTGGACCTCTTTTCTTTCTAGGTAGTAATGACTATGATGGACTGTCCTAAATACTCGATTTCTTTTTTTAAAAAAATATATTTTATTGATTTTTTACAGAGAGGAAGGGAGAGAGATAGAGAGCTAGAAACATCGATGAGAGAGAAACATCGATCAGCCGCCTCCTGCACATCTCCCACTGGGGATGTGTCCGCAACCCAGGTACATGCCCTTGACCGGAATCGAACCCGGGACCCTTCAGTCCGCAGGCCGACGCTCTATCCACTGAGCCAAACCGGTTTCGGCTCGATTTCTTTAATGAATAATTCTTATCTCCATGGTATGTCTTCCCCTAAAACTATGAATATGCCCAATATGACCTATGATGTTACCTCTTTTGGAGAGGTGAGAAATGGTTCCTTTAACATATTGGTAAAGAATTTTAGGAGTATATCCTCAGCATCATAAACCTTTGAGGAAATCTGATTGGAACTTTGATATAATAGTGCAGTCTGACTCCATAAATTCAGTCCTCAAAGGAAGAAGCCTGATTAAACTCTCAAAAGGGATACTGCATTTCTAGGCCTATTTGGCTTTCAGATTAAGCATAAAACTCCAACAGACTTTTAGTGTAAAACCCTTTCCATAAACCTGTCCACTAGTTTGAGTTTAAAACATACTAACTGGTTTATCATAGAGTAACACAAAACAGTATGTAACCTTAATAAACTGGTGGTAATTAACTAGATGACATCCTGTTTAGTTTTCTAAATCATGTTGAGAAATACTGGCTCAATTTACATATAATTATGCAAACTGACATCTAATTCTGCAGCAGGAAATCAGAAAAATTTGGTTAAAATTTATGTTTTGCAATTTATTACAAATATGAGTTGAAGAGAATTTATATCCCTTCTGAGCATTAGTTTTATCATATATATGCAGTGAAAATACGCTTAGTTTAAAACAGGAGTTTTCATCCTTGGCACCATTGGCACTTTAGGGCAGATAAATCTTGGCTGGGGAGCTGACCTGGGCATTATAGGATGATTAACAACATCCCTGGCCTCTACCCACCAGATGCCAGTAAAGTACAAATAGGAAATACAGTCAATAATATTGTAATAACTATGCATGGTGCCAGGCGGGTACTAGAATTATCCAGGGGATCACTTTATAAATTATCTAATTGTCAAACCACTATGCTTTAGACCTGAAACTAATATACAATAATATTGAATGTCAAGTGTAATTGAAAAATAAAATTTAAAACAACCACAACAAAAAACATACATGTCCAGTACATGCCTGGCATACAGTGCATACTCAATAAGAATTTGCTAAAACTTCTATGTCTTCTGATACACCTAGCATTTTATAGTGTTAGTGATTTATAGGAAAGGAAAAGAATTATATTTAACATAATGTTTTGAAATCTAATGCTACCTAAAGCTCAGTATTAAATATGAATTGAGAATGCATACAATAGATGAAGAAAATACATCTTGAGTCTTCAAGTAGCCTATCATTTCCTAGGGCGTAAGAGTAAATACACAGGTATTTACAATGCAAGGTATAGTGTGGAAAGCGCCACATGAGATCTTCAATCAAAGTGCGGAGAGAGTTCAAAGGTAGAAAAACTGACATCTAGTTAGGGCAAAACAGGAAATGATTAGTACAACCTCACAGAGCTTTAGAGAATTCTATTTCACTGAGTTGCAAAATGATCACGCTCCCTTTTCCTTGTTTGGTTTGAGGCTGTTCGAAATACACACTTTGTGTGGAAAATGCCTTTGAATCTTTTTCCGTTTCTAATCTAAAATAATAAATGAAAGGCTATTTCAAAACATGAGATGGGCTAACTATAAATAGTTTGTGTGATTTAAATGTATTCTGTTTTTCTGGTACTGGAGGGCAATTTACAAATTAAGTAGCAGTAGATTGTATTTGTAGAAGGTATCTATATATAGATATATGTTATACAGAGATAACAGATCTATCTATCTATCTATCTATCTATCTATCTATCTATCATCTATCTACTGTCACTATAAGAGACATCCAAACCTGTAAACATTTTTATTAGTTTATTTGAGCCAAACTGATAATTGCCGGGAAGCAATATCTCAATGGATTGGGAAAATGCTCTGGCAAACAGCAGTTTTACCACTTATTTTAAACATCAGAATAAAAGGAGGTGTAAAGATGGTTACATGAAATCCATTGGTGATGGGTAGGAAGGTGGGAGAAAGCAAAGGGGGGTCTCTGGGATTGGATAAAATGTAAAATTAATAGACACACTTCTTTTACATTGGTAGGTACAGGATAGTTAATAGTTAACAATTAACACATAATAATGAAGGGTTCTGTGGTCTTGTGTTCTGGTGGGAACTTGTGCCCTGAGGGGTCTGGGAAAAGGAAATGACCCTGAATTCCAAAGGTATGTTATTGTAGACTCAGAAAGACAATCGACAGACTTAGTTAAGGTAAAGATTGACCTTTGTCAGGGAAGATGCCACACTAGGACATGGCTACCTGCCATGACTTGCTCATAGAAGGTTTTCATTTTAGACCATTCCATGTGGTTACTTTTTGTCTCTGGGTTGTCAATGTAAGAAACATTCAAACCTGTAAGACTTTCTATGAGTTTATTTGAGCCAAAACTGTCTACAATTGCTGGGAAGCAAAATCTCAATGGATTGAGATAATGCTCTTGGGAATAGTACCTTATTTTATATATTACAATCAAAAGAGGAGACTTAAGTGTGTTACATGAAATCCATTGATGCTATATTAAAGAAGTCAGAGAAAGCAAAGTGGGGAAACCTCTGGGATTGAATAAAAAGTAAAATGATAGACAGATACTTCTTTTTCTTAGGTGGGTGCAGGATAGTTAACAGTCAACAAATAACTCAATAACAATGAGGGGATTTGTGGTCTCTGCAGACTGGTGCCTCTGCTTTGAGGGGTCTGGAAAAAGGACAATTA
This sequence comes from Myotis lucifugus, assembly GCF_000147115.1. Lineage (NCBI taxonomy): Eukaryota > Metazoa > Chordata > Mammalia > Chiroptera > Vespertilionidae > Myotis > Myotis lucifugus. The sequence goes on from NW_005871056.1 coordinate 17,890,135, forward strand.
CTTTGACATTCCAACCATAAGTTATCATAGATGCAAAAAGACAATATATAGACAGGCCTAGGACATGACTACCAGCAATAAACTGCTTTTGGCTTTAAAAGTTTTCATTTCAGACCCTCTTTTTTGGTTACTTTAGGTCTCTGAGTTTGCAAAGCAACCATGCAGGCCTTTCCTGAGCATGTCAGGTTTAGTATGTGGCCCCTTTTCGTCCACACTACCTACTATATAGTAGAGTTGTTTTTTATTCCTTTTATCCAGCATCTCTCCCCCACTCCCAACCCATGTGGTTTAGATGGAGCTGATCTTACTCCTGGGCTTAAGGGTTAGACATGTAATCCAGCCTGCCCCATCAGACTACTCCACCCTCCAGAATTTAGTAATAATCTCAGAAAATCATATAAGATCCAAGAAAGATCTAATCAGCTTTCATTCCATGAGATTTATTAGAAGTTTGGGGGAACATTGTTCTCTTTTTCCTGGAGTTGGTCTGTATGTCTAGAGAGGTTTCCTGGGAATAAAGCCAACAGAATGGAAAGCAGAGGAAAGAGCTAAAGATAATGCAGATCCTAGATTTGTCATTGCCTGAACCGGAGTTATTTCTTGAACTGGCTATAGCAGCGGTTCTCAACCTGTGGGTCGGGACCCCTTTGGCGGTCGAACGACCCTTTCACAGGGGTCGCCTAAGACCATCCTGCATATCAGATATTTACATTACGATTCATAACAGTAGCAACATTACAGTTATGAAGTAGTAACGAAAATAATTTCATGGTTGGGTCACAACATGAGGAACTATATTTAAAGAGCCAGAAGGTTGAGAACCACTGGCTATAGTTTTATGAAACAATAAATTCTCATTTTCATTTGAGTTGGGTTTTTTATTTTGTAATCGAAAGAGTTCCAATTAATAAATTTCCTACTTACACTAAACATTTACTTCAATGGGTCATTTTTTTCAATATAATGTCATGTATTTTGATGAGACTAAATTTTAAAAAATAGTGGCTAATATCTATGATACTCAATAAATTTTGGTTGAATCAAAGAATAATTGCCAATTGCAGATTAAAGTGTGCAAATTAAATAAATTAAGTAACAGGCTCCTCCAACATTATAGATCACAATGAGCAGAAATGCTTAAAACGACAACCTCCAAATATCACATAAAACATACGCATTATGGCTGTGGACATGTGTTCCCTCTGGCTTGCTCCTTTTTACTGCACAGTTCCGTAAATACATTTACATGATGTTTTCTACATGCTGCATGATAATGACAGTGACACTTGAACTAATGTGGCCGTTGTGGTTCTTCCCCCGCTTTCTCATTTAAGATTCTTCACAGGAAAAACAATCCCTGGCCTTTTGGGAACTGATTTATCATCCTTCTTACACGTCAATAGGTTATCCTTGCTGAAAGAGGTCTTTCGATTGTTCCTTGCATTTGAATCCAAATTAAGTCAAATAGCTTCTCCCCGTGAGATAGGCTGCTTACAACTTTGCTACAAGCCTGCAAAACAGACTATGTAATCTGTGTCTTAAAAACATCTCTGTCGACATGCTGGCATTACATGGTATGGAAAGGATTTTAAAGACAGGAGAGGCAGTTAGGGAAAAGGGGGTCCATGGGAGAGGGAAGCTATGTGACAGGCAGAGGCTTGGCCAGATTGTTTACAAGAATGTTACAATATGAGGGGGCGAAGAAGAGGGGGGCACGAGGTGAGCTTTGAAACTGATATCATGCAGGGAAAAGGGGGAAAGTGGCCAATTAGGAAAGGCACGGGGGACAAAAAATGGGGAAGGGGCCCTGACTGGTTTGGCTCAGTGGATAGAGCATTGGCCTGCAGACTGAAAGGTCCCAGGTTCGATTCTGGTCAAGGGCATGTACCTTGGTTGTGGGCACATCCCCAGTAGGAGGAGTGCAGGAGGCAGCTGATCGATGTTTCTCTCCCATCGATGTTTCTAACTCTCTATCCCTCTCCCTTCCTCTCTGTAAAAAATCAATAAAATATTTTTTTAAAAAAATGGGGAAGGGTCCAATTAGAGGACAGCATATACAGACAAAGAAGCTGCTAGCATTTATAAACCCTTAAACAAAGAGACTCATGGGCTCTCCCATTTTGGGGACCCCTTCCCAGGGGGTTACCTATTTGAGAACCCCTCCCTATGCAGGAGTTTGTATACACTTGCAATAAATTTCCACACTCTTGCTTAAAATCATTTAGTTCGAAAATTTTTATTATTCAATCTTCGTGAGACAAGAACAAGAATTCCAGCCTGCCATTCGGGGTAACAGTATAAGGCCAAAAAATAGCCCCAGAAAGTAATGTCAAATCTCACCCTACCCTACATCAGTGGAATAGATTCCATTCTAATGACAACTAATCATTTGTTTATGGAACTCTTACTGTTTTCCAAGTTTTGTGCTGAGAGACATGACAAGATAGGAAGTTAGTGAAAATTGCATAGCACGTTGCTCCAGTCTTCAAAGGTGTTAAAAATTACTGGAAGAGCAGAATTTCAGGGGTGATTTGCCATTAGAATTCAATCATTCTCTGTTTGTTAATGCTGTGTCAAAAGTAGTAACTGGTGAACTCATTAAACAACAGAAAAACTACCTTTCTCAAGCCTAGGAAGGAATAATGGAAAATTTCTACATTTTGGCACTTGAAATGTGGTGATATAGTCTGGCAAATTAAGTAATTTAGAATGGGACTTCCGTTTTTAATCACAACCTTTCTCCATCCTTTTCTGACATGCACCATTCATTTCTTTATGTACTCAACGCATCTAAGAACCAACTAAGTATTTGCAATGTACCAGGCACTGTGATAGGCTCTGGAGTTATCAGCAAGAATAAGCCCAAAAACTTGCATTCGAGGAGCAAAAATTTGTCTTCTGGAACAACTACCATAGTGACAACACATTAAACTGCCAAGTCTTTGGTGGACAGAGAGGGATACACGAAGTGTCATGCTAGCATGAAGGAGGGAGTGACCAATTCAAGGGAGGGTGTGGTGTCCTTGTAATAACCTGGCTATTATTTAACAGGAAAGAAGTGAAAGGGCAAATAATATAGGCATGCCATTTACACAGCTTTGCCAAAAGGCTGCAGTTAACATTCTCCAAGTCTATTCCCTGCTGATTAATGGGGTAAGGGACTAGACAAAGGCAGTTTAGACCCATGCCCAGTAAGGTCTAAGTGATGTGGGGAAAATGCTTGCCTGTCCATCACACCTGGAAACAGGTAATTGGCCAGGATGGGCGTGGCCACTGCAAGTGCACAACATCTAAATATATAAACTTCTAGACAAAGGAGCCTATTGGTCTTGGCTCCCGGGCACCGGGCCCTCTTGGACTCCTGCTGCAGGAGGCTGCACCCTCTACACCCGCATGGCTACGTTGGGCTCCACATGTGGACTACTGGACTTTAATCTGGCCTGAATGCCACGAGAAAAGCATCTTTTGGGGTAGGAAGAGAGAAATAATAGATTGCCAGCACTCTACTAACTTGATGAGCATAAAGGGGCCAGATGCACATTCAGTTTCATTTGGCTTGAAAGTCCCAGTGCTAATTTCCTTAGTCTCTTCTTTGTTTTGCAATAGCATATGCATACACCACCTTAGTTCTTAGACTTTATTTCAGCAACACCCCTCACTCATCGCAAACTCATAATCACTTAGGTGGCTTCAGAATAGATGTCAGAGTCCACCATCTTCCCCAAGATTCTGGCCCATCCCCTCTCCCTGCCTTTCTTGCGCTCCCTCTATCCTGGAAGTGAAGCCAAGAGCAGATCGCAGGTCAAGAGCCACTGATTGTGGATTGCTTTGTCTCACCCAGGAAAGTTAGAACACCCTCTGGTTCCCTGACTATCTCATCCCCCTCCCTCCCCCCAGGAACTTTATTAATCATTTCTTCTGCACAGATGCAGTGCTTCCCCCAGAAAGCAGTTCTTGGTATATAATTCCCTTTATCTGGTAGCTCATGAGGGTGATACAGGAAGGAATGTCACTATTCAAAGCGTTAATCCACAGACAGTTTCACCACTGAGAATTCTAAACTCCATTTCTCAAAAAGCCTCATAAAGCTTTATGAGGCATCAAGTAGATGGATAGGTCAGAAGCATAAGTCTAATATAACCGTTTAAGGCTATAGGTCAAATGTGCAAATTTTTATATTTTCAAAGAGCATCATTTTATTTATTTATATGTTGTGTTCATATATAATTTTACCACTGTTTATTGGTGAGGCAGGCATCTAGGGGCTAAAGGTTGGTAATTAGTACCCATAGCGCACATGCGCGCGCGCACACACACACACACACACAAAATCCTATGTAATAAAATCCTAATATGCAAATTGACCAAACGGCAGAACAACCAGTTGCTATGATGCACACTGACCACCAGGGGGCAGATGCTCAACTCAGGAGCTGTTCTCTGGTGGTCAGTGAGCTCCCACAGGGGGAGCGCCGCTCAGCCAGAAGCCAGGCTCATGGCTGGCAAGCGCAGTGGCGGTGGCGGGAGCCTCTTCCACGGCAGCGCTAAGGACCCCTTGGGGGGGATGTTCGACTGACGGCTTAGGACCACAGTGCTCCTTCTAAGCTGGAAATCAGACATCGCCCCGAGGGGTCCTGGACTGCGACAACACAATGGAATGATACTAATATTGAAAGTGGTAGCCCTAGCTGGTTGCTCAGTGGTTAGAGGGTTGGCTTACAGACTGCAGGATATTGGGTTCCATTCTGGTCAAGGGCACTACCTCTATTGCAGGCACAGTTCTGGGCCCATGTCGGGGTGCTTGGGGGAGGCAACCAATCGATGTGTCTTTCTTACATTGATGTTTCTCTCTCTGTCTCTCCTCCTTTCCACTCTAAAAAATTAATGGGACAAAAATTGTCAGGTGAGGATTAACAAAACAAAAAAAGAAAATTGTATGTTGCTGGGATTATAGTGCTGGACACTATTCCCCTTTCTCACTGCACATGCTCATTGTTTCATCCAAGTGAGCATTACACCAGAAACTAAGCATCCAAATTACACAATTTCAATAGTCCTTCAGTCCTTTATTTTATACTAGAGGCCCAGTGCACGACTTCATGCACAGGTGGGGTCCCTCGACCTGGCCGGCGATCAAGACCTATCGGGGAGCCAGCCGGCTGCGGGGAGGGGCCTCGGGAGGTTGGCCAGCCGGCCCCCCGAACAGGGCCTACTGGAGGGGCTGGCTGACAGAGGGGAGGGACCACAGGGGGTTGGCCAGCTGGGGGAGGGCTGCGGGAGGTAGGCTGGCCATCCTCCAATCATGGCCAATGGGTGTGCCGGCCGGGCCAGGCCACAGGAGGTTAGCTGTGGAGGTTGCCCTGAATTGAAGGTCTGCCCCCTGGTGGTCAGTGCCCGTCATAGTGACTGGTCAACCGGTAGTTCCAGTCATTCTGGTTGTTCGGTTGTAATGGTCACTTAGGCTTTTTTATATATAGATAGTGTGATATCTGTCTCCAGTGGCTGACCTCTCAGAATTCAAGGCAGAGTGTCAGATGCCTGGAAGACTGGCTGGCTTGCAGTACACATTACCAGTTATTGTATAAGTTAAAGATTTTTACTTCTTAAATTTGAAAAATGCTTCCCAAGTAAAGGGAATTACCTTCCAAAAGATATTTCATAGCCCACAGTCTACCTGAAAATATTTTTCATGACTCATGTACAATTTATACTCTTTCCTGCTCCCAACATCCTCAGTGAGAATTTTTAAGATTATTTGATAACCCTGGGTATATGGCCACCTAAAGGAGAATGTGGAATTCCCTCTTGAAGTCATGGCTGCTTGCATGAAGGCACCTTAGGTCAGGGAGGTCATTAATCCATCCAGGATTTTAAATGAGTAAGGATCATGCCTGAGGCAAAAAACAAAACCAAAAACAACACACACACACACACACACACACACACACACACACACCTATACTATTTTAGCCACTTAACCTCAGAAGAGGTAGCACAGCAAGGAAAATCATTTCAGAGTATGAGTTTTCATTGCTACTCATCTCATCAAAGTGAGAGTGATGTGTTGACATGTTCATTATGAAATTGAGAAGCCAGGTTTTTATAAACTATACACACTATTATGCAACATAGACCTTTGTAACATGTCTGCATTTATATTTTAAACACCCAAGTATCATTTAATTATCCTAGGTGATCAAATAATCTTATATTTTATGCCTTTTTCAGATATATTTTTGGCTGGTTTATAAGATATATGATGTTGAGTTTTTGGTCAGAAACACAACTCCTAGTGTTAATATTGTTTCTTTGGGCATTAAACTATTTTATGATGTGTAGCCCCGTAATTAATTATATAAAAATAAGATAATCTCTACCCTGGAAAAAAATTAAATGTTTAAGTGAACTTTATAAACTTCCTTAGACAAATAAATGTACATATTTTTTTTTATCACAGTAACATACCTGAAAAATAAAAGAAAATCTGCTGAAGATGAAAAATATATTCCGCCCACCTAGCTTTGTATTCAGTTAAATACACAAAACATACCAAGCCTATAAAATGGCCAAGGAGGGACCTGCAGAGTATTATGCTAAGTGAAATAAGCCAGTCAGAGAAAGACAAGTATCACATGATCTCACTCATATGTAGAATCTAATGAACAAAATAGATACAGAGACATAAAACATGGAACAGACTGTGGAATCTCAGAGGGAAGGCAGGGGTGGGTGGGAAGAGACCAACCAAAGAACTTGTATGCATATATGCATAACGCATGGACACAGACAATAGGGTAGTGAAGGCCTAGGGTGGGGGCGGGGTGGGCTAGAAGGGGAAAAAGAGGACATATGTAATATTTTCAACAAATGTTTTAAAAATAAGTAAATGATCAAGGAAAGAAAGTACCTGTTTGAAATATATATAGAAAACGACACAGCACAAAAACAAAAGAAATGTTTTCAGATATAGGCACTTAGTTGCAGGTGATAAACAAATTATCAGTATCCTGTACATCAAGACAACAATATATTTATATGCTAAATACATTTAGATATGACAGAAATGGCTCTCAACGGCACTATGCAGTCTACAGGAAAGTACAATACTACAGAACACCTTCAATTGTGCTCATTGACACTGACGCTCAATCGCTTGCTCTGCCATGGGAGACTGGAGGCAAATGAACAGATGGACAGAATCTCTATTCTGTGCTCCGCTGGCTGCTGTTCAGTGAACGGCAGTGCGCTAATAAAGCGCTCAGCGGACTTCTGCCTCCATCTGCTCCTAATAAAAATAAATGAGGCTCAGAAGCAAGCACAGGCCTTGGAGTTCTTGCATGCAGCCCTTCCGTAGTGCATGAGGAAGTGGGTGAGTTGATCTAAGATGACTACTTACAGGTTGTGACAGCCCCATGATCGTGGTGGCCCTTGTCTCCCATTCCCAGGTCCCTGAGCAGCATTCTTTTTTTTTCCTGGTTATTTATCAGGAGAAATTATCACACTTGGACAACCTTAATAGCCTCTTAGCCCCACTGTTCCATGGCAAGTAATGAAATTAGATTAGTGCTGTTCAGTTTAGTGAGCAGAGACTTTATGATTCTCTTATGTTTGGGGAAATAAATGTTTATGAAGCTGCTCTTACAGTCCACGAGTGTGCAGCAAACGTCATTAATCGTGTTCATCTTGTGTCTCTGTTACAAGGTTTTGATTGCAGCCTCCTTGCCACGTCCCCCACCCTGGCAGAAACCAGACACACACAGAAAGACAGAAACAGCACTTTCCCCATTACACCAGGTCAGAAATTTAGGGCACAGGTTATAGATTTCCTTCTTCTGAGGAACGTTTGGAAATGCCATTATATGCAGGGCATTACTGAGGTCTCATTAAATCTTACCCAGCAAGAGGGGGAATGAAAATGGAGTTAAAAGCATTTCTTCAAAATAAAATAATGAAAGTCCCCATGGTAGACTATTTTGGGCAATTTCTGTTTTAGAGTTCCTGCTTTTAAAATGTTCTATCCCCCAGGGATCATCCTTGCAGGTTAATGAAGGATTGCAAAGGTACTTTAATGGGGATCCAAAGATAGAAACTTCTGCTATTCAGTAAGGATAATAATCCTTCAATTAGCATTTATCTCTTTCTACTACAAAGAAGTGCTGAATCAGTATAAAAGCAGAATAAATGGGTAGAGTTATAGCGAGGTAGTTGTGAACTCAATATGTGGAAGAACTTTCCAATATTCAGATGTTCTCAAAGATAATACAAGAGCTGGTAATTTGTCTTTGTTAGGGGTAATCCCTTACTGAGTCAATATTCACTTGTGGGGAGTTGTAAAGGATCCATGTTCTTGTACCCTTTCCAATAGAAGATTGTTTGCATTCAGTATTAAACTATATATTCCTCTCTTTGATCCTAACACACACATATACAGTAGATCAATGAGCTCTTTGAAATTGGGATGTGGTAAATATAAAGTCGGATTCATCAGAGCCAGGTAAGTTTTAGTAACTTGGAATGGTGTCGACTCCAAGTTTGGGGTCAAATTTTATTCAGAGAGCATTAAATAAAAACTAGTCCTCCATTATTAAGACTCTAATGTAACTCTCTTTGTCCATTCATGCAGTAAAAATATACTGAGGTTCATTATGTGTGACACCTTACGATAGAGAGTGGAATACAGATGTAACAAAAGAACTCTCCTTATCAATTATCTATCTACCATTTATCTATCATCTATGTACTGATGTCTCTATATATCCAATTCTCTATGATCTATCTATGGTCTAATTATTTCTACAACCACAGTATCTACTCATATACACATCCATGTACATAGGGCTAGAACTGTAGAATTAGAGGTGCGACATACAAATACAGAGGGCTGCCTCAGTTGCTACTCAGTAATCTTCTCGACTCCCGATAGAAGTCATGCTAAAGTCAAAGCTATTCGTGAAAAAGAGAAGAACTGAGGAAAACAGAGAGAAATGGAGCATGTTCCCTGATGGTTCTGAAATTCCAGTTCGCTCTTCCTCTGCACGTGGGGAACAGTATTTGTATTCATATTTAAACCATCGAAGTAGTGTTTGTAGTTACAGCTGACAGAATCCTAACAGACATAATTGATAAAGTACAAAGCAATTTAGTCGGCTGGCTTTCATTTGTCAGCTTGAAGAGAAAAAGAAACAACAGAGAACTGAGAAGGAACACTAAATAGCATCCTCACGTTTTGATATGTTTCAGGATGCCCTTTACTGTAGGCAGGAGGGAGGGAGTTAAGAAAAAGAAATTATAGGTGAGCAAGTGAAACATTGCAAAGAGTTTCAGTGTAAAGTGCTGATTGGGAAGAGTTTTAGCAAGAGAGAAAAAGCAACATTTTCCCCTAAGTTACTAACAAAGGTGTTTCTGGTTTTCACACATTCTCTCATTTTCTGTTGTCCTTTGTAAGAAGGTTAAAAGTGAGAAGGGGAGATAGAAAAAAAAGTGAGGAGGAGGAATGATCAAAGGAACCAGTGGCCATCCATGGATGTAGACAGGGACTCCCAAAGCCCCTGCATTCTGGACTTTGCATGCAGCCCACATGCCCCTAGTCACCTGGCAGGTACATAGTCTTGATGCCCAAATCCCAGGAACTCTCAAATAGCCTGGGGCAGTGGTCGGCAAACTCATTAGTCAGCAGAGCCAGATATCAACAGTACAACAATTGAAATTTCTTTTGAGAGCCAAATTTGTTTAACTTAAACTATATAGGTAGGTACATTGTTATTAACTTAATTAGGGTACTCCTAAGGCTTAGGAAGAGCCACACTCAAGGGGCCAAAGAGCCGCATGTGGCTCGTGAGCCGCAGTTTGCCGACCATGGGCCTGGGGAGAGGCGGCCATTGGGTGCTGAGGAAGGAGGGTTGTTGTTGCACTTGCACAGTGGGCTGGGTTTGCACACCAACTTACACCACTGGGAACCCAGGTCAACAGGAGCCATGTCTCTTTCCAGGGAGATAAGCAAACTCAAAATAAACCCAGTCACGTTACATTTTAAAAAATATATACTCCTATTTGTAGAGAGAGAGAAAGGGAAAGAAAGGGTCAAATACAGAGTAATGTGTGGCTCAGTGGGTGAGCATCAACCTATGAACCAGGAGTCACGTTTCTTGGTCAGGGCACATGCCCAGGTTGCGAGGTTGTGGGTTTGATTCCCCATGTGGGGCATGCAGGAGGCAGCCGATCAATGATTCTCTCTCATCATTGATGTTTCTAACTCTCTCTCTCTCCCCCCTCCCTTATTCTCTGAAATCAATAAAAAATATATTTAGACTAATTTCTTCTGCAAGGAATCTAATAATCAACAAGCTACTCTATCATAGATAAGTGTTTTAAAAGTAGAAAGTAATTAAGTTCCAACTCTCTCATGTCTCAGATACATGATCTTGAGTGGATCACATAATAGTGCAAAATTTTAGAGGCTACATTCACAAAACAGAGATAATGCTAACTCACTCCAGAAATGAAAGAAGGAATGACAAACCAGAAGTCTGAAATGTATTTTGCAGAAGCATACTATGTACTTAAGAGCAGACAGACAGACTAAATCATAAGGCAGAATAACTAAGTTATTAATATGTAACAGCCTTAGGTTAGTTTCTTCATCCTTAAAAGTTGTTCATTAGTACCTGAGTTGCCGAATTATTGTGAAGATTCGATGAAGTGAATATTAAACATGCCCAGAATAGTGTCACCTTATAATAAAAGCTTGAATGTCCATAATCACTGATGGGATTCTCCAAGGTAAGTTCTCTCGTTGATTTCAGTTAAATTTTATGATGCCTAAAAGCAAAGGGTTGGAAATCCTCAGAAAAATCAATCCCTGGAACCTTTAGGATAACATGTTTCCTACAGCGTGGATATATGTAGTTTGAAACAGCTGAGATAGCGAAGCACAGAAATTGAAAATAAGTTCTTGGCAGGCTTGGTGCAAGGACCTAATTATAAGTTCTCAATATGGCAGCAAGGCCTGGAAGGAAGACAAGGAAAAGAAAGCCCTGTATATTCTTGATAGCAGATGTCCGCCGTGAAATCCCTCCACCCTCTCAAAGTTGGAATTAATTGTAAATAGCTAACTAATAGTACACAGGAAAAGCGTAACCCCTATAAAGTTGTATTTTAGAAATCATCCAGCTGTGAGAAACCCCACCAAGGTGTCATGTGGATTATTTTCCCATTATGCTACCAATAAGTGTACTATTTGATGAGTATTCTTTGGATTGAATACAGATTTGTTTTCATTTTCTGTAGTACAGTGATTGAACTGTACATTAGAGCTTCTACCTTAGGTCCATGGGAATGGTTTGAAACATTCAATCATTTGGATGGAGACACATATAGAAGCACACACATACTATTCCTAAGTGCTGCCTTCTACAGGAAACACCAGGCTGGAAATTCAGAACAAATTAGAAATTAATGAAAAAGGCCAAGAAAATGCAGCTCTCATTTGCTCATTTGGTGTCATTGGTAGATATTATAGATTAATATTTAAGAACATTGGCCTGGAACTTTAAAAGATATGGGCTAAAACCTTAGGTTTGCCTTGTACTAACAAAGTAAATCTAGGCAAGTATTCAACCTCTGAATCTCAGTTTTCTCATCTGTAAATTGAGGATAATAAAACCCACATTATACGGCTTTTGTGAAGATCAATGTATCTATGTTCAGCATGGTACTGGCATAGAGAAACCACTTAATACATGATCATTATAATTCTTTTTACCTCTTGCCAAAGGAAATATTTTTTCTTTTGCTTGGCACTTTTTAAATTTGGAATTTATAAAAAAAATGTAGTACTGTTTTTCTCCTTGACTATCTCATAACATGTTATATACATTACCACTACCTATAAGAATTGAATAACTGCCTTTAGGTTAGTGTAAAATAAATTAAAAAAGAAATTAAGCACATGAATGGATAGTAAGAGATTTGAAAGACCGAATGTGGGAGGGGAGTGCAGACAGAAGGACAGACTGTTTCCCTTGTACATAATGGGATTGAGAGATCACATCGAGAATTGGTATAAGGGCAATTTGTACAGGACAAACCTACTAGTGTGCGATAAAAAGGCTTATTGCTTTTCGTTCAGAACTTTCTCCTAAGCACAGAGGGCTAAGCGTGTATGGGCATTTCCTCTCATTCCAGCTAAAGAAAACCTTTTCTCTCTTAAAGAAATGACCATTTGTCTATTGTGAGAGCTACGAGAGGCTCAGAGAGCATTTATTTCTAAAGATCCTGCTTAGTTTCAGGGAAAAGAAGACCCACCTAACAATGCTGTTTTGGGAAAAATTAATCCACGTTGAACAAACAGCATAAATGAATCCAACGTCAATATGCGGTTTAAAAAACCCATAGGAATGAACGTGCCCTTTTTAAAGCTGTTTTAGACAATGTAACTTTCATTGTATGTGACTGAGAGATGATTCAGGATGAAACTGCCATGTACATGTGGAAACAACAGGGACAGAATCACTTGAGGAAATAAAAGGATGAGGATGCACTGAGGACACTAGATTCCAGGCCACTGTGAGCCGGAGCTTTGAGAGGCCCTTTAACACCCACCCTCACAAGCATACTGTATGGGTGTCTCTGGAGGTCGTGAGCACTGAGAAGGGGCTTTGCAATAAAGAGATCTCGAAGGGTCTTCGCCTCAGGTCTTCAGCCTATTCCAGGCTGTTCTGATAACACCTTGACATTGTTCTATAAACCAATGCTATGTTAAGTACAGATCCACAAATCACTCCTTACTGATCTTTGACAAGGAGAAGCTCTGGCTGAGAAGAATAATCAACTATATCACCGAGCACCTTGCTTACTTAGTTCAACTGCCATTTTCCCCGATGAAGGAAGAAGTGCACTAGTTTATATTTTGGTGCAAGTTCTTTATCTGGCGGTGGACCTGTGACACTGGGGGGACCAGCACTTTGTATAACAAAGCACTAGATAACTAAGAAGTCAGAAGAAAGCAAAGTAGACTGAGGAAAAATATTTCCCATTGTAGTTAATGAAGATTTCAAGGATGGTGCAAACCAAACAGTATGGGATAAAACAAGTCTAACCATTTACCTTTTTTCACTCTCAATAAAGCAATGAAAGAAAAAACCTGCCAGGAGGAGCACAAGCATAGAAATTATATTCCGACCATTTACTGCATGCTGGATACTATGCTAAGCAATATGCTTGCATCATTTATTTTGGAAAAGCACCTATTACCTCCAAATTAATTTGTAAATCTGAAATTGCACTTTGGAAAATGCTGGCTAACATATTATGCTTGGGATACATCCTAATTTATTCAAATAAAGTGAGGCACACTATCTTATACCCTCTTCATTGATCTCTCTCTTTTCTACTCAAACATTCAAACTCATGCAATTAATTTGTTCATCAAATTTTTATGGGGTAATAACCATATGCCAGGCTCACTGTATGCTCAGCAGTGCATATAAAAATGGATAACTAGTTATCACTACTCTGAATAAACTCAAAATTTAGCAGGCAATATCCATGTATGAAAGACAATTTAGTTTGAAAACCAGTCTCTTTGAAAGTGTAATTGACTTTCTCCATGTGAGGCTTGCTGATGCACTTTTACTAGTATATCTGACTCCTGTATTAGTCAGAGCACTTTAATTGTAAATAAAAGATACAAAGTCAAACATGTTTACACACAAAGGAAATGTATTGGCTCATACAATTCATTGGCCAGTGTTGGTTTAGCCTTAGTTAAAGCAGGATTCAAACAATGTTTTCAAAGCAATTACTTCCTCTTCACACTTCTTATTCCTAATTGGCTTCCTTTCTCCATTAGGTTTTTCCCAACTTCTGTGGAAAGAGGCTGTTAGCACTCTGAGAAACCCAACCATCATGTGGCTTTCTCTGTCTTAGAATTCTCAGGGAAGGATCTATTTAGACTTTTTTAGTTTATGAGCTCGCCTCTGGTCATCGCTATGGACAAAGATAGGGGGACCCTGGCAGCCTGAGTTATATTTCCACCCCTCTGGTGGCAGATGTGAAGTGGGAGAGTGGGGGTTGGGGAGAGTAGAGACTGTACTTAGTGGCCATAACAGAACCATTAATTTGTGAACGAGTCCTCAAAGGCAACCCAAAAAGAGTAAATGAGATATCATAGATTTAATTTCATCTTGCTTTCATTATTTTTATAGAGGAATTGTACATAAAATGCACCACTGGTATTTTTTAAACATCTTATTTGTTCCAAAACTTTATGGTTAACACTATACCTATTAATATCCCAAGGAATTTCTGTTAAATGGTTACTGATCTAATCCAATCTTTTCCATTTACAGATAAATAAGTAAATAAGGCTCAAAGGAATAGACATATTTCTTTTGATTAATGAGACACATTTTTTATACCTTTGGCATCTAAGAAATTTCACCTTGCAATGGTGTGCCATGGTCTGTCAGAGTTCTGCAGTGAGATAAAATTCACTAGGTATCTTGCCCAAGGTCCTAATAAGAACACAGCTAAGTGACAGAGCCTGGGGCATGACAGGGGATTTGCAACTTTCATCCAGTGCTTCTTCCATGCCACTGTGGTGAGCATAAACGCTTCTTGCCTTGCTAAAAGCTATTGCTGGCAGGGCATTATGCTACAAGGTCTGCAACCCCATGCCTGAGGCCTAACAAATATAAGTATATTTTCTCTTCTTTGAGGTTTTAGGTGAGGTGGTTTTACTAAAAAAGAAATGCTGTTAACTGACTACCAGTGTGCCATTTTAAATCTCAAGAATGCATCTTAATGCCTTCCACTGGCTACTTTCTTGTATTCTTCTGGCTCATTCCTTTTGGAAACCGTGCATTTTCTTCTCCAGAAATAATTAACTACTTAAATATAATGCTGTTGTGTTCTGTTCTGTTGACTGACAGTATAATCTATTGTACCTTTTGACAATTTTTCAAGAGAGCCTCAATTTGGGCATTACACGTCCAAATGGATCCAATATCTAAATTGCTGAAGTGACAAGTGAGCATAGAAACTTGTTTGTGAATAAACATGATAATTAATGACAATCAATGGGATAGTTCAGTCAAGTAGTCTTATGAGTATAGCTTTTACTAATAAGCATTTGTCAAACTGGATTGCTCAGCCCACTAGCTTGCTTCAGGGAGTTATTAGCAACCCAGTTATAATAAAACCACTGTCAAAAGGAAGCAAACATAAAATGAAGCTTTCCAGAAATGCAAAGAAATGGTACCTGCTTCGAAGACATAACTATAGAATTACTGACAGGACCATTACTACATGTCCCTTCTTCAAATATAACACTCATCAGCTCAGACCAAAAAAAAACATCCTTTTGCCTTGCTATTTTCTATCACCAAAACAATATAAATACCAGCCTTACAGGTTTTAAAAAATATATATCTTGTGGACTACAGAGTTTAGAATTATATGATAATGCTTTGAAATAAACACGGTACAGAAAAAATGCATGTAATAAAATGAAAATGATTTTATTCTAATTGGATTTAATTGGAAATCAACAACACACTGAACTGAAATTATCTATGAATTACTTAATTTTTTCCATAATGAAAGATACTTATATATATTTAAAGTCATTGATTTTTTTTATGGTGGAGTATACATCCACCATAAGGATAAAGTGCAGCATTTTGATTGAAGTCCTATTTTGAAAGTCTTTTTAGATTTATGACAACTTTTTCCAGTACTATTCCAATACTCTTTTTTAGGACTTTAAGGAACAATTTGTTTTTCACATCTCTAATGTTAGCACAGAATTTTAAATTTGAATATTTGATTTAGTAAAATGCATCTCAACTAATATTAGACATCGGGAAAGAACTCTGAATCCAAATGTACTATTCAAATTTCTTCCAAAGTCAATGCAGCGACTGGCAATTACTATCCTAATTATTCAAAGGCAGGAAAGGTTTTCTTTTTGGTTCTTTTCTTGTCTCTCCAAGAGATAGTATTTCTCATATAAAATGGCCATTTAGCTATTATGCTTAAATGGTCCTATATACACGATAACTATAGTATCAAGACCAAAACTTGGAACACGAATTCTGGACACAAAATAAAATATTGGCTAGGGGTCACCATTTACATGCAAAGTATTTTTGCAGGCTTACAATAACACATAGGGGAGGTTTGATAATGTTATACTAACTAAAAGTAAAACTCAGGGAAAATACAGTAAGTAACCTTTCAAAAAATAAAAAGCAGTGAGAGTTAACTTTCATAGCATTTTCTGTAGGCCATGACAAGGTTCAAGGGTGAATAATACTCTTCTTTGCCCAGATTTTGAATCCTTGAAAAAGTAAGGATTTATCAATATCAATATTAATGAAATGACTGCTAGAGAAGCTGGTCTATTCCCAGGCAAATGGCCTCCTCCTAAAAGATAAGCTTATGAGTCACCTGCAGGCAGCATGGAAGGAAGGAAGAGGTTAGCACAGCACATGCATGCCCGGTTTCTCCTTTCAAAGTCCCCATTTAGATACACATCTTTCCAGGCTCTAGGCCAGACCGCTAGTGGCCATACCAGCCGTGGGCAAACTACGGATCCGGCCCGTTTGAAATGAATAAAACTAGAAAAAAAAAAGACCGTACCCTTTTATGTAATGATATTTACTTTGAATTTATATTAGTTCACACAAACACTCCATCCATGCTTTTGTTCCGGCCCTCCGGTCCAGTTTAAGAACCCATTGTGGCCCTCGAGTCAAAAAGTTTGCCCACCCCTGCTCTAGGGTGTACTATGTGAGAAGGCAAAGCAAGGCCTAGAGTTTTACACTCATGGGTCATGTCACAGGAAGGAAACAACAGGAATGAGAAAGAAGTGTTCCAGGCACTGTGCAAAGCTTTTACAATCACTCTCCTATACAGCCCTCACCAAAGCTCCCTTAAGTACTCCTCATACCTCATTTATAAATTAGAAAAATACAATTTAGAGAGGTTCAATCACCGGCTCCCAGGCAGACTTCTGGTAAATAATGAAGCTGGACTTTCAATTTGGCATCCAAAGTAGCATCTAAAGCCAGAACCGGTTTGGCTCAGTGGATAGAGCGTCGGCCTGTGGACTCAAGGGTCCCGGGTTCGATTCCGGTCAAGGGCATATACCTTGATTGCTGGCACATCCCCAGTGGGGGGCGTGCAGGAGGCAGCTGATCAATGTTTCTCTCTCATTGATGTTTCTGGCTCTCTATCCCTCTCTCTTCCTCTCTGTAAAAGATCTGGTAAATAATGAAGCTGGACTTTCAATTTGGCATCCAAAGTAGCATCTAAAGACTGAGGATTTAAGGGATGACAGTAAGCGGCCTCCGAGGAGGCATCCATCCATCCATCCATCCATCCATCCATCCATCCACAGAACTGTCTTCTGTAGGTACTCATCGCTACAGAGTCGGTGGAGATGGGTATGAGAATAATCCTCCCATATTTGAATAGTCATGGCCTGGGCACCAGCATTAGCTGTGGGGATCCCCAGCAGCGCAGTGCTGTACGACATGTACCAGCCCACAGAAAAGCAACAGCAGGCCCTCCGGCCAGCTGCACAGTAACTCTGTCAGGGAGTTGGCAGACATTTAAAAAGGTCCGATGGAGCTGAAGGAACATGGTTTCCAATCTGCCTCTAACTAAAGGATTTTAAAAGAAAAGTTTTTGTTTCAGTAAAATATCCAAACTTGGGAATAAAGGGAAAGGTTGACTGTGAAGCCTTTTAATGCCACACTGGAGCACTGCCCATTAAGGAGAGCCGGATACGTCACCCTAAATATGCCACTTTGGCATACTGATTATTTTGAATTAATTTTTTTTAAGAAACAGCCAGTGCAAGAAGGATACCGTAACCTGCCTTTGTCCCCATGATAACAGAAAACAAATCTTCCATATGAAATGTACCCTCCCAGTACCAGTAATATCATTATAATTAACCCAGTTATAAAACAATTAATAGGAAAGGAGCAAAGGGAAAGCTGGATAATATGAGCATGCCATTTGTGCCAGGAAACTATAGCTGGACACTCTCCAAGTCTGTTACCCACAGATCCTGGGGGAGGGACTGGACAAAGAAAGAGCAGAGGCAAGCCCAGTAAAGTCTAAATGACATAGGAAAGGTGATTACTTGTCGCTCACACCTGGGAGCAAGTCATTGGCCACTGCAAGGGTGGAACATCTGAGACGCATTAGCTCCTAAAGGAAGGAGTCCCCACCCTTCTCACTCTCTTGCTGCTCACACCTGACTCCTGGCTTGTGGGGCTCTCACATTCTGCACTTGCCCATGTGGCCCATGTGGACTCTGCACACATGGACTGATGGACTGGAATTAGTCTGATGCTGTGGCTGAACCAGCTTCATCATGGAATGGAAACTTTGGACACTGGCTTTGCTTTTAGCTCTGCTGAATCCCCAGCTGCACATTCTCCAGGACTAGTTTAAGTGAAATGGGACGTTGGAAGCCGAGGATATAAGTCCACACAAATAAAGCTTTCTACCCCATCTCATCCTCCCATGGGGCCTCCGAAAATTTTTATTTCAGTGGTGCCCCAAGAACCCCACTCCCACTAGCCATGGAGAAATTCCACCTGTGCAATTCTCAGAAAACATCAAGAGAGTAGAAACCATCCTTATGACCAGAAACAGGGAATTTAGGACTAAGAAATCTATATAAACAAACCTTGTACTTCTTCACTAATTTACTACCCTAAGGCCAAACTCCTCTGTCTTGTTTTACACATTTATTGTTTTTGTTGTTTTTTAAAGTATAAAAGCTGCCTGCTTTGGTCACTTTTTTGAGTCTTATATTTTTATTGGGCTCCTGTACATATGAAATTAAATTTGTTTTGTTATTTTTTTCCTGTTAATCTGGCTTATGTCCATTTAATTGTTAGACAACCCAAAGAACCTGGAAGAAAAGTTTTCTGTACCTACACCCAGCAGACCTGCTTAAGGGTTAGCTATTCTTTTGGTTTCCAATTACTGTCAAGTGCAGCTCATACTCTGAAAAGTAAATTTAAATTTGTAGAAGGTCAACATATTAAAATAATTTTTATCCAAAGAAAATAAAATATTTTTTGTTTAGTAGAAAATAATTCCTAAATATTGCAGCTTTGACCTAAAGTCTTGTAGGACATTAACCACTTTTGTATCTATTTTTCAATCTTATTTCAACACTCTGTCTTGCATTGATTTTATTCACTTTGGTCTCTTGGTTCCTCTTTGAACTAGCTTTATCATTCTACTGCTTCCCCTATTAATGAGGTTTTTAAAAATTCTTTAACAACTGCTCATATCTGTATGAGAGACATGCATTCTAACTTTTTGAAAATTATATATTGACATTATTTAGCTGAGTCTCATTTTCCTCATTTGTAAAGTTGGAAAAATAACTAACCTAAATGGTCTGGGATTATTAAATGAGAGAAACCCCTATCCCATTGTAGGTGCCCATTAGTTTTAATACAATACAATTTAGAAAATTAACAGCAATAATTATAATTGTGGTTGTAGTTGCTTCTAATGCTTTTTAAAAATTTTTCCAATGCAAATTATGAACCAATCTATCAACAATGTTATATTTCTAGTTTTAATTAATACATTATTTGCTAAGAATTGGTTGGGTAAACAAGAAGAGATTGAACTTAAATTCTATGATAGTTAAGGGAGGGCATTTCAAGAGCTCTATAGTAAAAGATCATTTAAAAAATTGTACTCCATGCTTGGCAATTTTGTAAAATACTAGAGGCCCAGTGCATGAAAATTCGTGCACTCAGGGGGGTCCCTCAGCCTGGCCTGTGCCCTCTTGCAGTCTGAGATGCCTCTGGGGATGTCCACCTGCCGGATTAGGCCTGCTCCCTGGGGAATGAGGCCTAAACTGGCAGTCAGACATCCCTCTGGCAGCCTGGGAGCCCTTGGGGGATATCCTAAGCCATCAGTCAGACATCCTTAGCGCTGCTGAAGAGGTGGGAGAGGCTGCTGCCATTGCCGCTGCGCTTGCAGTCATCAGCCCAGCTTGTGACTGAGCAGAGCTCCCCCTGTGGGAGCACACTGATCACCTGGGGGCAGCTCCTACATTGAGTGTCTGCCCCCTGGTGGTCAGTGTGCATCATAGTGACTGGTTGTTCCTGGTCGTTCTGCTGTTAGGGTCAATTTGCATATTACCCTTTTATTATATAGGTAATGAAAGTAAGTTACTAGAAAAATGAAATGAAAACAAAGATATGCAAATACATGCTCCATTTAAAAATTATATTGATTAGAAATAAAACCATGGAGAGTTAGCTATACACCTATAAATATTTGCTCATAATTTCTTAATTTCTTTTGCTATAGACCAATAGCTTGGGGACTCACACTGGTTCAAAGACTACCCTTCAGGGAAAATGATGTAAAATTCACCAGATGATAAGAAAGTGCTGTTCCTTAATAAAAAATGATCAGTTATTGACATTAACCTCCATCTGCAGCAGAAACTAAGTCAATAGACTAGCATCTTATACTGTCTTTGAACTTCAATACTGGCACAGATAGCCACTTTGGAAGCCTATGATAAGTAAAATTTAACTTATGTATCAGCAGCAACATAAAAATTTGCTAGTTTGAAACTATAAAGTCAGAGTAGAAAAGAAATAGGGTTTACACATATGAGAGCAAAGATGGTGTTGCCCTAGAAGGTTCTTCAGGTCTGAATGACAAACACACCTCTTTTCCCTGGAGGATTAAACCTTGAAAACCACAAATTTCTCAGGGACTAAAATAAAAATGTCCTGTTTTACATTCTCCTTTAACTATGAATCTCAAAAGAAGATTAATTTGGGCCAACTTCTGTTTGCATTGCTATCTTTGTCATGCAAATATAATGCTGGCTTACCTTACCTTTTCTTAATTAGGGGTAGAAGAGCAAATTTTTCATTCAATCTAATGCTCCTAGCTTGTCATTCACTTTTTTTCCTTTCTTCCTTTGGGAAATTTTTCTCCTTTGGGCAAGGTTTTTAGTTAATAGTCACCAGCCTTTAAACTGCAATTGTAGAATGGGCTTGTGAAAAGAGCAGAGTTTTGCTCCTTGACCAAGAAGGTAATTTCAAACCCTAACAAGAAACTCTTTGGCCAAGGCAATTAGCCAAGCCTTCCATGGGTGTCTACTGTCTGTTAGAACTCTCCAGAAAAAAAAAAGAAGATTGAATGAGTATTCTGTGATTTAGGAGACGCTCAGTCTCTATTTACTTTTATTCTAGATATCAAACAAAGGTGACCTTGATCTTTTAGAGCTGACATTAGAAGCAAAGTGCCCTAAGTCATAACCAAGGCTATTTTTATTACATTAGAAAAGGACAATATACAGTATTTTATCTTTTCTTGGAAAATACTCATTGATCAAAGCAAAACAAAACAAAAAAACAAGAACAACTTTCTTGTACTGCCTTAAAACTGATTCCTAACTACCTCAATGCCTGCCGATCTATATTTGAGCTCCACAATTAGCCATAAATAATCTAATTCCTTTGAAAGTAAGTTCTAGTACTGTGTATATGGTCCTCTATTATTAAGTCATTTCTTACCTTAGATAATCATTCACTTCTCTGGATCTCTCTATTAGCAACAGAATTGTTATTCAAAACAATCTTGACAGGTCTGCCTACATAATGCCAGAAATGAAGGAGATGCAATTTAAGTAGGAACAATCTAAATTCTAAAGATTGAGCACTGCAAACAAAGTCTGTTCATCTTTAGGACAGAAAACACACCTTAAATTTTTCTTATGAATATTCATTTATTATAGACAATAAATGGCATAGTAGGTCATAGCTACTTTCAAATACTTGAACATCTATTGCAGAATAGATACTAGCTCAGATACAAATAAGTTGGTTTTATTCTTAACAATATATTTTTTAATATATTTTATTGATTTTTTACAGAGAAGAAGGGAGAGGGATAGAGAGTCAGAAACATCAATGAGAGAGAACATCGATCAGCTGCCTCCTGCACGCCCCCTACTGGGGATGTGCCCGCAACCAAGGTACATGCCCTTGACCAGAATCGAACCTGGGACCCCTCAGTCCCCAGGCCAACGCTCTATCCACTGAGCCAAACCG
Source organism: Myotis lucifugus (assembly GCF_000147115.1). NCBI lineage: Eukaryota > Metazoa > Chordata > Mammalia > Chiroptera > Vespertilionidae > Myotis > Myotis lucifugus. Next base: position 17,912,259 of record NW_005871056.1, read on the forward strand.
GTCAGGGCTCTTAACAAATTAAACGATTGCATTTTAGAGCTGAAAGACTCATAGGTCACTCAGTCACTCCAACTTACAGGGTATCTGTAAAATAGGGTTAAAAACAAAACTTCAGTTGAGAAAATTTGAAGATCTAGTTGGCTTAACAGAGTGATTCCTAATGGGATAGCATCCTCTCTAGCAAGTAGAGAGAAGTCCTGAGAAGCTAAACAATACGAAAGGCTTTTATAGGAAGAAACTGAGTGAGAAAAAAATGTTATTAGCAAAAGAAAGGAAAGGACTTTTTTCAGGCAGCATTCCTTCTCTTAGGGGAAGTGGTAGTGGTGGGAGAGGGATCCCAATAAGGCAGATTTCCTCAGCTCATTTTGCGGGGATCGGGAGAGCCCCAGTAACAGATTACCTCATTGGTACTGAACAGAAAATTTCAGACTGACCAATGAAGATTACATTCCTGAGAAGGGTGAAGCTGGAATTAGGTCAGTTTAGGTTAGGAGTCATGGGTTTAGACCAAGAGACTCCATTTGGGGCCTGTGGTTTTCTCTTTAACAATAAAAAGCCTGTGACTAAAGCCTGTCACTGAAAACTTTAAATTTCAAATAAATATTTTGACAAGGACTAGGCTGAAGGCAGAGCTCTGAGGCATGTCTCTAGAGACCTCTTCCCTTGATAAGGTGGCTTTATTTTTCTTTTTGGATTTGTTCATTCAGGAAGTTTTTAGAAAGATCTAAATATATTTCACTTAGCCTGAATTTCTTTAACCATGTCCCAAAAGATATTGAGAGAGATTTAGGTAAATTAATTTTATGAATCCAGGGGGAGGACTCTCATAATTCTATTTTCAATATCAATTATTTCTTATCAAAGTCCAGTCTCTTGTTTCCCATGCAACAGTCTTCTGAACAGAGAAAGGTGAACACAAATCAAGTTGAACCACTCTGCTTTCTTTCCATTTCCTGTTATAATTTACCACCTGCCCCAAGCAATAGGACTCTTTCTTTCTTCTGAGTTCCACTAGGTTTAAGCCCTCATTAAGACTGTTTTTGCTGTTACACACCCTTTACTTCTATGTGTGTACTTCAGAGTTCGTAAGGTACTCTTCTATCTTGCAACCAATTATATTTCCATCAATTCTATGATGTAAGCAGGCTATTTTATACACACACACACACACACACACACACACACACACACATACACACCATCTTGTTTTATGAAAGGGGAACCGTAACACACCATCACAGGCAACTGTGTAGATTACATTTATTCATTACCTTGTTCAAGTTCATTGCTCTTTCTATATATCAAGTTAGCAAATTATAGGTCCATGAGCCAATTCCTGCCTGCAGTGTATTTATTGGCCAATGAACTAAGAATGGTCGTTAGATTCTTAAAAGTTATATATGTAACAATAGGTTTAATTTTATATCTTGGCCTATAGACTCTAAAATATTACCTATCTGGCCCCTTAAATAAATGTTTATAAATGCCCTGCTCTAATATCATAAATTCTAGGAGAGAAGAATCTTCAAAATAAAATACTATGACAGCTCAAGAAACATGGTTTAGTATTAATGTTAAAAAGAGGGCAACTAATAAAAATAAAGAAAATAGAAAAATGAGTAATTCATTGAAAGTCAAAGAATGAACAGAGGAGGAAAACACACACATGCGCATGTGCACAGACACACACACAGATGCAAACAGTACACTAGAAAAGACTGAAGAAACTTAAATTGTGTTGAGAAAACCCCAGCCCTAAATAGGGCTCTTGTGCTAAAGGCTATGAATGATACCAAACCACAATTTAACACCTGACCTAATTTCTATTTCTATCCTCCATAGAAAAAAGAGGCAGTCTGCATGATACAAAAACAAACCTTCCCGTTTTCTTCCCCCCTAAAAGATGACATCCTGATCTAAAAATAATCCTGTCCTTTCTTTTATTAATATCTCCCTTGCCCCATCCTTTTCCCTATAAAATCCTTCCATTTTGTACAATGCCTCAAGTCCTAGTTGCTAGACTGGATGCTGCCCAATTCATGAATTACTTAATAAAACCCAATCGATCTTCACTTTTTTTTTTAGAATATGGTTGTTACATCAATTTTTATAAATTTAGGTTGCAAATTTCTTGAGGAAAAAATGAAATTATCTTTGAGTTTAAACGTTATGTGATACTCAGCCAGTGAACACTCAACAAAATCCATTTGCATTTGAAAGGGACAGGGTAGGCTTGAGAGACTCTTTGGGCCAGAGGCAATTTGCCTAGCTCCCCCCAATGCAGCCTCTGGACTGACTTGAGGAACAAGACAGGAGACATGGTGAATGCAGGTCATGATGCAAGTCATGGAGGAATGCACCAGCAATTACTCACCAAGTTCAGAAAAAGCCCAAGAAGCTGATTCCGTGGGCTTATGATTAATTAGGGCAGATGGAAATCTTCCTTCTTTTAACAGAGTGAAATGCTTGGCCTCTCTGACTCCATCTTGTTCAAGCCTGCTTTGTTCCCATGGCCTTCAGGTTAATAGCTTCTGCTTAGTCTTGCATATAGACATACTAATCATTAGAGGAATTCTGCTTGTGGTTTGAGTTTTACAAACACAGCCTCTTACCAGAAAATGCCTCTCTGAGGCAATAAGAAAAGTATGTACAAAAGTAATGATTATTTATCAAAAAATTGCAGGAGCCCCCTGACCAATTACAGTAAATTACAGTCAACAGACTAATAATAAAGAAGTTTCACAATCTTCCTCGGACCCCTGCTGGCACCCAGATGTCTGCAATTGTCAATCTCCTCTTGCCTCTCCAATCCCCCACCCCCCTTTCTTGACATAAAAGAAGCCTGAATTCTGTACTTTCTTTAGGACACTAGTCTGCCATCTTCTCGGCTTGCTGGCTTTCCAAATACAGTTGCTTTCCTTGCCCCAACACCCTGTCCACTCAATCTTTTGGCTACTGTGTGGTTAGTTGTACAAGCTTAGATATGGTTACATTCCCTTTTCTATATCCTCTCAGATGAACCCCACAAAGACACTATTTTCCTGGTAGACTCAGGTGAATGCTGTGATAGCCTGTTTCTCATTTTCCTTCCCCCGTCTGGCATCAGCAGCTTCTTCTCTCCACTCCTGGGACTAGAAATCTGAAAGTCTCAGAAGAAGTCAAGGAGTAAATGCGTTGATCATGAGTTGACAAAAGGACAAAAAGTGGTGATTGTCCATCTGGTACGTGGGTAACCTTTAGAAAAGTCAATCTGCAAATAACAGCCTAATGACAGAAGTTGCCAGAAATGATAACCTAAAAATAAAAGGCCAAAGTGAGAGGCAACAAGTGTTTATTTGAGATCTAAAAGAATTTCAATGCTGGAAGAACTGATCAAGGCAAAAACCCAAAGAGTGTTTTGATTATGGGGTGAAGGTAAGGGATTTTTATGAGAAAGGGAAGGAGAATAATTACATGAATAAAAGGAATAAATCCCTATTGGTGTTAATAAGTCCAGGAAGGAACTAATTTATTCTTTAGCTAGACATGGTGGCGTTACTTCTAAAGAATGTCCTTTGCTTCCAGTCCCGGAGTCAGGAGGTCTGCTCTCCTGTTGCCTTTACAAAAAGTTGTTTGGAAGCTGCTGCTGTGCCCCAGTTCAAAGGTTGTTTTTCCCTGGTTCAAACATCCCAAAGGTTTAAGGAGTGAGATGTCCAAGGCAATTCTTCTGGGATGGCAAATCCAACACTATTTTGAAGTGGCTCCATTTATATTATTTTCACAGGAAGTTTTTATTTCCTATGTTGAACCAGACTAAACCCAGATTATAGTGCTCAGTATGAAGCCAATAAAAATAACCAAGTAAAATACATTAGCAAAAATTTGTTCATTAAATTATTTAACAATTATTAAGCATGTGCTCTTCTTCAGGTCATAACTAAGCTAGAAGTTGAGATACAATAGTGACTAGAAAAGATATTCATTAATATTTCTAACCAATATTTGTAACTGTGTCAGGTACTGTTTTAGGCACTGGGGATATTGCAATGAATGAAACAGACCGAAATATCTGCCCTCATGAGACATGATCACAAATAAGTTAGAACCAGATTTGTTAATTTAATTTACCACCAGATAGAAAGTATAACAATAGTATGACATTCAAATTTACTAGTCTTTCCTAAAAATAATTCTAGATGTGGACTCCACATTTCACAGGCCACTCCTTGCTCTTCCATTTTCAAATAAGCAATGCTCTTCACGGATCATACATGCCTGTACATAAGAACATGTGTCTGTGAGCAGTGCCCTTTGTGCCCCTCCAGACAGAAACAATTTATTTCTCTGCATGTTCCTCATCTGTCAAGTTGGAGACAGAAAGTAAGAAGTCTTACAAAAATACAAAATCAGCAAGTTTTCTAAATTTTTTGTTACTCTTCTGCCGGAGGCAAGACCTATCACAGCACTGTCCAGAGACTGCCTAAGCAGTTGGAATAGATGGATGTTTGGGGTCCCTCTCTATATTGAAAGTGTGATTCGTGTTGTGGTTCTGGGATTTTTCATATTACATACAGGTCGGGCAAAAGTAGGTTCACAGTTGTGAGTACACAGAACAGTTTAATATTGCACCATTATTTATTAGTCATTGTATTATTATTCCCCACCTATTTGATAAATATGATCTATTGGGAAGCTTTCAGCCAAAAGAGAAGATAGCTAAAAATGTCTTAACAAATAAGAAAAAATTACTATTTCTGATGAGACCAGAGTTGGATAATTCAGTAGGTCGACCGTAACAGTGTCTTTCCTACTTTCTGCCCGGAACCCTCCTCCCCACCCCGCCAAGTGTGCCTCAGTCCCGTGGCCATGAGCCACCTGCAGTGGTTGTGGGTATCACACACAAACAGTTAAAGGCTGGAAGGGACACACAGGATGCATCTCTTCCTGACTCTCCTCTTGAGCAGTGAGGCCCTGAACCCCTGCCTCTCCTTTTGTTTGGTCAGAAGGATAGCATATGTCTATTTTTAAGCTAATCACTGGCAAGGGAATGGAATTACCAGGATTGTGAATGAAGATTCAGCCCCTCAGCTTCTAATTCATGGAAAACAGGTATTAGAAAGCCTTTCAGGCATTAGCAAGGAAATGGGAAGTTTGGTTGCTGGGTAGGCAATAGTGTCTTCAATTGAACAGCATGTATTCCTAGAAAATGGGTATAGAGGCTAACTCAACTATTCCTTACAAGATGACTGGCTTCCAGAAATGGCAGCACCAACAGTGTAATCACCTGGGTAGGGCGGGAGGTTACAAACAAACACTGAGACTGGGACCATCTTGCTGAGATTATGATTCAATAGTACTTGAGCACAGCCTGGATTTTTAAAAGCTTCCAGGTTATTCCAATATGAGCGAAGTTGGAGAAGTATTGCTCTGAAGTCTAAAGCACACTTCTCAAACTTTACTAGTAATGTGCACAAAATCGCCCGAGGATGTGGTTCATTGCCTGCAGATTGATTCAGTTAGTAGCATTTAAAACCATTTCTTGACGATGCAAATATTGCAGATCTATGGACCATACTTTGCATTGCAAGGTCATAATACCACGAGTTCCTGTAGCCCTGGGTCCCATCACAGCAATAGTGTAGGCAATTTGGCAAATGTGTGGCTGACTTTTCAACTGGCCCTGAGCTTCTTACAAAGAACTAGAAAACTGCCCAGAATAAGTAATTCATAACTCTTCATTGAAGTCGCATTGTTGAAAATTACAGAGAGCCTGTTCCTGAGGGGCAGTGTATGACAGGTGGACCGCATTAGAGAATGTAATGATGAGGCTCACAGATGAGAAATTCTAGAATAGCCATATGGCTGATTCCATTTGACTGCCTGTGATCCGTCGGTGGGGGACAACTGGTTAAGTTCAGAGACTGATGTTATTTGCAAGGCCAACTGAAGTTTTCACATACAAATCTCAGACAGTGGTTCTCAACCTTCCTAATGATGCGACCCTTTAATACAGTTCCTCATGTTGTGGTGATCCCCAACCATAAAATTATTTTCGTTGCTGCTTCATAACTGTAATTTTGCTACTGTTATGAATCATAAAGTAAATATCTGATATGCAGGATGTATTTTCATTGTTCACGACCCACAGGTTGAGAACCGCTGGCTTAGAAGTTGTCAAAAGTGACTGGGTGAGAGGTAGCAGTTTAAACCAAAGCTGGATGCACACAGCTGTCTCTTCTCACTCAGCAGGAGCTAATGTTAAAAAATTTTAATTGTTATGTTTGAAGGCATGAGGCCCAGGAGGGACAATGAAAGGCTATTTTACATTAGGATGCCCATGATCATCCTTGCTCAAAAGAGCAAGGCTTGGATTTTAAGCATAAGGAGTCAGCTCCTTTTCGAACGAAAGCATGAAATTGTAGTCCACAGCACAGAGAAGCCAAGGAGAATAGAGCCATTAGAAATACCTGTGAGTGTCAGTGAATTATTCTACACTGCAAATGATAATCATCCAAAAAGGCTAGAGCCTTGCTGCCTGCCTTTTCCTTGCTCACAGCAATGTCGTACAGGACACGGTGTTGGTACCACCCAGCCTCACAGGGTGTCAGGGAATGCGACGCCATCTAATATGTGATTGTGCCACCTGCACACTAGGCTGCTCCTGAGCAGTGCTCAGCCGACGGGAACAAATCTCGGAGCAGGCTGTGTGCAGAAATGCATAAACACTTGAGTGTACAAGTATCTCCAGTTCCACGGTTGTCATTCCAAGCTGAATCTGTCTAGGCCACTAGAGACAGCTTATTTTTGAGAAGAAGCTGGGTTTTCAAATCCCTGGGCTTAAAGAAGCTGGGATACTGAGCAAAAGGAAATGACAATTAAACGTCAAAATTATGTGTATTTTTAATGGTGAGATAAACCTTTCCCAGAGGTAACTGAATGAGCTCATCATCTTGGCTGCTGGCACACTAGTAAACCCATTCTTTTTTACACAAGACTCTCCATTGCCCTGTGTCAGTCCTTTGCTCATTCTGTTGAATGCAATCCCTCCATCTCCCTCCACCCACATTCTATGTGGTATAGCAGCGGTTCTCAACCTGTGGGTCGCAACCCCTTTGGGGGTCGAACAACCCTTTCACAGGAGTCGCCTAAGACCATTGGAAAACATATATATAATTACATATTGTTTTTGTGATTAATCACTATGCTTTAATTACATTCAATTTGTAACAATGAAATTGAGGGTAACCACAACATGAGGAACTGTATTAAAGGGTTGCAGCATTAGGAAGGTTGAGAACCACTGTGGTATAGTGATAAATGGAGGTCAAGGGACAAGAATATAGACCAGAAAGAAATACAGTGCCTGAGCTTGTCAGAGAGGCTCATGCAACAGAGTTCTGAAAGCACTGCTGGAACCATGCTTTCTGGGTTTAAATCCAAGTTACTTAAATCTTTTATTATTCCATTTCCCCATACTTAAAATCTAGCCTATAATCTATACAGGGCTGTACGAGTATTAAAGGCTTTAGTACATGTAAAGTTTTTTGGAGAATGCCTGATACATAGAAAATGGTATACATGCATTAATCTTTTTATATCATAACTAGAGGCCTGGTGCATGAATTTTTGCACAAGTGGGGTCCCTCCCCCCTCACCGGCCAGGTGGTCAGTGTGCTCCCATGGCCAACCTCCCCCGGGCCAGCCCCGATCGGCCCTGGGGCCAATGGTCTAATGCCTCCTTTATGAATATTTGCATGTATTTCAAAACATCTGCAGATGGTTCTAATGGCCTATCACTTGCATTTAGAATAGAATAAGACTCTGGCTGCACATTGGTTTTTGTTTAATAATGTTGCATTAAACTATACAACTGCCCAAACTCCTTTGCAGCTAGGTTTCTGGATATGAATTCATTTCTGCTGATTGGATGCACTGGCACAATATTTTGAAGGCATAAGTGGGGCAGAGGCATCTTCCCGCAGTTTGGGCTGTTTGCTGCTGGTGACCATGTTTGCAGAGATGTGGAGGTTTTCTGCAGCAGAATCCAGGCTCTGCACAGGCAGTTGTGGCAGAGGCAGTGCCCAGTGACCTGTTTTGTGGGAGCTGGAGGGCACTTGCGGGGGCAGCAGCTGTTCCAGAGTGTCCTAGAATTCAATTGTGGCTGAGGGGGCAGCTCCTCCCACTGGCCGGAGAGTCTTTCCTGGGGGCCCAGCCTAATACCCACTCCTCCCACTTTCCAGTGATTTCCCAAGCACCAATTCCCTGTGCTAAATTCTTTCCTGCCTAAAAAGCAAAGGTCTAAAAACATGTTGGATCCTCTACTTTCAATGAAAACAATGCTGCACAGGGGCAGGTCTGAGAAGTGGGTGAGGTGTTGCAGAAGCTCCCTTCCTTGAGTCTCAGCTTCCTCTTCTGTAGACCGGAGACCAAAGATTATTATCTGTTCATAGTTACTGAATACCGTGGCAGCTGTGTTTCCCAAAGATGGCCACAACATTTCCCATCTCTCCTGTGACCTTGCCACTTTCTGCCAGGTCCTCTCTCTTGAAGCAGAGCTGACCTCTGACATGCTGGTAGCCAGTACACTGGTCGCCCACAGAATTCCAAGGCCAAGGCAGAAAAGGCAGGGGTCTGTAGCCCTAACCACTCCGCCAGAGTTTCCAGCTCCAACCCTGCCCACCCCACATGAGTTCTGAAATCCTTTTGGGTCAGTGGGCGTGGCCAATGAGGGCGTGTGTGCATTCCAGCCCCACCCACGCTGCTCAGAACTCCAGCTCACCCAGGGCCTCACCCGCCCAGCTTGCTTCCCCTTTGGTTGGCTATGTAACCCCAGCGACTCGCAGTGCACCATGCCCCGCCTGCTGGTGCTGCTGGGCCCATGTGAGCAGGGTAAGCACCCAGGTCAGGCCTCACGCCTCCTGGCTCCTGGGTGCTGCCACCCCACTGCTCCGACCAGGGCCAGACACCCAGCTGCTATGCACGGCCTGTGGGGACTTCAGCGGCCACCAGATAAGCCTCCCCACCCCATCTCCGACTCGGGGCTGCCCGAGACTGAGCACCTCCAAGGTCCCCAGACCCCAAATTTCTGCCAGCCAAGGCAGTTGGCTAGCCACCCGGCTCCCAACTAGGGGGGGGGGGGCTGGTCAGGGGGAGGGGCCGCAGGTGGTTAGGGGGTCTGATTGGGGCCCAGATCAGGCCGCTTGGCTGCCGCAATGGGCGTCATAGCCACTGGTCATCCTGGTCATTCTGGTCGTTCTGCCATAATGGTCGCTGGGCTTTTATTATATAGATGTTTACTTTGGGGTGATGGGATTTGGCAGTTGTTTCTCTTGTTTAGACACATCATTTGTTCCTTCTAATTCTATAAAAAAATATTACTTTTATAATATAAAAAATCACATATTAACATGTTTTTTAAACTGTTTCAGTTAGCTTTTACTAACACACCCCATAATTAAGTGACTTAAAACAAAAACCAAAAACCATGGATGTACCAGTTGATTGATCTTAGCTAGGTTCACTCACGCATCTGTGAGTTGGCTGAGGGTTGGCGTGGTTGTAGGCATCTCTGCTCCACACTTCTCTCACTCTCCTCTGGGAGCTTGAGGTAGCTCAGGCAGTCCTCATGGCAATGCAGGAGCACCAGGGGGCAAACAGAAAACGCAAGGCTTTTTGAAGCCTAGCCTCAGAAGTGCACAGTGTTCATCTCATGCTGCTGAGCCACGCAAGCACATGGCTGAAATCAGAGCCAAGGTTTAGAGCTGTATGCCTGCTTTTTAGGTGGGAGAAAGTGTAAAGACACATAGCAAGACACATAGCTTATGCCCATGAGGGAGAGAAGATTGTGATGGGGACCACCATTTTTACGGGCTCTGTCCAAGCACGAATTCCAGTTTCCTACTGTCCGTGCATGGTGACTGGAATCATGACTGGTACATGTGGCTTCAAGTCCCAATCCAGCAACTTCCTATGTGACATTGGAAAGTCACTTCACCTCTCAGAACATGTTTCCTATTTGTAAGGTAGAGATAACAACAGTGCTATACTCATTAAATTTTTAATGATTAAATGAGGCAATCAATGTAAAGCTCTTAGTAAGTGCTGGGCCAAGCACCGTGAGTCCATTGTAAGCACTCAGTAAATACCTGTCCATAGCTCGAGTGTGGTTTAGCATCACCATCTTCCATAGAAGCCGTCACAAGCTTTCTAAACAAAAGTGATCTCTTCCTTCAAAGTCCTTCCTTCCCACAATCACCCCTACTGGTCATATGACTTGCATGACATACAGCTCAGGGCTGTGGTTGTTTATGTTCCTCTCTTACTGAACTGTAAACGTCCAGATGGTTAAGAACAAGGCTTTATGTATCTTTGCATCCCAGACCACTTTGCATGTCTTTACCACAATTAGAATGCCAAGAATAGCTTAGGCTTCTACAGGGCTTTATAGCTAACAAAGTATTTTATAATTTAACTCTCTCAATGTGAATAGCAAGGGAAGACTTTATTCCCATTTTACAGATGAGGAAACGGATGTTTAGAGACTTTGGGACGTGCTCTATATCACATGGTATATGACATAAACCTTATTCAATTTTGTATCTTTAAGCTTTAGCCAGTTAACTTTCACATATGTATTAATGGGGAAAATGAGGTTAAGTTCAATAATTTGACAAATTATACACACACACACACACACACACACACACACACATATATATATATATATATATAGAGAGAGAGAGAGAGAGAGAGAGAGAGAGAGAGAGCCAAAAAACTGTATTCAATAATTACAAAGGCAGTGTTTATTAAAATACATTTCATTTTCAAAGTTTAGCTCTCAGCTGTTAAAGCATGTATGCATTTTTGGGGACAATACACACACACACACACACACACTCAATAGCCAATACTAAAGAGCACCATGAAATCCAAGAGATGAGTTACTCTGATTCTTAATTTTTTTCTGGCAATATGTTAAAAATGAGGAAAGCAACAATGTGAAGTTTTATTTTGGTTTTGTCCTGCTTTTTCTTTTTTCTACTTTCTGCAAAATTACATAATTTATATGAATTTGTATAAAAGACAAAGTGATGCTTATGTTTCTAAATGCCATCTTTTTCACTGAATTCAGGATAGAAAAGCAAGACATATTTTTAAAATGTTCTTTAAACTGACATGTTTTTAAAGTGCACAATCTATTAACCAAAGGAAGGCAGAGGAGAGAGGGAAAGGAAAAGCTTAAATCCTCATCTGAAATGTCAGCACCGCATCTAAAGTCATTATTTCTTACCCTTAATTTCATGATTTGAAAGGCTTTGCTTTCTAAAAAGTAAAAGACATGCTTTCTGGGGTCTCTCTCTAGAATTTGCTTTCATGTTTGCCACAGATGGCTTCACTGTTAAATTGTGGCCAAGCACATATGTACCCAATTTCTTGTTCTATAACCAAATCATTGTATTCTTCACTTATAATTCACTCTACTTTTTCAGCAAAGATTTGTTTCCACTCCCCCTCCCAGCAAAGGAGCAGTAGGAACTTGCTACTTACCACATTATCCCAGTGGTATCTTGAAACTTTAATGTATGGCCTCAGGGATAATGAAATTTCTTAATATTTTACATTCATTTTCAAAGGCACTTTTCACTTATATAGTTTTTAATAGTCAAAACTTGGCAATTTTCTCATGAAATCTGCTTCAGTTACAGAACAGAAATGTGTCTTTCTCCCTTTAAAATTTTATTGGGCATTCAATGTTTTCCAGTATCACTCATATTTTTCCAGACTTTAGAAATGTAATATTCTCTAAGCACATATAAGCAAATTTTTCTTGACATGTTTGTCAAAAGATTTTATAAAGCTATAAAACAGATAGGACTTTTATTGAAGCAAAAGTTAGCATCTGTTCAAATACCATCACAAACTAAGAACTACTCTTGAAACTTACACATTAGGTTGACCATAAACTCATAGATTTCATGGAAATAACTAACAGTGGTAACAATCATAATATTTATAACTGTCATTTACTGAGTAGCTACTATGTCCCAAACACTATGCTAATTTTTTAAATGTCAAGATTTCATCTAATCCTCATGAATATGGTGAGGTTAATATCATCACCCCTATGATGGCTAATTTTGTAAGTGTCAAATGGGGTAGGTTATGGCACCCAGGTGTTGATCAAACACCAATATAGATATGTGTAAACCCTATTATGTATATGTGTAAACTAAGGCTCTGTGTTTAAGAAACTCAAGTACATGACCAAGGAGTATAAGAGCCAATAACTGAAAACACACATCTCTCACTCTGTGACCTTGTGTTGCCTCTCAGGCCAGACCCAATCCCAAATGACTGAAAAGACCTTGCAGCTCTATTCCACTAGAGCTGACAAAACTGGAGACAGCTGATGTTCCCAAGAATAGTAATAACTTTAGATTTTCATAATCATAAATTTTGAGATTGTCTTTGGAATTTGGTCTTAATTTATCATGGAATCATAGCCTGGCTTTCAATAAAACAGGTTTCTTGGTCTCGGTTTATTCATCTCTCAAATGAAGAAAGTGGTTGTCATCAGGATGGCAACATAGATCATTCCTGACTTTACTAGCAGTCCCCCTCACAAAAAGGCCCTGTAGCAACGATCCATAGAAAAAACACCTTTGCAAAATTCCCAGAACCTGCGGATGAGACTGAAGAGCTGCACTGAACAAAAGAGACTGAGAAGGACTTCATTGAAGGGTAAGAGAAGGGGTATCATTTTGACTGCATTGCCATTCCTCTAGGCTGGCATATTGCTGCACCAAGATATCCTCCCAAAGTCTACAGTTTCCTCAGTGGTTAATAAGAGAACCCAAGGTGGACTTTTAACTTCCCAAGAACTGCAGGAAGCCCACCTAGATGTCACCTCACAGGGATCACTGGACTAATCTGCAGAGATCTACCACTGGGATTCAGATAGAGATGACAAAGGGGACAGGATTTACAACAACCATTGGATCTTAATAGATCTGTTCCTGTTTGCAGTACAGCCTGAGAAGAGATCCTAACTAGTAAAGCTGCCCATCTGTAGTGCCGAGCTGAGCTTCCATCTGGCCAGGGAGCTCTACGGTGGCCTCACTAAGCAGGTGAGCAAATTCATAGTCCAATCCAGTTGCTGAGCATAGCCTCCAGCCCCACGTGTGTGTGTGTGTGTGTGTGTGTGTGTGTGTGTGTGTGTGTGTGTGTGTGTGTAGAGAGAAAGAGGAAGGAGAGAGAGGGCAAGAGAAGCATTGATTGGTTGCCTCCCAGACACTCCCCAGCTGGGGATCCAATCCACAACCTAGGTATGTGCCCTGACTGGGAATTGAATCCACAACCTTTGGTAGATGGGATGATGCTCCAACCAACTGAGCCACCCGGCCAGGGCCAGTCCCACCTTCTAAGTGCAGCTACAGATACCAGGCAGCCATGAAGCACATCTTTCTTCCTGCCTAGACAGGGAGCCAAACCAGCAGCTTTGGCCAACTATGGAGCTTAGCCTCTGGCCCTGCAAAACCAAAGTCTGAACAGTGGTTTATATGACCAGGAAGCCCAGCCTGCAGGATACAAGTATAGTTCAACATATGCAAATCAGTAATTGTAATACACCATATTAACAGAATAAAAGACAAATCATATGACCATCTTAATACATGCAGAAAAGCATTTGACTAAATTCAACATTCTTTTATGATAAAGATTCTCAACAAATTGGGTATAGAAGGAACATTACTCAGCATATATGATACTAGGGGCTCAGTGCACGAATTTCTGTACCAGTGGGGTCCCTCGGCCTGGCCTGCGGGATTGGGCTGAAACCGGTTCTCTGACATCCCCCGAGGGTCCTGGATTGCAAGAGGGCATAGGCTAGGCCAAGGGACCCCACTGGTGCATGATTGGGGCCGGAGAGGGAATGCAGGAGGGATCTAGGGCAGGTCTGGCCCGTCTTGCTCAGTCTAGATCGGTTGGACCCTAGCAGCAAACTAACCTACTGATCGGAGTATCTGCCCCCTGGTGGTCAGTGCACATCATAGTGAGCGATTGAGCAGCCTTAGCATATCATTAGCATATTACACTTTGATTGGTTGAATGGCTGACCAGATGACTGGACACTTAGCATATTAGGCTTTTATTATATAGGATAGCTACCAGAAAAAAATGTCTCAACTCCCCTGGATGCTATTGGGAGCAGAGTCCATGAAATAACCCAAGAAAGGGAATTTTCTGAGACTCACACCAGAGGATGCAATATGAAAGAAAGCTTTATTTCCAAGAAATTACACCTCTTGATTTTCAAAGTCCCACTTCCTTTAGTCCAGTCATAGAAGTGTAGCTGGGCTTCAGTAGACCTAAAAATCAGAGCCAGTGTCCAGAATGTTGGTTCCATATGTACCCAGTCCAATACTGCATCAGGCTAGCTGTTTTCCATCAGTTCATTGCACGTGGGCCTCCACATGGCCATGGGCCACATGGGCAAATGACAGAGAGCAAAGAGAGCATGCCAAGAGCAACAAGGGAGAGAGAACTCCTTTCTTTAGGAGATTATGTATTCCCAAATTTTCACATGCTTGCAGTTGCCACGTCCATTCTGGCCAATGATCTCTGTCCCCAGGTTTGACTGACAGGCAAGTACCTTCCCCAGGTCACCCAACTTTACTGGGGCATGCATCTACCTTCCCTTTGTGGCATCTCTTTCCCAAGTGTTTTGCAGGAAATAGGCCAGTGGTTCTCTGGTAAGTATAAAGTTGCAGCTTCCTGTTGAAGCTGCCCAAATGACATGCCCATAATATCTTTGCTCCTTTCCGATTAATAATTAGCTCATTACAGTGGTATCACATTCATGTTAAATTAAAAGGCCAGTCCATAGGTTCATCAGAAGCTTCACTGGTTTTGCCTGCATGCAGCAAAGTTTGTCCTTCTCAGACTGGCTTCCTCTTCTGTATACGCCACCCACAGTCTGCATGTACCAAAGCTTCTTCATTCTCTTGCTCACTTAGGAATGCTTTGTCTCCTTAGATTTTAATTCTTTTAGGTTTATTTGGGCGCACAGCTATCTTCTTTAAATAAAAGTATACTAGCAGTTTTTGCTTCATCCAGTAATTTTGTGGCTTGGGAAGAATAAAGATCTCTAACAAGCTTCTCCACCCTAACTGAAAGAAGAGCTTCTAGTGACTAAGTTTTGGATAATGAGATTTTTTTAATAAATTGACAGATGATTTTAAAATTTATAGAGAAATTCAAAGTATACCAAGAATAGCAAAGATAGCAAAGGAAATCTTTTTAAAAAATGTATTTTATTGATTTTTTACAGAGAGGAAGGGAGAGGGATAGAGAGTTAGAAACATCGATGAGAGAGAAACATCTATCAGCTGCCTCCTGCACACTCCCCATGGAGGATGTGCCCGCAAGCAAGGTACATGCCCTTGACAGGAATCGAACCTGGGACCCTTGAGTCCACAGGCTGACACTCTATCCACTGAGCCAAACCAGTTAGGGCAGCAAAGGAAATTTGAAGAACAAAGTTAACTAACTGAATGTGGGAAGATATTCAGGATTTCTGAATCTGTTTGCTACTTCCAAAGGCCAGAAGATGCTTCTTTGTCATGGTGTGAAACTCAACTTGTCTTGCCATCGGGGACCCAATAATTCATGGGGCCATTCACTTTGGGAATCTCCAAAAAGGCTAGTATCAGTGTAAAGTCAAACCTTGAAGTTCTCTAAAGTCTTTCTTCCCCACTCCCCTCACTGCAGTAAGCTATTATTTTTCCTTTAATTTACTCAATGTTTTTAGAGCCATCAGAATAGTGTAAGACTTGGAAATGCACACTCACTTGGTTTGAGGTTTCAGTGTTTCTTGAAAAAATTTAGCTATCTTTGGTGATGAATATATTGAATTAGAATTTTACATAAACCCAGTGTAGTCACATAAAATCATTCCCACTATTGGTCACTGCGACTTTTGCCTATGACAATTTCTAAAGCAAAAAAAATATTCAGATTGTGTCCTACATTTATGTCATCCCTAGCAGCCCACAGAAACCAAAACTCTAACTTTATAACCATCAACTTCAATGATAAGATACATCACTGCTTTACATATCAGCCTATAAAGGTAAGAAAGATACTGGTAAAAAATATCCTAATTTAAAATTCTTTGGTTTGACAACAGAAGAGAAAGCTAGATTGCAGGCATATGGAATAAATATTGATGAATTTACTCTAACATCTGTATAAACATATTGATGCTATTATATTCTGATTATAATCGTGCTTTGCATTTGTTATAAGGCAAATGATGCGTCTTATAAATTCTATGATTTATAGTACTCATGGAAAAATATAAAGAAAAATGCAATTACCTTAAAAATTTTAAAGCACAGATTTGCATGTGAAGTATTCAAGAAAAAAATGTGGTTGTACCTTTATCCTCTTGACAAAAGTTTTAGAACTACAATGGCCATTTAAATAGCTCAACAAATTGGATAATCAGCATTCAATTTAAGATCAGGTGTCAATAAGAAGACTTAGGATTATTTATATTTTAAATGTGTCTCTATTTTACATATTTGTGTGGAAACATAAAAATTTAATTCTGAATGACAAGATGGACAAATAATGCAGGCCAAAGCTTAAAGAGGGTTTATACATCTAAACAATTTAGGTAATCAGTAAATAAAAATAATCAACACCATCTATTGGGTATTATGTAAACTAAAAAATAAGCTGGTTTACTTTATAGGTGGGCATTGAAGAAACAAACCAAATTAAAGCATAGATTCAATTGAGGTTACAGAAGATTGTGATTAGAGAAATATGATCTTGGGAAAATCAAATACTCATTAGACTCATTCAATCCATTTGTAAAATGGGTTCATGGGTATGAGCATAGATATATTTTTAATAGTGAAGACACGGTGACATAATAAACCAAACTTAAATTTCTTGAGTTACAGAAAGGAACCAATCTATACTAATAAAAGAGTAATACGCTAATTAGACTGGGAGACCTTCCAGACAAAGCCAGGGGCTTGGTCGGCCTGCAAACTACCCCCAAATGGTCCTCAGCCCCTCGCCCAGGCTGGCCATGGCCCCCAGAGGGGACTCTCACCCCGATGGGGGCGTGGCCAGCCTGCAAACGGCCATCAGCCCCTCGTCCAAGCCGGCCATGCTCCCCAGCGGGGACCCCCCACCTTGATCCGTAACCCCCTTCAGGGAAGATCAGCCAGCCCCCACCGGTGCACCAGGCCTCTATCTATATAATAAAAGGGAAATATGCTAATTAGACTGGGAAACCTTCCAGATGTCCTTCTGGACAAAGCCATGGTGGCAGGGCCGAGGCAGAGGCGGTTAGGGGTGATCAGGCCAGGAGGGAAGGGCAGTTGGGGGTAAGCAGGCTGGCAGGGGGAGGGGGGAGTTGGGAGCAATCAGGCTGGCATTGGGGACAGTTGGGGGCGATCAGGCCAGCAGTGGGGGGGAGTTGGGGGCGATCAGGCTGGCGGGGGGGGGGCAGTTGGGGGTAAGAATGCCGGAATGCTGGCAGGCAGAGTGGTTAGGGGTGATCAGTCAGGCAGTCAGGTGAGTGGTTAGGAGCCAGAGGTCCCAGATTGCAAGAGGGATGTCTGACTGCTGGTTTAGGCCTGATCCCTGTTGGGTCCCAGATTGGAGAGGGTGCAGGTCAGGCTGAGGGACACCTGTGCACGAATTTCGTACACTGGGCCACTAGTTACTTATAAACAGAAAAGGATCCAACTACTTTCAGATTCAGTTGCCTCTAGAACTTTGAATAATTTCATGAAGAATCTGTTTTATCCCTCTCTTTGATTTGTAGTACCTTCTAATATAGTCCTTCTGTCTTCCCAATGCCAGGAAAGTATAGCTTCTGCTTCCAAATGGTCAACAAAAAACATGTTTCTCATTCAATGTTCCTTGAGTCATGAGCCCATATCTGCACCAATCTCCTTAGCCAGGAAACATATATTCCAATGGCCTTTGCTCTGTATATCCTTGGCAATGGATGGGGCAAGGATTTGCTATCAACATATGAATGAAATTCATGGGATGATTTATTAGAGGAAGAATGGTGGTCTTTGTCTATAAGAAGGGAATCTCAGGAGGCAAAAGAAGCTGCAATCCTCAACTATCTTTAAGAACTCCTCCAGATTTTATATTGTAGGCTTCCATCCTCTTTATTCTGAGGCTCCTGCCTCCCTTCCCAACAAGTAAGTAAAACAGTGGGTAGAGGGTGATACTACTGGAATGTTTTCTATGTGGTATTGACCATCCCAGGATCATCCCAGACACATGGATGCTTCTCCTACGTATTTAGTAGATCAGATTTTCTGTCAAGGTGTAAGCTATGCAGCATTTTGTGAGCTATCCAAACCATGATAGTAAACCTCTCTTAGTGAAGTACTAAGAATTTTACAATACCAACCCATAAACTTAATATGAGTCCATTCCATAGCACAGGTTTACACGAATATATTTCTTCTGTATGTGCCAAACAAGCTCAATACACCTGGGAAAGTATGGAAGTGTCTAAGAGAGCAGAGCATGGGAAAATATATTAGACTAAATGTGTTAAACTCACCCATAAATAGGTGGTCTACTCTAATTTAAAACTGATGTTCTTTAGGGGGACATTTTTATTACTCCTGTTGGTTCTTATCTACTTCAGTGGTTCACAAGAGGATGGGGTGGTGTGTCCCTGGAGAGAACATTAGTCAATGTCTGGAGAAACTGTTGGTTGTTACAAATAGAGGGAACCTAGCTACTGGCCAGAGGCCAGGGATGTGGCTAAATATCTTCAACACAGGGTAGGTTCACAAAGAATTATCTCACCCCAAATGTCAGTAGTGCCAAGGTCGCCAGGCCCTACTTAACTTGTTTTCTTTAAATCTTTGGGATACTTCTCACTGCTATAAGCCATGTTTTCTTTTACCCAGCACTAATTCCATTAGTGTAGGATGCTCCCTGCTACTGCTTACCAACTAAGAAGAAAATGTGTGTGTGCCTTTAGCTAAAGGGACTTTTCATTTTGAAACACTGATAAATGGGAAGAAATATTTCAGGTTCCTGGAATACCAGGGGTGCTTTGATGGTCAGAGGTCCACGTTAAATCACAGAGATACAATCTTAATTGGCAAACTCTGCCAGCTCTTGATGATCTATAATGAATAGACCATTCATTCTCTACATGAGATGGAAGTGGCTTATGAGGAGGGAGATTCTTACACAGAGGGCCAGGAGGGGGCATTTAGACACCATTTATTTTAAATTCACATAATTTTTGATCTCCCAGTATTTCAAACAGATCATGGTCAGGATAGACAAATTATTGCTCTGTGAGTAAAATTTTTAAGAACTACAAAATCTGCCAATTTGATTTACTCTAGAATTGACTTCCTCCTTTTGAAGGAAGGTAAATACAAGTTAATCATTAATAAGAAAACAAAACTTCCAACAGCTAACCTTTAAATACCTAAAAATGAAAAAGTGAATTCTAAGAAAACTGTATCTGACTATGTAGGTCTCAATATTCATGTGACTCACCACGTAGTCTCAGTAGTGGCTCATCAACCCAGCCCCTCTAACAAAACTGTGTTCACTGACAACATTCTTATAAGGGGTAAGTAACATCGCATTAGAAAACCTATAATTTTAACTTATGCTCCTGTTTTCTCAAGTAATGGGGCTACTGCTTAATGAAACACCTTCACCACTTACAAGCAGCTGAGAAGCCCTGAGTGGACTCCTGATGGTTGAAGGCCTAAATGAACCCAAATTATTGGCAGGAACCCGCCTAGGCTTGAAGTGCCTAAGAATTCTGTTTGCTTCACATTAGCACTTTTGTTCTCTTTCAAACCTTTTAAATGCATTGGCTTTCCTAGATATTGTCTCAGTAATTAATGTTTACTCTTAACATAAATCTAATACCTAGTTATACCCTTCAGTGGAGAGCGAATTATCTTTAGAAAGCAGTGACTACGAAATTTAAGGTGATGAAATGTCACTTACAGAAGTATTTCTCCAGATACAGAGATAATTACTGCATGATTTGTTCTGTCTAACCTCACTTTACCAGGTCACCTAGAACACTGAAGGTTATCCTCCGCAAAAATTTCACCTCTTAGGGGAGAGCCTGTCTTCATGTACAGACGTCTATTTGACTATTCAATGCTTGCTGGGAATTTCTTACAAATGTATTTCATAGAGATATTTTCAGAGGCAGACCAATCAGCTAAGTATAGAATGTAGAACAAATATTTTCCAGTTGATCAAATATATTTTCATTATAGTTCTTAAAAGGATTAGATTAGCACATTCCCTTTATAAGTATTTTTAAAAGTCCCTGTTTTAACTCACACTGAGTCCCTGCTCACCTCCCGGACTCTCCAATCTTTCTTTTGAAGACTTATGGAAATAAAAAACCCAAATCTTATTTGTTTACACTGCTTAATTGTTGCAGAAAACAAATCTGATAGTAAACCGTCTACTCGTCAATAATGAAGGGTGGATAATACGAAGTATTTTGTATCAAAATTCCTATTGCTTCAAAAGGACAGGTACCACTGAGGGCATCACCAAATTATCTGGTGTATTTCACACTGCCAATATTTTAAGATAAATTTTGTCCATTGGAGTACTTCTGATAATCCAATAAAAGCAGAAGAAACAAAAGAAATAAAAGTTAAGAGCACGACTCCTTAAATGAAGAAGCCATTAAGCCTCTTGCATTGATTTCAAAAGCAAGTGGATAATAGAGTAAAAGTGCTGGTCTGTGCCCATTCTCAAGAGAGTGCAACAATTCCAGCTGGTTTAAGTTGGTGTCTAAGGAAAACATACAATCTGCATTCCAATTGCATTTCAATTGATTTGGGGTAAAAGAAAATAACTATCCTTTTAACAAAATGATAACATTATTTCACTGGCCAACAAGGAGTAACCCAGCACTGGTGATTTAATCGCCACCTTCCTCCTTCTCCCACTGCATTCGGTTGACCTGGCATAATCACAGAGCAGTGCGCATTGTGGTATCTGCAGAGGTCTCAGCAGGGGAGAGATTTCTCTTCTACTGTGAAAACATGTAACCGTGGAAGAGCATGAAAAATAAAGCTGACAGGACTAGCCAGCCACCATTCTGCCTCTCTAACTTCAGTAACCCATTATCGTGGTAAGTAGCACAGGAGGCACTCAATTTCTTCTTCTTCTTCCTATTTCTTTTTAACAGAATTTCTGTGTTTATTTTTTGGGGAAAAAGAGTAAGTAGCAGAATATAAAATGGTGATTTAGTTTTTAGAATAATGACAGGAGCACATAGCCCTAAACTCATTGATGTTGCCAAACCAGTGACATTTATAAAACAAAACACAAGTCTAATCCTGCAATGGAGACCAAGGATGATAGTAGCAAGTGAATATATGAGAGAGGAAACGAAGAAGAGACACATCTGCACTGACATCTGCTGCAGTAACAGTGCCCGATGCTCTGCTCATGCTGGAACTTGCTGCCTAGCTGCCCACGTATGAATCAGCTCACCAAGAACTCAGCACCTGAAATTCAAGTGTTTACCTCTGTAATTTTAATTTGAGGCTGATAATTGAAACTACTGATTGCTTTATTCTGTTTGTAACATGTTCATGTGCTGCTACTGATCCTTTTTAACAGTCACATAGACCTTCAGCTGTATCTGAGCTTCAGTTTCCATGGAGATGACTATGTATCCTTTCAGTACTCCTATCCGCAGGACTCCACAAAATGAATTTTATAACTTATATCAGCGTTTCTCACACCATCTATGATCAAGGCTCACTTTTTCTTATTTTCAACTCGACACAGACCAATATGTGGTCTGCTGTATCTGACAACAACCCAGCTCATACCACATATGACTCATGAAAACTGATCTAAACACTTTTCAGTGATTTTAGTCAATTAAGCATGTACTTAAGTGTTGCAATAATGACACATTGCTATGAAAATTTCTGAAAAATTAGTCTAACTTTTTATATTTGCCTGATTATGAGCCATTAACAAAGAGTTTGCTTAGTAGCCAGTCCACAAATCACATTTTTATTTGCAGTGAATTACCTCGTCTATATTTTAACTCAGATGTCTTTCACACCTTTCCCTCTCTCTCTCTCTCTCTCTCTCTCTCTCTCTCTCTCACCTTTCATACAAACAAACCCCACAAATACACACATATACATACACTTCAAAATGCATATCATGTATCACTAAACTAAAAATGCCCTCATAGTCTGCTTCTAATTGATTGATGTTATATCACTTTATATAAACCTTACAACAGCATAATTCCATTTCTTCCCTCCTGACCTTTTTGTTGTTGTTTTTGTATTTTACTTCTACATGTGTTACAATACAATGTTATCCTTTTTATTTAAAAGAGTCAATTATGAGGAAATATAAATAATGAGAAAAAATCCTTCTATGTTTATTTGTGTATTCATCATTTCTGGTGCTCTTCAACTCTGTGTGTAGATGCACATTTCCTGTGGGTATCATTTTCCTTCTGCCTAAAGGACTCCTTTTAATTTTTATAAAAGTGCAGAAATTTTGATGAATTCTTTCCACTTTTGAGTTTCTGAAAAAGTTTATTTCACTTTTATTTTTAAAATATATTTTGCTGCATATAGAAATCTAGGGTTTTTGTTGTTGTTGATGTTTTCTTTGAGTAAATTAAAGATGCTGCTCCATTATCTTCTGGCTTACATGTGTATAACAGGAAACCTGCTGTTATTCTCCAGTGCTCCATTGTTTTGCCTTTTCCAGAAAGGCATATAGTTGGAATCATAGAGTACGTAGCCTTTTCAGAATAATCCCTCCTTGAGTAAGTAGATTCACTTTCCTCCAAAGTGCTGGGTAAAGAACCTCACAAAGCATACTTAGCTCTCTCTCTCCATCACCATCCACATAAAATGCATCACATGTTCTGCCAGGAGTCTCTTCCGTATGCCATTTTCTACCATAGTCAAACCCCTGGCACATCTCATTGTACTAACACCACATTGTTCCAATAGTCTTGAAAGTCTCCCTAATTTACAGTTGGCTCCGTCTCTAATACATTCTCTATTGAGCATCCAGGATAGTCGATCACCCTTTCAGAGAAGGCTCCCATTAATTCCCGAAATTAAATTAAGTTCTCCTGATATCTTCTCTAATGGCACCATGCACTACTATTCCTTCACAGTGCTTACTACATTTTTCAGAAATTTAATTAATTGATTCTGGAACTATTGGCATCTGGTACATATTTAAACAATTCTAAAGGAAATTTCTTCTTCAAAAGTCTTCTTTTTAGCTCTGTCACCCCAACAGAATTTCCTTTACCCAGGGGCAATACTTTTCTACTTCTTCCTGTATATCCTCCACATATATGCAAACATTTATCTTTGCAAGTATGTGTGTGTATTAATATTAGTCTTCTTAACTATACTTTTAATTCCACATGGTCATAGCCAAATTTGTTTTTCCCAGCTTTGTATCCTTTATATATCTTTATAAAGTATGTCCTCCATAAATAAGAAAAGAAGTGTTTGTTTATAGGTTAAACAGTACATTAGACATGTGCTGTATACAAGAAAGGTTAACACATGGAATAATTTGGGGATCTGTAATAAATTAATTCAATTTACTTTATTTCTGATGGGAAAAAATGATTTGGTTTTCAAACAAATGGCTTTTCAAACAGCATTCAGAAACTAATTAAATTCGAGAACCGAGATTCCACTGTAGTTCAAACTCCCTGGCCCAACTTTAAAACCCTTCTTGAGAACTGGCCTCTTTATCTCTCTAGTCTCCTTCCCTGCTTCTCCTCCATTTCTCACCTTCTGCTCCAGCCAACCTGCTCTACAATCAGCAGGTACATTACACAGGCTGTTTCCCCTGCCAGCATCACTGTGTTTGCCATTTCCTTCCACAGAGTATATTTACTCAATTCACTGGGATTCGGCTTAGATGGAGGCTTCCCTGGAAACCCAGGGTCTAGCCTGCTGAAACTACTATGTGCTCCCCAGACACACCTCTATGTGTACTCAGCCATTTCTTCTGCCTTCTCACTATTTCCCTGAGAGCTCCCCGAGGATAGGTGGTTGGAGGATTTACCTTAATGCCTGACAGAGAACAGAATTTTTACTATTAACTAAATAATAGCATTCGGTTAATTGTAACAGTTACTTTGCCTAATTTTTATATTCCTTTTCTTTACATTTTTAAAAAATATATTGTTATTGATTTCAGAGAGGAAGGGAGAGGGAGAGAGAGAGAGAAACATCAATGATGAGAGAGAATCACCGATCAGCTGCCTCCTGCACACCCCCAACTGGGGATAGAGCCTGCAACTTGTGCCCTTGACTGGAATCAAACCCAGGACCCTTCAGTCCACAGGCCAAACCAAGTAGGGCTTACATTCACTTTCTAATTCCATCTTCAAAGTATTTTTATGAATTAAATATTACCCTTTGTCTTTTAGAAGGGAAAACTCAAGTTCAGAGAATTTAAAATTTCCCCAGCACTATGAGTAATACTGGTGAAACTGGACTCAACTCATGTGTGTAGGACACAGAATTCTACTCTTTTAGACTGTGTTATATTTCCTTTCAAATATTGGTATGCATAAATTTAAAGGAATTCACTTTGCGCTCCATTGATACAACTGAGAATCAGGCAAGGGGTGAGGTTGAAGACCTAAGGAAATGTATCAAAATGGCAGCGTAGATGGGCAATTTTGACTAAGTGTGAGGCACCAAAGACATGCCGTAAGAAGTCTTACTTGCTATTTACATTGCTACCCATTTCTTTGCAGCGTTCAAATACTATGTGATTAATCCTATTAATAATTTTATAAATTATTCTTGTGGAAACATTTTAGCCCCACATTTTGACAAAATTTCAAGAAATACAATAGGAAGATGTACTGTTTATTTTTGTATGTCTTGTGTCAATGAATTAGGATAATGTGGCTGCTTAACAGTTGATTTGTCCAAACTATACTATAAGTGAATGAACAAATAAATAAATTTTTTTTTTCAGAAGATGACCACGTATAATTCCTCAAGTAAAAATTTCCGTCTTTTATACATGTCTTTAATTCATTTATTTTCCCCAGGCCCATTATATTTTTTATTACCATCTATTTTCATAGTGATTACCACTATAGCTCTGTACTATTTTTATAATTTCCTATATTAATTGTTAGATCTTCTAAACATGTATTTAAAAATATTAACTTAAGGCTTAGAGGTTATATCTATTCTATGAATCTATATTTAATTTTTTAAACCTATCAATTAGAAGGAAAACCCGTATCATTCCAAAAATACTGACTTAGGTAAGATAATTTATCAACTTTTGTTGGTGGTAAATAGAAAAGCCACACCCTAAACATTTTTTTAAGGTTTAAAGGAAAGCTTTCCTAGTGCTAGAGAAGGCTGTGTTCTGTTTATGAATCTTGAAAGAATGAGATTTTTAGATGTTATAGGTAGAAGTGGAGTTCTTGGGGTGCCTGGAGTAAAAGAATTTCCTAAGGCCCCCACAGGAGGTTAGGGTCTCGTGGAAAGCTCCACTGATGATGTAAAATTAAGGTGGTTCCCCTCCAAGGTCCCATCTCTGTCCATCTCACCATAAAAGAAGTCCAAACTTGTCTTCAGCAGAATTAAGGCCACAGCCAGAATTTCTGTTCCATATTAAAGTCCAGTCCAGTCCAGCATCTGGCTAGCTTAGCTTGTGTTCCCATCTGCAGCCCATTGTATGTGGGTTTCACACGGCCATGGGCCATGTGGCTGCTTAAGGCCACGTGGCTATGAAGAGAGAACAGGCGAGCACAAGGGCAAGTGTGGGTCACAGAGCAAGAGAGGGAGAGGGAACAAGGAGAGAGGGAGCTCCTTGTCTGGGGCTTTTAAACAGGAGTTTCTTCAAATTAACCAATTAATCTTCCAAGATCTCACAGCCTTCTGATGGGATCACCTCCTAGCCAATCCATTGTTCCCAGGCTAGACTGACAGGCAAGCACCTTCCCGACATTACACTGAGTTTACTGTGCATGCACCCATCTCCCCCTTCATTCCGTCCCTTCCCCCAAGGATTTGCAGGGAATGGACAGGTGGTTCTCTGGGAGCAAGAAGCTGTAGCTTCCTGGTGAAGCTGTCCAGGTGACCATGCTTAAATGTCTGACTTCCCTTTGCTCTGTTCCTTTATTAATATTAATAACTAGGTAATTACGACAATAACAGAAATAGCTTGCTAAAGTCTATACTGACAAATAATAATTACTAATTACTGTAAACCTTCTCTTCAAGAGGTTGCAAAATCCAAATGTGTTAAAGTTCATCCTAGTCCTTATAATTCTTCTGATTCCTGTATTCTCTGCCCCCCAATCCTTTTCTTTCATTTTCCCAAAACTTCCATTTGACTTCTCCTCATAAGAATAATCAGAAGTGATATAGGAGAAGGGAGACAACTTTCAGATCATTTCAGGACACAGAAGAATGTATTTGAATGCTATGAATGTACTTACAGTGCCAAAGGCAGATTATTTGGCAAGTCTTTGCCCCAGAATAACAATAATAATAAAAACAATATCAATAATAATGTCTATCATTTATTGAGTTCTTTCTATGAATCAGTACTATGTTAAAGATTTTATGTACATTAGTTATTACATTTTGTTCTCTCTCACACACACATAAAACAGGAGAGAAGTGCTATTAAAATCACCCTCATTTGTCAGAGGAGGAAACTAAATATCTCACCCCAAGGTCACAGAGCCAACAGGGGTGGAGATTCAAAACCATCTTTACAAATTCTAATACTGCTCTTAACCAAGGCCAACCTGGTAAGGGTCTCCTATTGAGTACCCTCAAGGAGATTGCTAATATTCTCTTTTATTTTTCAAATATCTTAGATGGTTCTAAAAATATGCATGACAAGAACCCTAATGAAGCCTAGATTGGAAATCTTTGAATGTAAATGTATATAAAAAAATCACTCCTATAATACTAAAAAAACAAACAAACAAATATCACTCCTGTTTGGGCAGTATCTCCTGTGCTTACCTGCTCATTGTTTTAAAGTCCTGTCCTGCAGTGGAACAGTGCCCAGCATTTTTTATGTGCCCTAACCAGGGGCTGGACTAGGGCAAGAGAAGCAAAGCCCTTAGGGTACAGAATTTAAGTAGACACTCCCAGGGTGGCGCAAGGACAGGGTGCACCTGAGAATAAGCCCCTCCTTAAACATTACTCCCTGGCTTCTCACTCAATCCCTCTTGTCTGTCCCACTTTGCATCTACCAATTCTAATTAACGTCTGGGTTTGGGTAGCTCAGCTCAAAGGCCCAAATGGAACTTTATTTACTATCACTGACCAGTGGAAAGTAGTTTACTGTTTACTAATAACTTGTTCTTTTTTTCCTCTTCAGAATATGACTTACATATTCAGAAAAGACTGGATCTTAACCAAATCATCTTATATTCTAATATGTTTTCAGGGAAATAAAAATAATAGTTACCTTGAAAAAGGGACTGCCAGATCATATATACATTAATTAGCCAAATGAGGGATTAACTGCTCTAGAACCTGTGTCCCATGCACAGTGCTAATTAATGAAACACTCTAAAGTTCTAAGGCACTAATAAAATTGGGAGAACATTTTTTACATTTACAGAGCATTTACATTTACAGAGCATCTTCAGGAACAGTTCCTCTAGAGATACCTCTAAAATAGAAAGGTGTTTTGTGGTTTTTTTTGCTGCAATTTTACAAATTAGAAAGTGGAGGTGAGAGAGACTAGGGGACTTACACAATGCGAGACTGTAGCCCAGTCAGGTTTCAACAAATAGTATCTTTCTTCATGTGTTTTTCTGTTGGTTTAAATAATTAACTTCATAATTTACACATTTTCTCTACTCAGAATTTCAAACAAGTAAAAAGATGTGCCTGAAAACTTCTGTTCTTTTATAACTTTTTGAAATCTTTACGTTTCCTGGATTTTAATCAATATAATAAAAATGGTCTGGATAGATATCTGTTTCTGTAAGTTGTGCCAGCACAACTAGCTTCACCAGGTAATTCACAAACAAACAAAAAACCCAACCAAACAGCAACAACAAAAACACAAAGCATTTCTTCATCTAGTTATGCAAATCTCCCTTACGCTTATCATGTGTTAGTATGGGGGTTTTCAATCAGTTGGGAAAACTGATACTAGACAGATATGTTGGCTTTGATGCATGTGAAGTTAGTTGGGAAAACATGGCTTGCACCTATGCCCAAAAAATTCCTGCTAATCAATAAACACGATGCCTTTTAACTTAATGCACCCAATTTTTTTCTTTTCTCTCTGAACTTCTGTCCTTCGGTCGTAGGTTGTGCCTTCCCACAATGACACTGGGCTTGGACATGAGACCTACTTTGTCCAGTGGGGCAGAATCAAACTGGAGGCAAGCAGCTAGTAAGTGGTTGTTATTTTAAGATGCTTAAATTTGGAGGTAGTTTTTCATGTAGCATAGCTAATAAACTATGCTTTCCTCTGAATTAAGCTTATCCCCAATCCTAGTCAGAGAAGCTGTAATACTACCAGTAACTAGTAGAGTTCCTCTTCTCCTATCCGATTATTAAAAGGGCAGAGAGTATCCAGAGTTTACCACAAGGAAGGAAGACATAATTAGGAATGCAATTCTTATAGCCCATAGGTAGGCAACCTTAAACAGATAGCCATAGGTTCAGTCAGGACATATGTAGGTATTAGCAATTCATACACTAACCTCATCCACTAGAGAAATATTAATTGTAGTTGATGCCAGACTCTCACCAAATTCTTAGGCAGAAAAATCATCTTACACTAGGAAATGTCAGAGAGAATAAATAAAAAGTTGCATTTCCTTTGCCAGGAGTGTCTTTCCCAGGAGAAAAATGATAGAAGAATAAATTAATTAATTACTTCAAGAATTAGCATCAATATGGAAGGTGAGAGTATGCCGTCTCTCCAACATCAACAACAAAATCAATTTATTGAGCACTTTCAGTATGCACTATGGTATGCTAGGAGTCCATCAGGTAGTCTGGCATTTGCTCATTTCACATACAAATGAGGCCTTACATAACATGAAGTGGAAATTATAATTCTTATTTACACATGAGAAGAAATGAAGTCTCAGCGGGTTTTTAATAATTAATCCATGAGCGCTAATGTAGTAAATGCAAGAATCCAAGTTGAATCACATGATCCTTATGTGACAGTCCAGCCTTCTGCATTATATTGCACTAGGTAAGTATCAGTCAAGAGTCCATGTAATGGTGTGTGTGTGTGTGTGTGTGTGTGTGTGTGTGTTTCTGTGGTAGGTGCTGATGGAGAACAGATACAGGAGATGTCTCCATTGGTTTGAAAAAGAAGGTTCTGGGAGAAAGTAAGACATGGGCTGAGCTCTATCAGCCTGAGCTGTACTTCCCAGTGAGCATCTCAAGTCCCCATTGTGTGAAGACACAAAGTTATCTGACACTCACTGCCCTTTCATTACAGTTTCTGACCTCATCATTACCTTACGACACATAGGTTTGCACCCTCAAGCGACTCCCTTTTTCTTTAAACTGTTTTCTTATCAAAATTTCCTTTTCCACAATTGCCAGTTTATAAACCAAACTTACACATCGTCTCTTGCTTTTCGTTTTTGTTCAAAAGGCAGCATTCAGACTGGGGTTGAAGAGCGTTTGCCGAAAGGCCAGTGACCTGCATTTTTTTGAGTAGAACAGCAATCACAATTTGCCAAAGGCACAAAGAAGTGAGGGACATTGCTGTGTATCATGATAGAGGTGCGGCTTCTTATGCTTTATTGTAGGTTGTTCTGTCTCACCTACCACAGTCAATGAAGCAAAGAAAATAAAGTTAAGAAAACGAGCAATTTCTTTTGATAGGTGTCATCCATGTCACATGTAACATGTGACCAGGAGTGTAACCTAGGCAGTCACACAGATTGGGCAAAATCCAATCAGCATATTTTTCTTAGCTTAATATCCTTCAAAAATCTAAAAGGCTCAGATTCTAACACCAAATCATTGATGTTTCCCAATATTATCAGTTGGTGATGAAAGACAGGAACTAGAAGAAAATTACAAGACTAATTATAAGCCTCTCTTTGGTGTCTTTATATCTTCAGAATTAATAGAATTATAATATTTCTAAACATTACATACTTATAATGACTTTAAGAGACCAATAAATGCCCTGTGTGATACCCAAGTTCTGACTGAATTCTTTAAGTAGAATTTCCTGTATTTCCTTTATTTTGGGTCCTATTTTTAAAATTTAGACATTAGAATCCAAAAAATGACTACTATTTACTTATATCCAATCCTATTTAGGATAGGAGTAGATTTTGCTTTTGACCAAAAATCTGGTTTCAAAATTAACAGAAATATAAATAGCACTAGAGGCCTGGTGCACGAAAATGATGCACGGGGTGGGGGGTCCCTCAGCCCTGCCTGCGCCCTCTCACATTCCAGGAGCCCTTGGGGGATGTCTGACTGACAGCTTAGCGCTGCCGCAGAGATGGGAGAGGCTCCCCTACTGCTGCGCTCGCCAGCCATGAGCCTGGTTTCTGGCTGAGTGGCGCTCCCCCTGTGGGAGCGCACTGACCACCAGGGGACAGCTCCTGCTTTGAGTTTCTGGACCCTGGTGATCAGTGCACAGCATAGTGACCTGTTGTTCCGCCATTTGGTCAATTTGCATATTACTCTTATTATATAGGATATTTGAGACAAAATGCAGAACCACTCTTTTTATATAGGATTTGTCTTGGATTTCAATAACAGCATAATACATTATCCCATAATATTTTTATTTATAATTTTGTGGAAATATTTGAAATTGATTGAAAGAAACCTTTGCAGACTGGAGCTGGGTTGCAGAGGCTTCAGAGAGCTTCCCATCATTGTTCACCTCTGAAACCATGGAGTCAGTAGATTCTTTTTGTCATACAAAAGATATCATGTTAGACACATTTCCTTCATTTCTTTGCCTGTTCAATATCAACAAAAGGCATAAATCGGCACTTCAGCCTGCTGGCCACTGTTAAAATGTTAGTATTGAGGACATGGTTGCCTAGATTGAGCCATTTGAAAACAAAATTTATTAAGAAAATTTAATCCAATCATTGATTATCCAAAATGATGTGGAACTGGGAAAATATGAATTGTCAGACCAATGCACAACCTAATGAATTCAGTAAAAATTTTCACTTTCAAGCTGATGTTTAACAAGCCCTAAAAATATTTTTTATTGTAAACAAGATATGTTTCCCTTATAATGGACCTTCTTGAAACAGTACCACATTTATTTAAGAAAATAATTAGGGAAAACATTTGGAAAAAAACCTTTTTTCTCCCTTATAGGCATTCACAAATGTTTACCTGATTAAAAAAAACACCATCCCAAAAACCCAGCATGAGTGCTATTGACCAATTTATAGTATGCCTGATGAATAACATGGAAAACCTTACTGTGAAAGAGTCTAATTGAGTTTAGTGTAATACAAGCTTTACAGCACAATAAATCTGTCTTTAATAAATGCTGTCTTCTCTAGTTTGAAATCCTATGAGCCAATTTGTAAACCCTTATTTGTACAATGATATATGGTTTTCAGCAGCTCATGTGAAAAATCATGACGGGTTTCAGAGGGAAAGAGTATATATTGCAACCTTTGTGTTGGTTTTACATTTATATTTCCAGAAGTATAGAAATCAAACTGTATCTAAAATAGTAAATTGAAGTGGAGACTTGGGTGAGCAGTTAACCATATAATTCTATTACCAACAGAGAATTTCACTTTTTTCTTAACAAAATAATAAGAAGGCTGGGGGGTTCTCTATGTTGAACAACTTGATATGCTACTTTTCTCAGTTTCCATTTTACCCAACTGTGCTAAACTCTGTTCATAGACATTTATAAAAGCTTTAGATAAAATTAATCATGCATGTATATGGGCACATGTTTGCTTGGGTGTGTGTATGTGTGTTTATATAAATGTTTTAATTGCAATTTCAGTCAATGTCTAACAAAATGCCACAAAAATGGTTTTTAATGAAAATGTAACCAGGGTTAAATTTTTTTCCTCATTGTGCATTTTTCTTTATCTTTATTCATCTTGTTCCTAAGAGAAAATTATTGGTATTTCAATAGAGCTTCATGTTTTTCTAATCTTATTCATGACCAAATCATATTTTCTTTGTGATTTTCAATAGATTTATGAGCATTTTACTTATTTTTAAGATAACCATGCTCAAAGAATGCTAGTTGCACTGAAAGATACAAAAGCAGTTAAGTGTATAGCAGTGTTAAAATAACAAGTGAATGATCTGAGGATACATGAAGGTTCTGCTTCATAGTTAGCTTGCTTCTGAAGGGACTCCACTCCTTGGGACTATTTAACAAATACACACAACAGTCAGGGATATTCTTTACTAAAACCCAGAAATGATGATTGTCATCTAGGATGACATGAGCTACTTCAATATTGTCTTTTATAGAACTGAGAGCATGGGGCCAGACTGTTGCTTTTCTCTATCATTGGCTATAGTCAGGGCATATACCCTGACCGGGATTTGAATCAGCAACCTCTTAGTCCATTGGACAAGGCTCAATCCACTGAGCCACACCGGCTGGGCTGCCCATTTCTTTTCAAGAGCTACATGTTGGCCAAGTACTGTGCAGGCAATGGGCATACAATGCTTGATAAGAGAGAGAGATAGAGACATGGTTTTTGCCCACAAGGGCTTTATAGCTTGTGGGTAGGACACATGTTAAACAACCAACAACAAGCTTAGTTACCATACACTTTCTAAGAGCCAAACTCTCTATTTGTGCATGAGCTTCCTTAAGTAAGGACAACACTAGTAACTCTCCATTTGATGAAGTCACTTTCTCTCTTTTATCATCATTTGTTTTCCTTCTTACAGATTATTCCCATCTGCATACAATGGACTATTACTTTACCTATTATTTATCTTCTTGATCCTACTTCTCCATTAGTTATTGCTTCATTTATCTGCTGTCTTGCATAGCAGATCTCCTGCAAGAGTTAGCTCAACCTACAGTCTAATTCCTCTCTTCCCATAGGCTTTCATTCCACCACAACTTATATTAACAATGGCACTGATGACCCCCCCCCCGTTTCTTAAATCTAATGGCCAATTATCAAGCCTCATCTCACTCAACCTTCTTTTTGTACACTCTTCACGTGGCTTCAGGGCATAAAAGTTTGGTTTTCCTATTTCTTCTCAATCTAATCTGGCTTTCATCTGGTCTTTCATATATGTTACTACTCTTGGAGAAAACCTGGGCCTTATTCTGTGGATATCCTTTTTTTGAGCTCTACACACACTCCTTTAGGTATCTCCAAGCTTAAAATACTAGTATTCAAATGACTCCCACATCTATATCTTGCCCTAATCTCCCCTCTAACTCCAAATTATTAATCTCCTTCCTTGAACCTCTACTTGTAATGTAAAATAAGCATATCCAAAACTGATATTTTAATATTCCCCCCTCAAAACCTGATCCACATGCATCCTTCCCCATCATAGTTAAGGGTAACTCCATCTTTCCAATTGTCCAGGCTGAAAATTTTACTGTTATTCTCAACTTTCTTTTCCTTATTCCCACTGTTAATTTATCTAGAAATCATGCAGGTACTCTCTTCAAAATATTTCAAAACTCCAACTACCTCTTAACACTTCCTCTGCCAAATCCCTGGTCTGAGCCATCAGCATCTCTTATCTGGTATCTTACAAGACTCTTGTAACTTGTTTCATTACTTCTACTTGTGTTCCCCTCCCCCAGTTTATTCTCATTCACAAATCTTCAAAAGCTCCTCAGAGTAAAGCCAAAGTCCTGACAATAACCAATAAGGTCTTAGTGATCTGATGCTTCTTACCTTTCTAATCTCATCTCCTACTGTCCTCTTCCTGAATATTGACCTTCTCAATGTTCCTGGAACATATTATATGCACTCTTGCCTCACAGACCTTTGCACTGGGTGTTCCTTATACCTGGAATGCTCTTCTCCCAGCTATCCACACAGCTTATTCCCTTTCAATGGCACTTTCTCCATATGTCCTAACCTGAGCCTGTCCAAAGATTGTAAGCAGAACATTTGATCTCCCTTACCTTGCTATGTCATTATGCCCTCCCTATAACATATATCCCTTTCTAAAACACTTTTGTTTTTCTTTTTTGGATTACTGTCTGTCTGTACTTACTAGAATGTAAGTTAAACCATCAGATTTGTATTTTTAAATAATCGCCTGGACTGTTCTTCCTGCTCTTAATCAGGTGACATTAGAATTCTAGAATGTTGGGGTTGAAACAGACATCCCCATTGTTCTTGAAGCATAGTGACTTCCACCTTGTGTAAAAACTGCTGTTTGAAATTTTAACCCTGCTATTTTGGCTTCTGTAAACATTTGCTTGCTTAAATAATAGGGAAAATAAGACTACTAGAGAGGCCATAAACCATGTCCCAGATGGAGTTGTCGGTGCTGGTGCCAGGCCAGGCCTTGAGATATGGTCTCATGGCCCCTTCCCAGCATGCAGGGCTTCTTTCTCAGAAGGTCTGGAAGTCTCATTCCAAATTTGGAAGACAAAGGACTGAAAAAAGTATAAATAGAGAGAGCTTCCTCTCTCTATTTTTTGCTTAGACTTTGGAAACAATATTCCTCTAAGCCCACTGGTGTAATAAATGACTACAAAATTTGGCTTATTAAGGTGTCTCATGTCAGCTCACTGATTTACAATATAACATTCTTAAGTTTGTGTTTATTAAGCAAAACTTGATTTTATTCTCAATTATTTTGCATACATATCCAATCCAATAAATCTGGGTGATTCACTTAAATTTTTATTTGACAGAATGAATTATCTATTCGGATAATAACTTTGTTGTGTTATTTTTGTTTTGTTTTGTGTGACTATGTGCATTCCACAAATATATGAAAAAATGTTCTTACCTCATCTATCTGAACACATTCTCCACTACCTAAATTAGGAGACCTTGCAAGTTAACATTAAGTCTAGAGTTAAATAGCATGAAGATGCTGATCTCAGTAGGAAATGTAAGGGCTGAGAAATGGCAGATGGAAATGGAAAGGGGAGATTGAGAATACTGTAGGTAAAATTTACCACCTTGGCACCAAGTAAAAGGTAGAAATGTTTTAGTCTCAAGTCACTGACATGTAAACTTGAAATTGCCACTTCTTACCTTTGACGTCTGGCAGCTTGTAGATCATTTCTGAGTCCTAATTTCCTGGGAAAGAAATAGGAATAATATTTCCCACTTCATAGAGATGTTGTCTTCCAAGCATGAAATGGGATTACAACGTGTAAAGCATCTAGTTATTGCTGGCATTTGATAGGTACCAATAAGTGGTAATTATTATTACTCTTGTCTTTATTAGCAATTTTTTTCAGGAGCAGTTGGATCTAGTAAAGTTGTGACTCAGTACTCTTCAATCATTTCTCTATTAGTCATTGCTGTTGCATAATAAGCAACTACAAGATCCCCTGGGCATACAACTAATGGCATGTACTTGTTGCTCACAAAGGTAGGCTGGATGGGGTGTTTCTGCTACATACCTCGGGAGCTGGGATGCCTGTGATTTATAATCCAGTTGCTGGGATGGCTGTGGTTTATAATCCAGTTGGCTACCATGACTCAGCTCCAGAGATCTCTTGTCCTCCCTCCAGGTCAGTGGGCCAGCTGACTATGTTCTTCTCATGGCAATGGAGAAAACAGAAAAGAGAGTATGCCTAACTATGCAAACATATTTCAAATGCCCACCTGCAGCATGACTACCACTGGCTAAAGACAGCTATATGGCCTATCTAAAGACACGGGACAGGGAAGGAAGTATAGCTCTGCCTTCTGTGGGAAGGAATAAAAAGTTATATGGCAAAGCAGATCAATGAGAGTGGGGAGGTGGAAGAAGTGGGGCCCATTCAACCTTCAACAATAACCCAGACTCAAAAGCAGACAGATGGGAATAAAAGGTTAATCCCTGCTCCCGTAGACCACACTTGAGAAGCAAAATGAATCCAATATTTGATGCTGAGCTCAAATGAGCAATACACATTAATTAGAGGCCTGCTGCATGAAATTTGTGCAAGGGGCTCAGCCCTTGCAGCCGCAGTGGCTGCCTTGGCCCTCGCAGCCCCAACTTCGTCCGGAAGGTCATCTGGAAGAACATTTGGCTGTCCAGTCTAATTAGCATATTACACTTTTATTATTATAGATATTTTTAATTGGAATTACTGAAACATTTTACCATGTAAATGCAAGGTTTAATGCAATAAGGAAAAACCCATGGAAATACTTTTGTTATAGGATTATTTCTTTGGGATATAAAAGAAAACATAAACCAGTATGCTATTTTATTTGGTTACTTATTAGCTATTTGTCCAATGCACATTTATTTAATACCTACTATGTGCCAGGCAGCATGTTGTATTAATAGCCAATTATGTGTTAACAGGAGGTTGCACTGATAAATGAAAAATGTAGATTTCACTTAATACTACAAAGTGGAAACTGAAAAATGACATAAGAAACGTACTGAGGGAGAGAGCAATTACTCCCAACTGAGAACATGCATATATACATACTAAAGAACTCAGTTTTAAAAATCTATGACTGTTGATAGAAAATCAATAAAACAACAGAAAGACTCCAATTGAAATTGATTTTATTTTTGTGTCTGGCTCTGATGTAGCAACATGATTTCTTGATATATGTTTCTAAGTAATCAGTTAAGATTAGGACTTCAAGCTTTGTAAATAAAAACCTAAACTGGCCTGAGAAAAATGAGTTTCTTTTATTAATGTAATGCTGGAAATGAAAAAGAATCAGCAAAGAACTCAAATGGTTACCGATGAGAAAAGATTTGCATAAGTCATCTGACTCAGTACATTATCTCTAAGTCATTATTTCCTGCCGGACTGTAATAATTTTATTTGGTTGGATAATCACACACAAGCCCATGTTTTAGATGAACATTTTTTGCTTTGCCTAATGAGGAAGTAGAGAGGAAATTCATTTTTGTCCAATGAAAATTGCTTAGAGAAACATCATAACTTTGTTTTTATAAGGGTAATCTTAGTAAAATAGAAAGAAAATTGTGTATTTGATTTAGTGTCGTTTCAACATTAGAAATTAAGCAAACCATGACAGATTAGGCTCCATGCTAAGAATTATTTACCATTTTCTACAAACTTATTAAGTTTTTGTTATTCTGATGTACAGGCTTATGCATGGTAAATTTTTAGCAAGGAGGTAAAGATAATGAAACTTGAGTACATTTTCTTTTAGTTCTCTCCAAAATAATTTTGTCATAAAAAATGAATAATGCCCTAGCCAGTTTTTCTCAGTGGATAGAGCATCAGCCCGTGGACTGAAAAGTCCCTGGTTTGATTCCAGGCAAGGGCACATACCTTGGTTGCAGGCTTGATCCCCGGTCATGGTCCGGGTGCATGCAAGAGGCAACCAATTGACACATCGATGTTTCTCTCTCTCTATCTCTCCCTCCACTCTCTAAAAATCAATGAAAAAATATCTGTAGTTAGGATTAATAACAACAACAAAAAATAAAACTTTCTGAGTTTAAACAGGTGTGATGACAGCTAATGATACCTTCTATAAAGGGAAGAGTAATTTTTAACTTTCCAAATACAATAGCATGGTCAAATTATATAAACCCCTTGAAAGAGTATACAAATTATTGCATTGAAGATTTTTTTGACTGATTTCAAAGAAGAAGGGAGAGGGAGGGAGAGATAGAAACATCAATGATGACATAAAATCATTTATCAGCTGCCTGCTGCACTCCCCTACTGGGGATCAAACCTACAACCCAGGCATATGCCTTGACCGATAATCATACTGTGACCTCCTGGTTCATAGGTCAATGATCAATCACTGAATGACACCCACCAGACTATAATCACTTTTAATGAATGCTTAAACATGGGGAAAAGTATAGGAAGTATTAACTCTGAGCCACGCCAGCCAGGTTAGAGATTCAATATAATTCTGAAACTCCTGGGTATATTCCTTCAAATTTAATCATTTCAATTTCTTTGGTTTATAAAATTTACATATTCCTAAATATATTTCTATTAATCAAATCTTATTTTCCCAGTGACCTATGTAATCATTTTAAAATTATTTTAGTTTCATTTGAAATTACCTATCTTTAGTATTTTGGTTGAAAATATGTCTCCTCTGTATTTTGTTATTCATTGGCAATGTTTGGTTAAGCTGCTTTATGCAAATATATAAACTGACTAGAAAGCATGAACACTTTCATATATATCCCCTACTAGCCCAATTATTTGGAATAAATTATCACCTTCTATGGTGATACACTCTCATATGTCACATTTATTGAAATATTTTATTCTTCTTTTGAAATGTTATTTTTACTGTTTATTGGCCACAATTCTCTGCTTCAATACTTGCATTAGTTCTGGTTCTCAGCTGCAATCAACAGAAGGTGGTTCTGCCTAAATAATCTGAAAAGTCATTTTTCAAAAAGTGGTTGGGTAGCTCACAGAAATATTAGGAAGGCAAGAGAACTATGGTTATGGTTAAGTGGTCATTAAAAAATACCCCAGATCATACTTTAGATCATAACTGATGAGAGGGAGGAAGGAAGGGAGAGAGAGAGAGAGAGAGAGAGAGAGAGAGAGAGAGAGAGAGAGAGAGAGAAAAGGAGTGATACTTTCTTATCACTATCAAGCCTCATAATTTGAAGAATTTCTCATATATTGAAGAGAGTTCAAATCCTGGATTCCTAAATGAATACTACTTGCATCCTAAATGAATACTACTTGCATCCTACAGCTCTATAATCTTATTTTATAGATGGTGGAATGCTGTTATGGAAGGTGATAATGAAACAACAAAGCAAATGGACATTAACAAATAAAAAAAGCAAGGTAAGGAAATGATGCACATTATATCCACCTTAGAGATGCACAATGCACTCAAGCATAAAGAGCACCCTAAAGTTCCCACAGTAAAGAAAACTTGAAATAAAATTAGGCCCAGAATTTTCTGAAGTTACTTGACTTCGTATATGTTTATAAGACTGCTCTTATGGTAGCACTGTTAGGTGTACGTCTAACCCCCATTATCCTTCTTCCTAACTCTAATTTGGTCCATCTTCCTCATGACCTTGTTCAGGCACAGCTAACTTCATCCTAGGCCTGGGAATATGTCCTACTTGACTAAGATAATCATGGACATGTGATGCATTTTCATCCAATGAGATGTCAGTGGATGTTGGCTAGGGTATCTGGGATATTTTCTTAAATATTGCAAATAATTACAAATATGAGTTGAGCTCTTTATTCCTATGGACTTTGTCTCATTTTGATGTGATGCCTTGAGTTGTTGTAGCCAGCTTGCACCACAAAAGGGGTCAGCCTGAGGAGAACATCTATACCAAAAGGATGGCAAAGAAGTAGCACCAACATCTGTATCATA
Organism: Myotis lucifugus; assembly: GCF_000147115.1. Taxonomy (NCBI): domain Eukaryota; kingdom Metazoa; phylum Chordata; class Mammalia; order Chiroptera; family Vespertilionidae; genus Myotis; species Myotis lucifugus. Next base: position 17,951,803 of record NW_005871056.1, read on the forward strand.
TGACACCTACCATCATATCTCATTATGCAAAATGATCCATTTTATTTTTTATTAAGTGTTTTAAAAAAACGTCCCAAATGAAATATGCTAAAACATCTTGAACACGTTCCATGGGATTTCCTTTGGAAACTATGACGATATAAACTTCTGAGTTCTAAGCCTTGCTCTGTGCACCACCTTCCTAGTATTTTTCCTTATTTTTATCAAACAAAATATTACCTGCCCACATACTCAACAGCCTGCATTTTATTTGAATGTATAGTATTTATTTATTTGAAAAAATTAATTTTAGCTGATTAATCAGGCAAGTAACATTTTTGAAATCTCCTGTGTTTCCCTTCTTGCACGAATGTGGGTAAAACATCAAACATCGGGCATTGTGTCTTTACTGAAGAAAGAGAGTCTAGCACAGTGATGGCAAACCTATGACACGCGTGTCAGAGGTGACACGCGAACTCATTTTTTTGGTTGATTTTTCTTTGTTAAATGGCACTTAAATATATAAAATAAATATCAAAAATATAAATCTTTGTTTTACTATGGTTGCAAATATCAAAAAATTTCTATATGTGACACGGCACCAGAGTTAAGTTAGGGTTTTCAAAATGCTGACACACCGAGCTCAAAAGGTTCGCCATCACTGGTCTAGCATTACACTTGGCATGGGAGAGAAACTGTTGTTTAAATTTTAAACCAATGTCTGATTGTGCTGTTTGAACACTCCTGGAGAGGTGAGATTGAAGGTATAAACTTGTGCATCAAAGGGAAGGATTCACACACATTATCTGATACTTGATTGCACATTGTAAATGCTATCTCAGAATGTGCTACCTTTCCTTAGTTCTAATGTTATGAAGTCAAGAAATCTTCATTTCTGGGAGTCCTATTGTTTTGAGAACTAATAGTGGTTTTCAAAAAAAAAGGCGTATTTGTAAAAACAAGTATTTAAACCATTAAAAATCAAAGGCATCAATAGTTTGCATCAACACAGTGATCAACACATATGGTGCCTATTGTAATGTGAGAGCATCCCGCTGGCTCATCCTTCCTACACACAGTCTGCCAGAAAAATGTCCTTTCCTCTGCCAGCAATTTCTCCTGTGGGTGCCATAGCCCTCAGCTTATTAAGGGTGAGGGAGCTCTGCATAGATGTGAAATCCAACACAATAGTTAGGGCTGTGATGGTGGAGAAATTAGCCAAGGAAGAGAGAGCAGGGAAAGGGAACAAGGAGGCATCAGAGACTGCTTCCTCCCCACCCCTTACATATCTTCTACAACTCTTTCTACTAGCACTCATGAACAGACAGAGAACAAGGGAGGGAGAAGAAGGACAGAGGGAGGAAGGGATATAGGGAGAGGGAAAGGCAGAGAAACAGGGAGGGAGGGGAGGAGGAAGGGAGAGAGAGACACACACAGAGAGAGAACAGCCATTTTCAACTGATAGGTTATTTTTGCCTTGAGTGTTCTTAAAATTCTGAACTTCATTTTTTTCCAAGTGTTTCTAAATTACAGATGCCAATAATTCAATCTTAAATCCATTCAGTATCATTTCTAAAAATAGTATATGAGTATATTCCTTCACTCCCATTTGCTTCAGTTGAGGATCAAATGTTCTCAGAACAAAACTTGCACTAATTCATATTTCCTTATTATCCACCCAAAGTTTTCACCATAAAACTTAATCCTATTTCAGTAATCATTGGAGAGACATACATCCTATATAATAAAAAGCTAATATGCTAATTAGACTGAACAGCCGAATGTCCTTCTGGATGTTCTTCCGGACGACCTTCCCAACGAGCAGGGCTGCGAGGGCCAGCCGAGGCTGCAAGGGCCACCTGAGGCAGCCTGGCTGAGAGGGTCGAGCCCCTTGCACAAATTTCGTGCATCGGGCCTCTAGTTATCATATAAACATATATAGGGTGTCCCAAAATTCATGCAAAAAGTAATTTTGATAGAAAACACAGGCTTATAATTAAAAATTGCAAAATTTTTAATAAAGTATACAGTATAGGGTTATGTATGGAATAGCACATCGGGTAAATGGCCTCCATGGCTTTGCTGGCATATACGCAAAGCCGTGGTCTTCATTGGTCTTCATTGTCCCTGCTCTGGGCCATAATTGGTATTTGGTAATGCTTATCAAATTGAAGGGATTGAAATCAAAGGGCAACAGATATTAGAATCTGATTCAATAAACCAAGTAAATTAGGCTTTTATTTTTGTTGTTGTTGTTAATGCTCACATAAAATTCAAATCTTGCGTGAATTTTGGGACACCCTATATATTATTGTTATTTATTATTTGTCATTCAACCAATTTAGTATATTGAGGTTTCAATCTGTGAGATATTGAAGCTTGAGTGACATTTGGTGAATTTGGAACTTTTGTTCTTTGTCCTTTCGTTTCACTGTTTTATTATGTCAACCATTCATCCTTCCATTGCATACATATTTATTTAAAGGGAATTGAGATTCTTTCTTTTAAGTTTGGCCATTTCTATAAGAAACCAGAGTGAATATATTTAAGGACCCATAATGGATCTCCCCATACTAAGCTAATTCTCAGAACCGTTGTCAGATCCCTCAGGATTCCAGATACAAAGCACACAAGTCACCTGAGAAATTAATGGGCTGAGATGCTGCCAACCTGAACAGGTATTCAAGTTATTTATCTTAGGGATGGATCCTTCCCAGAATCTTATCTAAATGCAGCAGGCCGAGAGCTGTGCTAGTAATACTCAGCACTCACCCCTCACTGAAGACCTCTCCTACCCATCTCTCCCAACAATCCAACAACAAAAGCAGGAGTGACTCTTTGTGTGGGCTGCTTTCTAAGATGGTCCTGCATGATTCCCCAGCTGTAGGTTTTCATGCCTCTGCTTGAGTGTGGGCTGGACCTAGTGATTCACTCCTAATGAACAGAATGTAGCAAAAGTGACAAGATGTTGATAATCACTGTACTGTGTATTAGATCTCCACTACCCATTGCAAATATGTACAGTAAGCTAACACTTCAATGGCAACCACAATATAAATGTATCAAATCAATGTGTTGTACCCCTTAAACTTTCACAATATTATATGTCAATTATATCTCAATTTAGGAAAGTGACAAGATGTGAGTTACTTCTGAGATTAGGTTACAAAACACTGTCTTCTGAGCTGCTTACCCACTCCAGCTCTCTCATTTGCCCACTTTTATGGAATCCAGCTGCCATGCTATGAGTTGTCCCATGGAGAGGCTCATGTGGTAAGGAACTTAGGGACCACCGCCCTTAGGAACTGAATCTGCCAACAACTGAAATGAATTTTAGAGAGAGGATAGGTAGTTAGGGAGAGTAGGGGGGGGTGGTCCATGGGAGAGGAATATACTATAGGTAAGGGCTTGGAGCCGCCAAAATGCTTATCTTACTTTTATAAAGGATAGAGAAATGTCACAAGATAAGGGAAGAGGCAAACATACATTCACAGGAGATAGAGAAATGTCACAAGATAATGGGAGAGGGAAACATACATTCACAGGGGATAGAAAAAAGTTACAAGATAAGGGGAAGAGGAAAGGGGATCACTGGGTGGGCTTTGAACTTTGGAACTGATACCCTGCAAAAGAGTGACCAATTAGGAAAGCATGGGATCATAAAATGAGGAAGAGGTCCAATTAGAAGGGAGTTAGATAGACAAAGAACTCCCAGTCTTTAAAAACCTTAGACGAAGGGGCTTGGTTGGTTACCCCTTTGGGAACCTCTCCCTACGTGGGAGTCCCTACGTGGGAGTTTGTATTTGCTTCCACACTTTTACTAACAAGTACTTTTAGTCCGAGAATTTTATTCTTCAAACTTTGTGAGACAAAAATCCACAAGGAGAGTCTGCTCACCAAACCCCACGTTATATAACCATGTGAGTGAACCTTGAAACAGGTCCACTCTAGTGGAGCTTAGAGAGGACCACAGTCCCTCCCACACCTTTATTGCCACCTTGTGAGAGACCTGGAGCCAGAGTACCCAGTTAAACCACACCTGGATTCCTGACTCATAGACATTGTGAGATGAAAAATATTGTTTTAAACTCCAAATTTTGGGTTTACTGCTCTCCATAGGTGTATAACTGATATATATATATATATATATATATATATATATATATATATATATATATATATATATATATTATATCAGTACCTAAACCAATTTACCAAAAACAGAGTTTATAAAATGTATGTATATATAATTACATAAATAATTATATATAAATATATGATATAAATGTGACTGATTATTTTTATTATTTTTACTTATAGATCTATCTTTCCTCTTTAGACTGAGCTGATGAGGTATGTTAGGAGCCATAATGCAGAGTTCTTGGAACCTAATAAGCACTTAAAATATCTAAGGAGATAGATTCTCTTTTCTGCAATCTCATTAAATACATGCTATATCCTCAAAGAATTAGCTGGATATACAAATAACTTTTCTAGAGTGTTATCAGGTTTAAGAGACAGTAAGGAGGAGGAGTTAAGAGTTTGGATCAATTCCTCCATGGATGAATTGAGCAAAAAATAAAAAAGAGAAAAGAGAAAGAACTCATGGACATAGACAATGGACACAGTGTGGTGATTGCAGGGTGGAGTGGGATGAGTGGAGGTGGAAGAGGTTATAGGGGATAAATGGTAACAGAAAATATAAAACAAAATAAATTTTTTTTAAAAAAGAGTTTGGATCAAGTCAGACACATCTGAATCTCCTTGCTTGCTCCATTGTCGTCCCAGCCCTTAGCCATGGGCTAGTCACATAGTCTTTTAAATCTGGTTCCTCATCTATGAAATGAGAGTAATGATATAATGACATCACTGGGTTTGGGAGAGGATTAAATAAAATAAAGGGAAACAACATTGTGCTTGGCACAAAGGAGTACTTACTGAGTGTTAACAATGATCATGGCAGCTTTTAGAGAAGTTTACATACAATAGCTCTTTTAACCATTAGAGGAGTCATTCTATAGACATTGTTTGACCTGATTTCATGACATAAAGTTGGAAGTTGGGGCTGTTAGGTGGTTCCTCCAGTGTCATGTCCTGAGGAATTACTTAGAGTCAACGGCTTCAGTTAAATGAGATAATGATCCCTGGCCGCTGTTTACACTCAAATGTTAACTGGTATTATTGTGCCATTAAGACAAAAATCTAGACTCCCTGACTCTCAGTTTAGTGGCCTTTCTGCTGAGTAAGGCCCATTTCCATCCACCCATTATTTTTCTCATTTTCCAGATGTCAATTCTACTAATGATAGGAACAAAACTAAGACCTGGAAATAAAGTCAAGGACTGCTGATTCAAAGAAGAGCTTCTTTTTCCAGCTGTGTCTGGAGAAATTCTTCAGTAAGATGCAGTGCGAAAACATCCAAACTTTAATTCCTTATTAAGTCAGAGTAGATAATTTAACCATATTTGGGAGTCTCATTAGGTCTTGTAATCAAATTATAGTTGTTTACATTACTAAAAACATGTATTTATTAGGTATAAAAAAGGTTAGGGGAGATTACAAATGAAGAGGACTTAATAAATAAAAAGAGACTTGAATCAAAGAAAAACAGATTACTTTCAAAACCATGATATTTTCCAGTCCAAGACATAGAGGAAAGAATTGATTGAAGAAGCCAGTCTGGGGAAGGTGTCAGTAGATTGGTTCAGTGGCAAGACATTCCTCTACCACACACGACCCGTGGAAATTGTCATGGTGATAAAACCCTGTTCCTCCCCCCATTCCACGGGTCTCAGAGCTGGAAAGCCCAGAGTCAGGTTGTGGCTGTCCCAGTCCTCAATATTTTAAGGCCCCAGAGTGGCAGAAAATGATGGTTATCAACAAAGCATGAATGCATGGAAAGAAAGCCACATATAACAAATGAGCAATGTCTTCTTTTATAAGATTTTTCCCCCTCTAGGTGTTTAAAAATCTGAATGTGAAGGAAATTGGGTTTTGTTGGTGAGAGTAATGGGAGGCATTTGTTTAAGCTGCCATCCCACGGCTAACAAAGGGACATGATTGTCCCCATGGAAAGCCAGGGCCCAGAAGCAGGGGCAGAGGATGTGTGCAGAGGAGACAGGCATGGGCCACAGCATAGTTTTCGGAGCAGTCGGCCTCCTCCAGGTGCACTCTCCTACCCAAAGCCCCATGAACCTTGGGCAAAGTACAGAATAAAAGATATTTTCTTGAAAACACAGGATGACTGATGTCAGACTGTGAATTGAGGCACCTGGTAATGAGGCGAAGCTTGAGCTGCATAGACTGGGGTGTGGATTAGGAGAGAACAAAAGCTCCATTATGGCTTCTGTTTCCTTTTCAACTCTCTGTCACACATTTCTTAATGGGAATTTTATTCTCGAATTCTTCCTGGAGTTTGATTTGACTTTAGCATTAACAAACCTGACAGCCAGATATAATAATTTGTTGCTTTGATGTGTTCTTTAAATTCAAACTTTTACTTTTTGGGTGGGGATTGATGAGTATTAAACTGACACTTTAGGCAAAACCCCCTTTATCTTAGAAAAGATGAGAGATATTTTTGCAGTTATTAGAATAAACATTTCCAATATCTGTTATTCTAAAGTATATTAAGCACCCAGAAATACATATAAACCAGCAAGTTCACTAATTTAGTTTTGTTTTGTTTTTTATTGAGAAAATACTTATTGTGTCCAAGGGCCATTTTTTTTAAGGTCTGGGACAGTTAGAAATAAGATCTTCTTTACACTTACATTTTAGTGAAAAGAAATAGCTAATAAACTAATCAATAATAATCTAAACTAATAAATAATTTTGCAGTTTTAGACAGTGAAAGTGCTATTAACATTATCTCAATGAAAAACATTCCAACTTTACTTTTTATTTCTTTCCAAGGAACATAGCTTCTAAGTATAAATTGTAAAAGGCTATTAAACTTCCATGTAAAGTCCAAATAAATGGTGATATATTTTCACTGGGGCAACTTGGGATAAATAAACTATTGTCCAGCAGGTATTTCCGTATTATTTCCTCTTGGTGTTGTGGTCTGAACACATTCTGGAATGATTCCATTGGTATTGAGAGTGCTACTTGGTTTTGTTTCTAGATGATACAACCATTAATGAATGGGGTTTTGAATTTCCCTATTATTATTGTATTGTTGTCTCTTACTCCCTTCAGATATGTTAGTCTTTGCTTTGTATATTTAGGTATCACAATATTGGGTGCATATATATTTATAATTGTTATATTATCTTTATGAATTGACCCTTTAACTATATTATGAAATGACTGACATTAGTCTCTTATTATAGGTTTTTTACAGATGTAATACTTTCTCCATCAACTCCTTCCCTTGACACCTGCCCCTCTCAGGCCTTCAGCACACTATTGTCTGTGTCCATGGGCTATGCATATAAATATAAGTTCCCTGGTTTAATCTAGTTTTTGACTTAAAGTTTATTTTGTATGATATAGGTACAGATACCCTTGCTCTCTCTTGGTTTCCATTTGCATGGAATATCTTTTTACACCTTTTCACTTTGAGCTTATGTGTGTCCTTAAGGCTGAAGTGAGTATCTTATAGGCAACATATAGTTGGGTTTGTATTTGTTCATTCACAATCAATCTATGTCTTTTGATTGGAGAATTTAATCCATTTACATTTTAAGTAATCATCAATAGGTAAAAACAAAACACCTTACACTTGTCATCTAGTTAATTGTGTCTGGCTATTTTGTATTTCCTTTGTTCCTTCATTCCTCTTTGCTGTCTTCCTTTGTGAGTAGATGATTTTTCACAGCAGTATATTTTGATTCTCTTCTTTTATCTTGTGTGTATCTGTTATACATTTATGTTTTACTAGAGGCCCAGTGCACGAATATGTGCACAGGTGGGGTCCAGTCGGCCCACCCCGACTGGGGCTGGCTGGAGGGAAGGGCCACAGGAGGTTGACTGGCGGGTCCTGCCCCCAATTAGGGTTGGGGGGGCTGACCGGGGGTGGGGCCAGCCGGGGGGAGGGGCCACAGGAAGTTGGCTGGCTGGAGGGAGGGCCAGTTGGCTGGCCACAGCACGTGTCATAGCACGTGTCTGGTTGTTGGAGTCATTCTGGTTGCTCTGGTCACTTGGCTTTTATATATATAGATGGTTACTCTGAGGTTTACTTTAAACAGCTTATTGGTATTCTTTTTTATTCTAATGACAACTTACTTCCATTGCATACAAACTGCACCCTTTTATCCCCCCATTTTATGTTTTTTATGTTACAATTTCATCTTTTTATATTTTGTATACATTAATTATTTTAGCTATATCCAGTTTAATACTTTGTCCTTCAACATTTTTACTAAAGTGCTTAACACACCACCACATTACAGTTTTAGAGTATGCTAAACCTGACTATATACTTAAACTTTATGAGTGTATTGTACATTTTCACATTGTAACATATTTCACATGTTTCCAATAAATGCCCTTTTGTTTAAGCTTGAAGAACTTTCAGAATTTTCTGTAAGGCATGTCTAGTGCTGATAAACTTCTTTAGCTTTTGTTTAATTAGCAAAGTCTTTATCTCACCTTTATTTCTGAAGGACAACTTTGCTGGATAAAATATTTTCAATTCGTAGTTTGTTTTCATTTCAGTACTTTAAATATATTGTCTCACTCCCTCTTAACTTGTAAGTTTCTGCTAAGAAATTTGCTGATAGCCTTATGTCAGTTCTCTTGTATGAATTTTTTCCTCTTGATGCTTTTAAAATTATCTTTTAAAAATTTTAGACAGCCTTATTATAATATATATTGGAGGAGGAGATTATTTCAGGTAAAATTTTTGACATGACCTATTAGCTTCATGAATGTGGATGTCCAAAACTCTGCCCAAGTTTGGAAAGTTCTCTGCCATTATTTCTTTTCTTTTTAAAAAAAATATGTGTTTTTTTGTGTTTTTTTCAGAGAAGAAGGGAGAGGAAGAGAGAGATAAAAGCATCAGTGATGAGAGAGAATCACTGATCTGCTGCCTCCTGCAAACATCCTAACCCTAACCCTGACCAGGAATGGAACCGTGACCTCCCAGTTCATAAGTCAAAGCCCAACCACTGAGCCACATGGGCTGGACCTACCATTATTTCTTTAAATAAGCTTTCCTTCCTCTTTCTCCTTCTTTTTCTGGGACTCCAAGTATGCATAGCTCATTTCTCTTCATGATGTTCCATGACTCCCATAGGCTTTTAAAATTCGTTTTCATTTGTTTTTCTTTTTGCTCCTCTGACTGGATAATTTCAAATGATCTGTCCTTGAGGTCACTGTTTTTTCTTTCTCCTTAGTCCAGGCTGTTAATTTAACTCTTTCTTCTTCTTCTTTTTTTTTTCGGTTTGGTAATTGTATTCTTCAACTCTAAAATTTCTGCTTGATTTTTTAAAATTTTCTATCTTTTTGTTCAACTTCTCATATGTTCTTATACCTTTTACTGGATGTCTCCTGTGTTCCATTTGCGGTATCACGTTTCCCTGATCCCTCTAGCCTTGTTTAGGTGTCTGCACATATGGAACAGTCACCTCTTGCAGGGCCCTGGCTATTGGTGTGCACTCCTGTGACTCCAGGGTCTCTCCATGGATGCATGGCAGTTTTTGCTGGTGGCAGGGAGCAGGCTAGGGGTGTTCTGGTGCACAGCTGGGGAGATTAGCTGCAGATGAGCCGTGTGGTGCAGACCAGTGTCAGGGACAAGTCCAGATCCAGGCCCATTAGCAGCTGCTGGGATCCTGGCCGTCAGTGTGCATTCCTGTGGCTGCAGGATCAACCCACTGATGTGTGCACAGAACTGGTGGCCAATGACAAGATTTGGCTTGGGGTGTGCATGTGTACTAGTAAAGCTAGTGGAGTCTATCTGTAAGTGAGCCTGGTGGTGCAGCCAGTGGCTGGAGATACAGCTGATTCTGGGCCCACAAACAGTGGTGTGGGGAGGGGGCGGGCCTTGGCTGCAGGGTCCTGCCATGGCATGCACATGGCAGCAGAGGATGGTGATAAGAGTCAGACTGGCAGCGTGCAAGTGCACAGCTGGAGGAGGTAGTCCCAGGAGTGTGCACAGCAATGGGTGATGGCTGGGGGAGTATATGTTGAGGCCTTGCATTTACAAAAGTTCTGAGATGGCTGCTTGTGAATCTCGAACTCTGGCAAGTGCAAGGGTGGAGAGTGATTGAGGGGAGACTCAGGTGTTTAACATCCTCAAATGCGAACAACCGTGTGGCAAAAAACCAGTAAAAATGCAATGGGTCCTTGGTGGCTGTGCTGGCCATTGGTTTAGCGAGTGGCTAAAGCTGCTGGGGTTATCTGCAGAGCAGGTCACCAGGAGCTGTGGTCGCTCCTGCTGCATAGCTGACAATGGTAACTACTGCTCTTCATCCTTGTTCCTAGTTGTTTCTATACTCCTCAGCTTTGCCAGCCTCTGGGTGGAGTAAAACCAAAGTAGGTCTTTCAGTTTCCTATTAGCTGAATTTTAGAATTTGACTCTATATTTTGAGCACCTGTAAAGCAAACTATTTCTTAGCTCTCATCATCCACTGTAAGCTATGCGTTATGTGTTGTGGTATCTGCATCCTCTAGCTACCACCCTTGACTACCATAGCATTAATACACTACTAAGAACAGGCAAGTCCCAATGAGTGACTACTAAATACATCTATATATATAAAAGGCTATATATACCGACCATCCAACTGTCCAGTAGGTATGATGTGCACTGTCCACCAGGGGGCAGATGTTCAACGCAGGAGCTGCTGAGCTGCAATGACTTGGCAGCAGCAGTTCTCAGGTTACACACCCCGAAACCAGAGAGGAGGGAGCCCAATTCCTCGCGGGGCCGCGCGATTCCACCTTCCGCCGTGTGTTATGTTGTTGCTGGAACACTGTCATCCCCGAATCTGGTTTACTGCACACTTGCGTTTGTGTTCCACACCCTGTATGACAGCAACTTTGCAGAGTGCCCTCTCACACTCCGGGACCCCTCAGGGGATGTCAGAGAGCGGTTTCAGCCTGATCCCCGAAGGCCAGGCTGAGGGACCCCACCTGCTGGAGGGACCCCCGTTCACTTCGCAGATGCCCTTTGTGCCGTGGTGCTGCCCCAGGTCCTGCCCCGCTGGTCAACTTCTAAATTAATTTCCTTTCAATGTGCATGAATCCATGCACTGGGCCACTAGTTTTCCTATAAAGATGAACCAGACACACTTTTCCAGTTAGGGACAAGCTAAATTGTGTGATCAGCACATAGCTTGATTTGCAACTCATGGACTAGTGGCATTTGCTAGACAGAGTGAGATATTTTGGTGACAATTTCTAACCTCTGATTCCTTTCATTCTAACACCTCTATTTTAAGTCTTTGTTGTTGTTTTGAAGTTTCAGAGCTAAAATGGAAGGTAATATTATATAATAAGAAAGCCAGAAGGGCTTTTTAGTTTTTATTTTTTAATTTTGTGTCTTGTTGGAAGGTCTAGGAAATGGCCCCAGGATGCCAGTCTCGGTGTTCTCAATGAATCCATCAGAGCTTCAGTTTCTCTGCTTTCCTGGCCTGCAGCTCTTTCAGTCCCAAGATACCAGCATATCCATCTCTTTCTAATTTTCCAGGTCATTAGACAGCAACCTTCAGAGAATCACAGGTATCCACAAGGGACTTCGGCAGATCCACACATAACCCATTGCTAATGGAAGATCATCAGTCACCTCCTAACTTAGGTTCTAAAGTCATAATAAAATGAAGCGCTGAACACAAAATACTGACAATTTCAGTCCAAAATCTGGCTTTTATCAGCTGGGTATTTTACTGAAGCCTGCAGTTTGGGATTCTTTAGGTGTTTATGTAGAATTATTCTTTAAGGACATAAATAAGAATAAGACAACTATCCAGGATTTAACTTTATTTCAGGCAAATAGATTCCAAAATGATTTATTAAATAGCTACATTGTGCTTGAAACTGTATTTTTTAGTAGGCTATTATGTGACTTGGAAGTATCACTATTCATAAACAAATAATTTCTTATGCCTGTAGTTCAAATGTACTTAAATATTGGTGTGTCTGAGAATCACAGGAGGAACTGGTTAAATTACCAAAGTCAGGTCACTTCCACACACCTGAGCTTTCTGAGCTCCTCGGGTGATTCTGATACATCATATTTGAGAAGCACGGCCACAGCCCCGAGAATCTCCTGTAAAAGAAACAACTTACAACCAAAACACCTGACATAGAAATACCGACTGTTGAGGTCATTGATAGGAGGTTCTTATTTGAACGAGCTCCATGTTTTTGTTTTTGTCTCTCCCAAAGCACTACGTGTGCCAATCTTAGGACCTATTCTTGGTTGCAGTTTCTGAAACTGTACTAGAAGGTGGCTGCCTGAGAGTCTCCAAATTTAATTTCTTATATTGTATGTATTACAACAATTCAGACCATTTTGGTGAAAATCTCCCCCAGTTTTTAAACTAATGATTATGGAATTAAACAAAACTGTTTTATACAATGGTATATGTAGATATGTGTACACATATTAATTCAGTCATATGTTTCTATGAACTAAAATATTACATTAAGAAGAACAAATATATTATCTTATGAACTTTTATACCAAAATACCTAGCAAATTGCTTGACTTACTATATGCATTATAGGTATACATAGAATAAAGATATATAGATGTATGTATATGTGTGTATACATGTATATGTATATGTGTACATATATACTTGAATAAATGATTTCTGAATTTAAGGCTTAGATGTATTATATAAATTCAAATTCCCATGCTC
>NW_005871056.1:17964881-17979180 GCF_000147115.1 Myotis lucifugus
GAGAGAGAGAGAGAGAGAGAGAGAGAATGAAAGAGGGAGAGAAAGAGAGAGAGGGAGGGGGACAAAGAGGGAGAGGGAGAGGAAGAGGGAGGGAGGTGTTTTAGCACCAGCAGAGTGTGTCTCATCCCATAACAGAAGTCATGGAGGCAGAAAAACATCCCTACCCTGTTTCTCAGCCTGTGGTATCAATGGACCTCTCTGTGGTTCTTAAACTGTTTTCTCTGTCCCTTCTCTGGAGTAGAATTTAACATTTATTCTTGTTGTGTTCCCAGCTTGTTGCTCTTCAATATGCCAGATACTAAACCTATCTCTATGGAGGTGATTCTCAACTGGTGGAGATTTTGTCTCTAAAAGGACATTTGGCAATGCCTGAACTAATTTTTATGTCAAAACTAGTGGCTCGGTGCACGAATTCATGCACATTGAAAGGAAATTAATTAGAAGAAATATTTTAATATCGCCATTCACCCTTTCTCTATAATAGAAGTGTCAACCAAATTCATGATTGACAATGACAGATCGAAACACACCCGCGCGGTTGGTGCCAGCGAGAGCTTTATATGTATCACACATGCCTAAGTCAACTTAGCCTTTTATAGTATAGAATAAACTTGCTTAATTAGACCTGCTTTCTGATTTAGCTAAACGTTTTTCCAGCCCAGTGAAGCACCCCAACTTCTCTTTCAGGTAATTGTCAGCAACACAGCAGTAAATATCAACACGAAGCAGATTAATGTTGTAGATCACACAGGGAGAACAAAGGGTAAAATATTTAACTGTAGTAGTGTTTGACTATATTCTGTGCAGTGAGAAAACCTGAAGTCATTTTCAAGGTCCACCATTTCTTACTTCTTTTCAGTTGGGTCAAGTTTCTAAGCTTTCTAAATCTCCGTTTTCTGGCTAATGAAAAGAAAATAGGATTCCCCCAAGTCTCCTATCTACCTACCCCAGGACTTCTGTGAGGATCAAATGAGATGAGGCATGTGAAAACGCTTCACAGACATTTGGTTATAGTGTGAAATGTTTCTACCGGGCTATAAAGCAAGTTGTGTTCCTGGACTGAAGAAACTGCAAGGAGGCTAGTCATCACTAGGGAGAGAAAGCCGGGCATTGCTACGTGACGTCATTACCCGGACAGTTGGACACTTAGCATATTAGCCTTTTAAATATATAGATAGGTGTGTGTGTGTGTGTGTGTGTGTGTGTGTGTGTGTGTGTGTGTTTTAAATATATTTTTTATTGATTTCAGAGAGAAAGGGAGAGGGAGAAGAGAGAGAGAAACATCAATGATGAGAGAGAATCATTGATTGGCTGCCCGCAACCCGGGCATGTGCCCTTGGCCAGAATTGAACTTGGGACCCTTCGGTCTGCAGGCCGACACTCTATTCACTGAGCCAAACCGGCTAGGACTGTGTGTGTGAGTGTTTTTCTGGTATCTAGTGATTACAGGTCAAGAATGCCACAATGTACAAAACAACTCCCTACCAATGAAGTGCCAGTTTCAAAATGTCAATAGTGCTGCTGCTAAGAAACTCTACTAGAGAATAATAACCATATGGTGGATATCCTATCTTCAAATGGGATCAAGATTAGTTAAAATTATTTCTTTGACAACACAGCTCAAATGTGAATTTCAGTTCTCTTCATATTTTATAACCACTTCTATATGTTACCTGAATGATTACTGGTGCATTTTCCAGGAATTGCCATAACCCAATGCATATCCCTCCGCAGTTAAAATAATACTTCATCATGCCTCTCATTGCTCTTAGAATAAAATCCAAAATTTTAACTATGTGACTTAATATCTACATCACCAACTTAAAGTAGTACCATTCTCTTTATGTTCACTATCCTCTATCAACCATGTCCTTTGGAAATTGATAGAAAATGCCAAACTTTTTCCTGATTCAAAGCATTCACTCTTGTCCTAATAAAACTTCCCACACCTACTTTTGCATTTATAGTCACCAACCTATGATCAACCTAATGCCCCCAAAGGGATTTTTCTAATGACTCTATTTAAAGTGACTGCCTCCAATTATTGTCACAGATTGTTTTTGTATTTAGTTATACACTTACTTGTCATTTCTGCCACCCTTACTTCAACATAAGCTTCATGAGGAACGATACCACATATATCCTCCTTACCATTGTGTCTCCCACATCTAGCCCATGCTTGGCATAAAGTAACAATTATGTAAGCAAGGAATAATCTATAGAAACATTACACATATCCAAATAATATGGAAGTGTTACAGCAAAGCATGCTATTCAGACCAAAAGTATATTAAAAAGAAAATACAGACCATTCATCGGGACCAAGACTAAAGGGATTCACTCTCAGAGCAGCAAAGTTAACCCCTCCTAAAATGATTCCACTGTAAAATCTAGATTAGTGTTCAACAGTGCAAAAGCTCAAATTACAGCTCAAAACAAATCAAGTCGCTGGAAGTAGTCCCGTTTTTAATTAAACATCATCTCTACACCTGGCTCCACTGCATACCCTGTTTAGTTTGTTAATTATGTTTTGTGAGGAGCAGAGCAAGGCACTTGTGCTGAGTAATTTATTGAGTCAAACAATGTAAATTCTGTGATTTTGAAGACAGTTTGAGTATGCTTGAGACAAAAGAGATAATTGGTTTGCCCTAAACATTTTGGTTTCATTTATTCTTTACTTTCACATATACATGAACACAAAAGAAATCCTTTTTGTTTCATTTTGATGGAAAGGTCCAGTGTAATCTAAGTTATGTTCTTTGTTTCTCCGAAAGAAACAAATTTCAGGCCATGGAAAGAAGTTTGTCTTGTGCAGTTGGTGCAAACAAAAGAAAAAGTCAAGCTAGCACAGGAAAAAAGCTGGATACCACTATGCCTCACAGTGATACATATTGATATACACCCTAAAATGTGAATGGAGGCTCAAGGATAGGGATCAAATAAAGCACTGACTTAAAAATTTTGATACTTAATATGTAATGAATTGAAAATGAATTCACTTTTGCCCTTCTCTAAGAGAAAAGGAAATTTTTGTATGTAAAAGTATGCACACTTTATTGGGGGAGAAAACGACTTTATTGTGTAGGTTACTTCCTGTTTAATCTTGATGATATCAGAGTTTATGGAAATGAAGTTTTCATCCATTCCCCAGGGTATAAATTCAGATATTACTGAAGCACTTGTCCTGGGAGATGGTAGGAGGAAGTGACTGGCTTACGGAATTTCACTCCTTTTCCCTGATAAGCATTGATTAGGGCTATTTCCCACTCCATCTACTCTTCTTTTTCTCCATTTCTCTCTCACTAGGAAGTAATTTTATTGGGGCAAACTGATTTAAGTAATCTCTAGGGAGGTTTAGAATCTGGATTGAAAATATACATGATTCTATAATATGCCTTACCAATTTCTTCAAATGGTGGACAAAATTGCAAGTATAATTATAAAGGGGATGTCTGGTTCTCATATCATTGGTTTGCAAAACATTTCTTCATATACATATATGAGACTGAAGAAAACAGATTCAAGGCATTGCATTGAATCCATTGAATTGAAGAGGAGGGACTTTTACATATAATAGACATTTTAGTAGATGAATGATGTTCCTCTCCTAAAAACATTTGATAACTTGATTTCCATTGAATATCCCTTTGTAAAGCATGTCACTAAAATGATTGTATGGTGGATATGTTACATTCAGAGATAGGCATTTTTCTGCTAGTAATGTTAATTGTGCTGGTTAATGTTTTGCTAGTTAATGTATTTTTCTGCTAGTTAATGGTTAAACATTTCTCTGTCTTCAAACTTATTTTATGGGGACTTACTTTTCTTCCACTTTATTTACTTGATTACGTGTGTGTGTGTGTGTGTGTGTGTGTGTGTGTTTAAATAAGTTAAACCTACCTGAGGAAGAAATGTATAATTCCCTACATTATTTTCACAATCTGGAACAAATATCTTTTTCTACAAATAAAACACTTATTGAACCAATAATCATAATTATACAAATGATTTCACCAAGCATCATTGGACTTGGGTAAAATTATTGTTTTTTTCTCTAACAGAGATCTCTTTTGCCACTGTTCTTGACAAAGTTATTTCAGTAATGTTCTATAATACTTACCCTTTACACAGTTGTATTAAAAAACAACCAACCAACAAAAAAACCTTCCAGGGAGGGACATAAATACTTGGAAGTAAAAACAGTATTTATAATTCACAGTGAATGAACAGAGTACCCAGAGATTTCCAGGCAATGGGTGATATAAGTTTGCTTAATATACCATACAAGTGCCAGGAATGCACTGAATATGCTCCCAGTGGCATTATTCCCCACATGGTTCCACTTCAAATTCAAACACGATTTCCTATGTAATCCTCTTTAACATACCTATGTTTTTTTTCTTTGCCTATTATAGCATAGTAGTTGTATTTTTACACAGCTGCTGTTCACTAGAATTTGCATTTTTATCCCTTCAAACACAAAATGGCAATTATTCTTCTTACAGTTCTGCAGGTCTGTGAGCCTAATTTACTACTGTGCTAAATAGATTAGGATATATTTCTTTTTTGTCTGCACTTTCTTTCAGTTTTGGCATCCATATCTAAAATCACACTTCAGACAGTATAATTTTTATAAACATATTAGTCAATATACAGTGAGTATTTTTCATATCATGAAATGTTTTTCTACAACATTATAAAATCATTTAAAATAATGTCATGGAATGGCCAACATGTAAAAACCCATAATTCTCTTATTTGTCAAGCATTTATAAACTTTTTTATTTATTAGATAATGTTGTGATCAAAAGCCTTTAACATTTGCCAGTTTTATCAGTAAAATGTGGTGCCTCGATATATATATCTTTTTAGAAGATTAAGTACAGACAATATTAATGGAGGAAACCAGGCAGTATGTTGCAGGGGTCCTCAAACTTTTTAAACAGGGGGGGCAGTTCACTGTCCCTCAAACCGTTGGAGGGCCGGACTATAGTTTAAAAAAAAACTATGAACAAATTCCTATGCACAATGCACATATCTTATTTTGAAGTGAAAAAACAAAACGGGAACAAATACAATATTTGTATTTGCATGTGGCCCGCGGGCCGTAGTTTGAGGACCCCTGTTAGAGGATGCATTGTCTCTTATGTTCACTCCATAAAGCAGACATTATGGTTTCCATTCGATACAGGGGACCAGGGCTTATAGATATTGAAAGTTAATAAGTAGTGAAGTGGGCTACATTACCTAGACATCAATGCTCTACTTTTATAGTGGAGTGCTGATAATTTCCTCATGGATTTGTTGGTGTTGTTTGCATATTAAACAGTTTAATTCATTGTGTATATTATTGTATACACATAGTGATTGTTTAATTAAACGTTTTTAAAAATTTGAGATAATTATAGATTCACATGACCTTGTAAGAAATAATTTAGAGAGATCTCATATATCTTTTACCCAGTTTCCCCTAGTAACATCTTGCAAAACTACAGTAAAACGTTACAAGCAGCATGTTCACATTGATACAGTCAAGATACAGAAGGTTTCTATCATCGTGAGGCTCTCTGGTGCTGCTTTTTAATAGCCACACACTTTATTGGGAAAAATAGGCAAAAGTAATCTATTCCATCTTCCTGGGCACAGAAGTCTTCTAACATTTCTTTTTTAAAAGTCTTTAACATTGAGTCAAGTGCCCCAAGAATAATTTCTTTTAAGGGAAATGGGACTTAAATATTCAATATAGAAATAATAAGGTTTGCCACATTTTAAGCTGATCTTGAGGACCCCTACCAGGAGTCCTGGTCAGGAGTCCTTTTCTACAGCCACACGTGAGAACGCAGGTCAATATGCTGTTTGCTAGTGGGAGCTGGTGCCAAGTGGTAATCAAATCTTTTGTAGGTGTTACTGCTAGAATAAGTGAACCACACAAGTGGAAACAAATATCCTATAGAAATAGTACTAAATTTGGAAAAGAACAGGGACATTTATATGTATTATCTACAATATAGGGACCTGGGTTAAGTTTCTTTTTATCTGTGAGCCTCAGTTTCCTTCTGTGTAGAACTGGAATAAGAACCAACAAATTTGTGAATATTAAGTTATAAAATAGCAGTAATTTATTGATATCTATTGTGTATATGCAAATAACTTAAGTGGCAGATTATTATACTCACTTAGCAGATAAAAAATTGAGGCATTAAGTGACTTTGTCTAACACTAAAGAGATCCTATGTGGTGGGGATAAAGAATAAATAAAAAATTACATTCCTCCAGAGCCTTACTCTTTTCACTTGAAAAATGAAAAAGCATTTTGCTAAATGTGTCGATTAAATAAAAGATATGGCCCAGCAGATGTGGTTCAATGATTGAGCATTGACCCATGAACCCAGAGGTCACCAACTGGATTCCCTATCAGGGTTGCAGGCTCGATCCCCAGTAGGGGGCATGCAGGAGGCAACTAATTGATGTTTCTCTCTCATCAATGTTTCTATCTCTCTATCCCTCTCCTTTTCTCTCTCTCTAAAGTCAATAAAACATATTTTTAAAAAACATATGACTCATTCAGGAAAACCAATACAGAGGGGGGTTATATATTTCCAGAGAAAGACCAGCAGGCATTTTTATATGTTATAGACCTTATCACTAAGAATAGGGGTTAGGAATAATCCATTTACCCACTCTATATCCATTGATTATCTAGCATATACCAGTAACTCTTATAAACTCCATGCATATAGATAGATACTACTTCCAGGCTTAATAAATAGCAAGTATGAAAGGCCTATTGTATGGGAAAGCCTCCTGCATGCAGCCTTCTGACCTCCATAAGAATTGGCCTTGGGCCTGGAACACCTCCTTCACAGGAGAAAGAGCCCTCCCAGCTCTTGTGTGGGAATATATTTCTCTGTTTTAGACTCAATGTGTATCTTTTTTCTGCTTTAGCCTATGTGTGATCTGATACCTGGACACCCCGACTGCTATATCTGTCTCCTGTGGGGAAGGACATTGTCCTTTGTTCTCTGACACAAAAGGGATGCTTACAGACTGATGACCCTGCATTGATTGCTGGGAGGACGTGCTGGCTATGGGGGGACCATCACCCACTACTGAGCTAATCTTGCTCTGTGTCTTTGTGTGAGTAAAAGGTTGTTTCATTCAGTGCTGGACTGACTATGTTGTGTTTTCCTTGATTATCATATCTATCTATCTATATATCTATCTATCTATCTATCTATCTATCATCTATCTATCTATCTATCTATCTATCTATCTATCTATCTATATCTATATATCATATATATCTATATCATCTATATCTATATTTATCTATATATCTATATATAAGCCTAATATGCAAATTATCTCCATGGGAGTTCAATTGCTCACTATGATGTGCGCTGACCACCAGGGGGCAGAGAGGAATGAAGGAAGGCCCTGGCCGGCAGTGCACGAATTTCATGCACCAGGCGTCTAGTTTCAATACTAAAATGCGGTGGGCAGAAGTGTTCAGACTTACTCCTAATAATAGGTAACAGATGCCACTTGCTTAATGTCTAAATAATTTATTCCAGTCCTACTTTGGGTGTTAGCCTTCTTATTGAGCACAGAATATCAGAAGGAATTATATCAATCAATTTACATGGGTTGACTTATTATGTATAACTGTAAATTATAACAAAACTTAATAAGCACTCTCTTTGTGTTAAGCATTATTGTAAACACTATACATATATTAACTTATTTAATCCAAATGCTCTCTGATGTACATGCTGTTATTACACCATGTGGTAGATGAGAAATCCAGACACAAAGAGATTATGTAATTGGCTCAAAGTCACTCAGCTAGGAAGTGGTGAAGCCAGGATTTTAACTAAAAAATACTGGCTCCAGAGCCTATTCTCTTCAATAAGGCTGATGGTTGCAAATGATGGGCAGTTGTCATGAAAGAAGAAATGTGATTCCAATGTAAGAAGAAAATTTGTGCAAGGTGACTTTTAACTTTCTAACTCTTAGTCCCATATTTCTACAAATGGATGTTGTTGTTTTTTTAAGTGGGCTGTTCAGCTTGAAAAAAGACTCTGTTGATTTTTTACCATGTGTAAGAATTACTACTTTTCTAAATTACAAACTTTAATTCTACTTTAATTTTGGGATAATATAAACAAATTTTATAAATTTTAAAAATATTTAATAATCTTATAATATGTAATTTATTCCTCAAATTGCCACTCTGCAGCGATATTCTACACTTTTCATCTTTTACTAAAACAAAAGTTGTTTTTGAGGAAACTCCATACTGTTTTCTACATCAAAAAATTAAATATGGAACTGCTATTCGACCCAGTAATCCCATTTCTAGGAAGATATCCTAAGAAACACAAAACACCAATCAAAAAGAATATATGCAACCCTATATTCATAGCAGCACAATTTACAATAGAAAAAAAACTTTAAACAGGCCAAGTGCCCATCAGTAGACAGTGGATAAAAAAGCTGTGGTACATGTGCACCATGGAATACTATGCAGCAGTAAGAAAGAAGAATTCCTTTCCCTTTGAGGCAGCATGGAGGGACCTGGAGAGCATTATGCTAAGTGAAGTAAGTCAGTCAGAGAAAGACAAGTATCACATGATCTCACTCATATGTGGAATCTAAGTAACAAAATAAACTGATGAATAGAGTGGATCCAGAGACACAGAAGCATGGAACAGAGTGCGGAATCTCAGAGGGAAGGTGGGGGAGGTGGGGGAGGTGGGTAGATGGGACATAATCAACCAAAGACTTTGTATGCATATATGCATAACCCATGGGCACAGACAATAGGGCGGTGAAGGAATGGGACAGAGGGTAGGGCAGGCTGGAGGGTTAGTGGGGGGAAAAAGGAGATGTATGTAATACTTTCAAGAACAAAGAATTATTTTAAAAAAATAAGTTGTTGAGAATGACAATAGAGCTAATGCTTGAAATGGTTTTTGCTTCAGATGCCTTCCCTATGCCTAGACATTTTTCTCTGCCCCTTTTCTTTGGTTATTGGTAAAGACTGTATCACATGTGTCCTTAACAGCTGATAACGAAGTGAGGAACAGGAGCTATCAAATTGTCACAGTTAAACCACCAATTCCATTAGACATCCCTTCTAGTACATATGCTCCTCTAGAGAAAGTATGCATTCTAATACAGTTAAGACTTATTCTTTCCTCTTTTATAACTCTATACTATTAATTTAGAGAATAATTTATACTTCAATTATATGTTCATGTTAAGATTTTATTAATATTTGTGTTGTAAACAAGATATAGTATAGGAGCCAAATACTCTATCTGCTATATCTGTCCCCTTTCCCCCACAGGTTATCCACAGCAATATAGTATTTACAGAGTAATAAATATTCAAAAGCAAACAATTAGTGATTAAGTAAGAAAATAAGTGATAAAACAGAATTTAGGAACCTAAATGTCAGTGTGGGCAAAGTAGTGTCAGAGAAATGACCTTGAGTGTTAAGTCTAGGACAGGGAATTATCTGTAACCAATTTAGGCAGGAAGATTAGGGGAAGCAAAGTGAGATAAGGACTAGCTGGATAACAACAGACATCCAACTACATAACCGCAAGGGGATGTTTCTGGATATTATAAAGCCAGGAAGAGAGATATAACTCAGCAAAGAATTTCGACATACAGGAAGCTATTATTTAATTTGGCTAAGGCTATAACATAGAATTCCTACCATACTAAACAAAATCCAATCATTAAGTATTCACAAATTAACATGTGCCTAGAATTTTGCTAAACTGAAAATTACACATAGAAGATATGCTTCTGGACTTCAAGAATGTCATAATCATATACAAAAAAACAGACATATATATCAACAAATGGTCTGTAAATTCCATCGGAATTTATCATGGTAAATTAGATTCAGTCTGATGGTGCACCAAAAAACCTATAGCCAACTTATTAAGGTAGAAAAAGTCCACGATTACTTTGTCTGATACTATATTTATATTATGAGCATCTATATATATAAAAGGCTAAGAGACCGACCATATGTCTGTGCAACCATCCGACCGACAGGTACATATGACACGCACTGGCAATTTAAAAATAAATGTTGACTCGCCCATGCGCGATATATATAAGGCTCTCGCTGACGCCAATTGCACGCGAACCCAGAATGTATCTGAAGACCAACTATTGGCACAACGTACCAGGGTTTCTAATATTAAGCTGAATGCTCTTTTAAATGGTATATATAAATTCAATTTATTTGGCAAAGTAATAGCTAAAATTCATGTCATCAAATTTCAGAAACCCAGACTGCCCCACGTTCACATCCTATATAATAAAAGTCTAATATGCAAATTGTCCCCTCAGGCAGTTGTTTGACCATGAGCATTCGACCGGGAGACCAGGAGTTCGACAGCTTGCTATGACATGCGCTGACCATCAAGGGGCGGCGTGGAACATGGCGGGCATCGGCAAAGCATTGCGACCTCTCACTGGCTACCTGGGGACGGGGGTGATGGGGACAGAGGTCCAGTGAGAATGTGGGGTGTCCTTTGAGCTCACTCTCACTCCCTCTGCTACCCTACCCTGGGATGCCTGGGCTCACGCACCGGGGAAGGCCCCGTGCTCAGGTGCCAGGCGCCCACAAGGAGCCCACCCCGCACCCACACGGCATCTTCTGGGTGAGCCGGGCCACAGCCGCCATGACTGCAGGGGCTGGTCGGGCTCCCTGTGGGTTTGCACAGGACCTGGTCTTTGAGGCTGGCCAAGAGAGAGCACGCTGCCCACCTGGCTTCCGTGCAGTGCCACTGGGAGGCCGAGGCCCACACTGTGCCCCGGCCTGTGGCATCAGGCTGCACTCACTGCATCTCCACCTATGGACTTGGGTGCTGTGACTCAAGCGAAGGGGGGTTCACGGGACCTGAGGGCCCAGGTGCTGTCCAGGGCCCAGAGGTCAGCTGGGACCTGTCCTTCCACGCCAGATGCTCACACTTTGATTGCCAGCCAGGCCTAGGGACCACACCCAGGCATGAATTTCGTGCACTGGGTCTCTAGTATTATTGATATTAGACAGTGAATTCAAATTACGAGTTGAAGATGACACTGACCATATAGTTAAGGCAGAAATTCTGGATGAATACCAGTGTCCTCGACTTTTTCAAATTGTAAAATTAAATATGGTACATGGACCATGTGAAATACAAAATCCAAATAGTCCATGTATGGAAAATGTTCAAAGGGATTTTCACACTTATTTAAGTGATGATTCCATCTATTCAATGGATGATGCCGAAAAGAAAAATTTTCCCATCAAATTTCTTAATAGTATTACTCTTTCAGGAATGCTGTTTCATATATTAAAATTGAAAGTCGGTGCAATCATCATGCTACTGAGAAATCTTAGTAGTAAATGGGGTCTTTGTAATGGTACCAGATTTATTATCAAAAGATTGTAACCTAACATAATTGAAGCTGAAGTATTAACAGGATCTGTGGAAAGAGAGTTGTTCTGATTTCTAAAAATTGATTTGTCCCCGTCTGACACTGGCCTCCCATTTAAACTAATTAGAAGACAGTTTCCCGTGATGCCAGCATTTGATCATTAATAAATCACAAGGACAACCTCTAGACAGAGTAGGAATAATCCTACCTGAATCCGTTTTTGGACATGGTCAGTTATATGTTGCTTTCTCTCAAGTTCTAAGCGTGTGTGTCGTTAAAGTTAAAATTGTAAATACTTCATCACAAGGGAAATTAGTCAAGCACACTGAAAGTGTTTTTGTTCTTAATGTGGTGTACAGGGTGATATTAGAATAAGTTTAATCAATTTATCAGTCATTGTTTTTATCAATGTTTTTATATCAAGTTTTTGTTGTTTTTATATTGTCTTTGTTGTTGTTATGTTGTTTATTCATTAATCAATTTATCATCAGTTTTTATATCGTGTTTTTGTTATCTTTATGTCATGTCTTTGTTGTTTTTATATCATGTTGTTATTGTTTATTTATTAATCAATTTATATATTATTTTCACACAAATTTTACTAATTTTCTTTCATCCCTGACACTTCTATTATAGAGAAAGGGTGAATAGCGATATTAAAATATTTTGAATTTTAATTTTAAAATACTATATTATATATACTATTTTGACATGTAATTTTTTGTTGTAACATAATTACCTCACGAATCTTTCTTCTAATTACCAGTAATTTCCTTTCAATGTGCATGAATCCATGCACTGGGCCACTAGTTAATGTACGAGAGGTCAAAAACTGAAATGTTAGGTTCAACAAATCTTTTCTAAATATAAGGTATTAGTGAATAAATATTTATACACAAATTTCTTCCTATAATTTGGAGTTATACACTTTAATTTTCCTTTTCAGAATATCACAATTTTAAAAGCAGAATATAAATACTAATGTATTTAAGTTTACGTGTTAAATTAAAACTTTATAAACATGACTATTTTTATCATATTACAGCTAATATGCTATGTTTATATCATTTATACATAAAAAAATTGTTACCATATACCATTTAGTGCAATATTATAAATATTTCAACTGAAATTCTACTTCTTACAAGCTATTTTTCTTGTATATCACTTTAAATTATGAAAATGACATGACTATAATATGTAAACTGCTATGTATCAGGTAGATTATGGGACTAATTCTTTAAAAATGCAATATAAATCAGATTTTTCTCAGTAATAAAATACTATTTAGTTTGATATCAGATAAGGGTGTGAGGAAAAACAAATTACCTGACCTTATGCAGAGTATATCTATGTGGGAAGGAAAGGAAACATTAGCCTTGAATTTGTCTGCTTTTGTGCTACTCTATTCTCAGTGTCAAAATCTTTATGATTTTGTGCTCATAGATTCCCAGAACTGGGTATTCAAATTATTTTTAATTAACTTTTTAAACTTAATTTTTTATTAATTTTAACATATAGATACAAGGGCATATAGAGATATAATTATCTATATATGACATATATAGATAATTCATAATGATACTGCCTAAGGTATTTTTTTTTTAAATGAACACACATATAACCAGCATTCAGATTAAGACACAGAACTTTTCTGGTACCCAAAGTCCCCCTTCTGCACACTTCCAGTTACTATGCCCAGCCTCTTTCACTGGTAAATGGGGACATTGAATAGAAGTGATTTAAGAAATAAGATTAAATAACCAACTCTAGGTTTCCACAAATGACAAGTTAGTTGTCCCCAAACCTTTTGCCTTACCAATTTTTTTGACCTTACCAATTTGAAATGCTATATGTGTCAGTTATTATCCTTTCAGTAGCTATCATTTTAAATGTATATGTTTCTAGTATCAATCTGCATTTATTAATTAATCAACTTAAAAACATTATAATATACTAGAGGACCAGTGCATGAAATTCATACATGGGTAGGGTCCCTAGGCCTGGCCAGCGATCAGTGCTTATCTGTGGGGTGACCAGCAAGGTGATCAGAGGGCCCCCACTAACACCCGCCTTGGCCAGCCTGGCGCTGCCCGCTGGCCGGCCCCACCACCTGCTGCCACCGCTGGTTGCCTCCCTCTATGGTTGCCTCCCTCTGTGGTTACCTCCCGCTCGCCGGCTGGCCCAATCCCACTAGCACTAGCCTTGGCTGGCCTGGGGCCTGTGGGCTGGGGGCAGCTCCTGCTTTGAGTATCTGCCCCCTGGTGGTCAGTGCATGTCATAGCGACTGGCTGTTCTGCTGTTTGGTCAATTTGCATATTAGGCTTTAATTATATAGGATAAAAAGATATTTTAATATATATTTTGGTAAATCTCCATTTATGACTCTCTTTTTCCTGAAAATATCTGTGTTCTTGCACAGGTATTAATCTAACTGAAATTTGTCAAAAAAATGCATGAATTTTTTTTATCACTATCTGATAATCCTATCTAATAGAGGGAATATGCTAATTGACCTTCACGCCATGGCAAAGATGGCAGTGCCCACAGCCAATAAGGAGGGAATATGCTAATTGACTACCCCACCCTCAAAGATGGCAGCACCCACAGCCAATAAGGAGGGAATATGCTAATGACTGCCCCACCCTAAAAGGTGGTGGCTCCCACAGCCACAAGATGGCTGGCAGGGGAGGGCAGTTGTGGGCGACCAGGCCAACAGGGGAGGACAGTTAGGGGCGACCGGGCCAGCAGGGGAGGGCAGTTGGGGGCAACCGGACCAGGAGGGGAGGGCAGTTGGGGGCAACTGGGCCGGCAGGGGAGCAATTAGGTGTCAATCAGGCTGGCAGGGGAG
>NW_005871056.1:17984385-17986905 GCF_000147115.1 Myotis lucifugus
GTGCATATATTTGAATGAGTTTTAAAGTTTTCACACATACCTAAAAGCTTATTTATTCATCAGCTAATGATTCCAGCTGCCATGTATAAACTTGGACCAAAATATTTCCAAGTCCTCACTTTAAAAGATATGTTTGAAACTAGATTCTTGTGTAATCTTGTCTTGACTACATAGAAAAACGTGGTTGAACACAGAAGTTTGTAACCTATATTTAAGCTGATACTTAAAGGGTAAGTTTACTTAAGGGCAGGAGTGGATCAGAGGAGGAGAGGAGAAATTTGAACAGCATTAGTGAGAGCCCAGCATAGAAGAGGGGCTCTATGCTCTTGAGGGTAGAATGAGATTCTTTAGCAGAGATAAGACTAGAGGTCTAGCTGAGTCCAACTTATGCTGCCTGGCAGTTGTTTTAAGACTTGGGTTTTATTCTTAGGACAGTGGAGTTTTAAACGGAGTGTGAGCGCTGGTAATTTCTAGATGCTAGTGTGTCCAATCAAGTAGACAGATGTCTTCCCAAGAAGTGGACCTCTTCTAGACCTTCTGCCATTCAGGGTCAGAATTTTAAAACAACACTTTCCCTGTTCACTTCACACTTATCAATAATGGTAATGATGAAGTTCTAAATTATTCAGACAGAATCCAAGATGTCATAGCTGACTGTAATTTTGGAGATGACCTACCCAAGACCTCCCATGTTAAGAGGCAAAGGACAGATCTAAATATATTAATCTATGTATCAAATATATCACATATTTAGGGACAGATAGAACTGGAACCCCAGCATCTACTAGCCTCTATCTCTTTCTACAAATCCATACTACCACTCTCTATATTTTCATTATTCTAAGAAGTCCACATTACAACATTATAGTAGCACTCATCTATCAAAATTTGCTTTGGCAGACATTCTAAAGAGTGTAACAATTACAAAAATAAATGTGTTAATGCATAAGTAATATAGAGGATATATATTAGGCTATGCATTGACTATACTAGTATCAGTGTAACTGTGATTCATTATGTTCAAATATCTGTATGCAGACTCATAAATTTATTTACAATCGTAGGAACACTAAAAGAACACAGTAATTCTGGCATTCACTCTATGCAGAAGTATCATTTCTCACTATTTGACAGCTAATACAAAACTGTTCAGTGCAAAGCACATTGGCTTGGACAGGAAATGATCTTTATGGTCATCTGTAATACTACCTGGGAAAGCTATCTGACTTTTTTGTGTCCTATTTTCATCACAATAGTAATTTTGGTTATCATGTTCTTAGCACACATTATGAGCCAAATACTATTAATGTTTAAATATTAATGTTTAAAACTGTTAAATGTTTTACAATCTTGAGTATTTATTATTTCTATAATCATAGCCTGCATTATTTCACAGACAGGGAAATTGAGGACTAGACAAAAGTGACACAGCTAAGAAGTCTCAGAATCTGGATTGAACTCAAGCAGCGGAGCTCCAGAGCTCATAACAGTAACTGATACATTATTTTACTGCCTACTCCCAGAGTCCTCCTAGTGTTTACATTTGAAAAATGCAAACAATGTGAATGAGCTCTGTTTAGAGAAAATACAACTACTGTTGGGTTTAAGAAAATGAGGTAATGTACTCATTTTAGATCCCTTCTTGGTATGGTAGAAGTTAATTTTGAGAAGACAGAAGTTTTGGAATGACCTTGAAAATTAACTGAGCACATTTTTAGATATAAAGTGATATAGGTGATATAAAGATGGAGTGTCAATCTCATGGCAGGCTGTAGGAGATGGTGGGAAAACACACAACCAGCAATTTGGTACCGCTATGGACTTGCCTCAGGATGTGCCTGGGATTTGAGATCCAAAGGCCCCGGTCAGCTTGGGAGCCACAGTTTTAACCCTGTGACTAACAGTAGCTTGACTTGTTCAACAGTGGCATTTTTGCCCATATCACAGCATGGCAGTGGGAACTGCATGAGATAATTTATGTGAAAAAATATTTTGGAAATTCTAAGTGAAACATATATACCTTGTATGTTTAATTTTACTATTAGTAATTAATTATTTAAAACCTGCAGGAAAGTTGTGTAAATATGAAGCAAAAATAAAGGGAAAATGGCCTAAGTAACAGGCATAAATTATTCACATAAATGAAGAATACTATAAGTATATTCCAAAAACAAAAGTACAGGTGCAAATAATATATACCTTTAAGCATAGCATACTGACTAGCTAGATTCACTTTAAATTTATGAAAAAAGAGTTTTCTCTTGGTGATGACATTGGAGGGGCCATAAATTTCAATAAAATCCTATCCAATAAAAGACAAACAGGGTAATTGACCATACCTTCGCTACGCTTCCCATTGGCTAATCAGGGCGATATGTAAATTAACTGCCAAGAAAGATGGCGGTTAATTTGCATATGTAGGCACAATGATGGAGGCGAAAGGGGAAGGACGGAAGATGGTGATCAGAAACACAGGCGGCAGGCAAGAGCCGGGTGGCAGGGCCAAGGCGGCCCTGGGGG
>NW_005871056.1:17988603-18006925 GCF_000147115.1 Myotis lucifugus
GGAGCCCCAACCCCCATGATGAGACCTGCTCTGTGCGGCCACAGGGGGTGCGCCGCACCCTCCCCATCGACCCTGCCTTGAGTGTGACAGGGGGCGATGCCCCAACCCCCCAACCCGACCCTACCTGAGCGTGACTGAAGGTGGCATCGCAACCTCCCAATCCGCCCTGCTCTGTGCATGACAGGGGGCGGCGCCCCAACTCCCCAATCAGCCCTGCTCTGAGGCCGACCAGGGGCTGCACCTAGGGATTGGGCCTGCCCTCTGCCACCCAGGAGCAGGCCTAAGCCAGCAGGTCGTTATCTCCTGAGGGGTCCCAGACTGCGAGAGGGCACAGGCCGGGCTGAGGGATCCCCCCCCCCACCACCACCGAGTGCACAAATTTTTGTGCACCGGGCCTCTAGTTTAACTATAATTATGTATGCGCACCCAAATATGTACATACACATATGCCAAATGCACACTTACATATGTATATAAACCATATGTAGATATAGATGCGTGATTAATTTACGGATAATTTTAATTGTCGTATTTTTCAAGTATTTTATTAAAACGTAAGAAATGTTAAATATCTACCTATAAAGAGTTGAAAGACACATATACTTAGATGAGAACAAACTACCAAATATCCAGGTGCCCCCTCCAAAAGAAAAAAGAAAAAAAAAGAAAAAAAGAGAACAAACTACCAGGTCTAAATGGATAAGTTATGATAAGGAAAATAAAACATTGATATAATATGAGCATGAATTTCATTTGCTTATTTGCTTAGAGAAATAGAAACTGTGAGATATTGGGAAAAGCTCCAGATTCATATTAGGCACATCCAAGAACAGTGCCTAATATTATATTAAAAAATATTAGGCACATTTCTTGAACACTCCCCATGTGTCCAACATAATCACATACACAGTCACATAAAGTTCTTCAGCTAACCCTGGGATTGAGACACTGTTATTACTCATACTTCACCGATGGAGAATATAAGGATAAGAGTAGTTCATTAATCCTGATGGTGTCCCAACTCATCAGTGGCAAAGCTAGGCAGGGTCCACGTGCAGATGTGTCAGACTCCACAGATCTCAGTTCCCCATGTCCTTATTGTTATAATGCCATTGACTGGTGGAAACAACAAATATAAGAAATCATACCATTTGGAGAAAAGGAAAAAATAATCAGGCTTTTAAGGCAAGGCAGGAGCACTGAAAAAAAATGTGCTGACCACCATACAGCATACAGAAGCTGTGGTGTTTAAGCAAGCTCATGGCAGGCCATTTTGAGGACTAGGCAAATAGCGAGGTCCTTGAGAGAGAGTTGCTCAGCTACATGAGCACTTGGGAAACGCCAGGTGCTGAAAAATATCCCTGCTGATGAACTCCAACTGTACAGCTTTTGCAGAGATTTGCTACAGGAAAGTCACGAAAAGAATGACTGCATGGAGCCAATAGAGCAATGATTTAAACAAAAACAAAGCACACTCTACCACTCTTTTTCCTTGCACTCTGAAGAAAGATGCCAAGTGTAAAAGAGGGAGACAGAAAAACTACGAAGATTTTAGAGGAAAGTGGAGAAAGCAGTAGAGGGCTAGGAGCAATAAGTAAGCTGGAGAATAAGACACCAGGAATAGTTGCAAAAGTAAGTATTTCAGCTACCAGATCATTTCTTAGAAGAAGGAAAGCTGAAATAGGGAATTGGGACTTTTCAAGAGAAAGAGGTACTAACCCTTTTGTGCAGCAAGTAGGCAAATAGTAAAGAAGGTGGATGCTTGCAAAGTAAGTTATAATTATTATTTTTGCTTCTGGTTCAAAGGTTGAAAATATAAAGAAAGATATTTAAGAGGCCTCTAAGAAATTTATCTTATGCATACTAACCTTAAAAACTATGGAAGGTGGGTAGGTTTACAATTGTTCATATAGAAAATAATGTAATAATTAAAGAATAATAATACAAGAATAAACTATGTTTCTCATACTCACAACTGTAACCCTGCTCTTGCCTCTTTCATAAAAATGGGGGGGGGGGGACGTGTGAAGAAGCAATGGCATTGTGAAAAACTCAACTATTACTACAGTATACAAGGCAGAATCTGTCACAGCATGAATGACACCTGGTCTGAATAACATACATGACCTTTAGCATTTGAAAAGTAAAATTGCATCCCATTTCTAATGAAAGAACCCTGTGTTCTCGCTGGGAAACAATTTCTGCCTTTCATAAAACCAAATGTCTGCCACCTATTGGTTCTTTCAAATTATCTCTTTGGACCAGTAGGCTCAGTTATTAAGACTATCATTAATAGTGAGGTAGTCTCAAAGGTAAGTAGGACAAAGAAGCAATTTCCCCTGGGCCTACCATGGAAAGATAATCTACAAGTGAATGTGGCATTACTGAAATGTTCATGGCTAATGTATCAATGGAAACAAAACATAAAACATGGAATGACTAGGCATCAAAGGAGAAAAAATAAATAAATGAGATAAACTGACAATGGTCCTAGGCTAGACAGATCCCACATAATGGAAAGACATGAATCAGAGAGATGAGAGAGAAAGCAGGGGTGGGGGGACTACAGTCTGATAGAGAGGAAGGCAATTATGAAACAGGGAGATCTGCTATATTGCCAGAATGAGTATCAGGAACCTAGTCATAATAGAGAAGAAAATGGGAAAGTTAAAGAATATAGCAGAGGACTATAGACATTGAAAAAATAAAACTCATCACTTAAGCATACTAATTACGACACATATTTTTGTGCAGTATCTATATCTAGCCTGTACATGTGATTGCACAATAAGTGTTGGAGGACAAAAGTGCATGGAAATGCTGATAAATGGAAAAAATGTCTTCAAACAACCAGGAAAAATGGGAACGCTTCTATAGAACAAGCTGGAGAGGATGACAGGCTTTCCAAGACACTGAGATTAAAGGTTGCTTGTGATTGAGGCTGATGCAGTCAATTCAACTCCCCTCTGCATGGAACCGGAGAGAATGACTGGTTCCCCTTTGGTGTTGAATTTCAAGTGTCTCATATCTAGTCAGTGTTGTGTGTTATGGCATCATTTCAGTTGCTTTTGGGGGTAGCCACAATGGAATAAGAGAAGAGACATTCAATTGTTGTCACTCAGGTCCTAGAGCTCAAAGAACTGCAGAGGATGAATGAGCAAAGTGTGACCCCTAAATCATACCACATAACCCTTCTAGGACCTGCTCTAGCCCAACCCTCCCTCAGTGTCTCAGTGTTGCCCTGACAACAATATCAGTAGTGTCTTTGTCAATAGGCTGTTTCAAAGAATTTTGGTCTTCTAAACTGATCATCATAAAAATGTTTCAGTAGACACCTGCCTTTTATTTATATTCATCTATGTATACAGATGTTCAATAAATGTATATAAATGTTCAATATACTATCATTTATTATACATTATTATAAAATAAAAATAGTAATGAATAAAATAATAAAACACCCAGATGTGACAGGTGTTATAGGTGATACACTTAATGTTTTTAAAAACAAACTCATACAATGATGAAAATATTCCCAAACATTTGTTTTTAATTTTTTTCCATTCCATGACTTTCCTTTTAATTAAAGTTACTAATTTTTCTCACTCACTGTTAAGACCATTTTTACCTTGAAGATGCAAATTAAGTGTGATAACAATACATTAGAAACAGGCTTCCTTTATAGGAGAAATGAGTAAAGAGTTATAAAGTGTGGTTTTGGGGGTAGAGAATACAGGATTAATTTCTTCCAACAACATCACGAAAAAAAGTCCCATCCACATAATGACCCATCATTATCTTTAAGAGGAAAGATGCCAAACTGTTTCATTCTAACAAAAGTAGGCATATATGTGTATATGGGTATGTACACACACAAACTCATATACATAAATATATATATATATATATACACACTCATATATACTCACTTGTACATGTATGTATATGAGTATGCATAGGTATATATATAATACATACTATATACTATGTGCTATACACATAATATACACACTCACATATGTCTATACATATGTACAGGTATATACACATACATGCAAATATGTAATTATTTACACATACCATATACTATATACATATTATGTGTGTTTTACATGCTGCTGAGTTGGCTCTGACACCTAGCAACCCTATGAATGAGTGGTGTCCACAATGTCTAGTCCATGATAGCCCAGCTCAGCTCCTATAGACTCATGCCTATGGCTTCTTTTATGGAGTCAATCCATCTCATATTTGTTCTTCCTCATTTCCTGCTGCTCTCTATTTTTCCAAGCATTACTGAATTTTCAAAAAACACTGCCTTCTCATTATGTGCCTGAAGTAGGACAGCTTCCGTTTTATCATTTTTGTCTCCAGTGATATTTCAGGCTTAATTTGCTCTAGGGCCCACTTGTTTGTCTTTTGCTGTTCCAGGATATTCGTAGAGCTCTCCTCAAACCCATATTTCACATGAACCACTCTTTTCCTGTTAACCTTCTTCACTGTCCAACTTTTGCCTCTGTACATAGAAACTAGGAATATGAGGGTGTGTATAATCTTAGCCTTGGTCTCTTATGACACATCTTTGTTCTTGGTTCTTCCCTAATTTTTCCGTTGCTGTGCTTCCAAGCCTCAGCCTTCCCTTGGTTTCTTGGCTGCATGTTACAAATACTATACATACTCTAGGCTTATATATTCTGAGAGAAGAAAGACTCTGGCTTAGTCTCAAACCTTCCTCATCACCACCCAATCACAGAAGTATCTGGCACTTTGCATGTAATATCTCATGCAATCCTCATAATGGTTTTTGAGAACTAGGTACTATTATTGTCTCTATTTATAGAGGAGAAAAATAAAATGATAAGGGATAGTAAATAAGTTACATAATGAAGTAAGTAACTTACCATGGATCATACTTACTAATTGCCAGGACTTGGTGTTGAAACCAGAACTGGTTCCAAAGCCAATGTTCTGATATCAATTCCATTCTGATTTTGTATTTTGATGGATTGTGGGTAAGGAAGTAAAGAACTGAAATAAATATACGGAGTAAATGGAGTCTCAAATGGAGTAAAAATAGGGATGTAGATGAATTAGGAGTGGTTAGAGGCTAAGAATAAAAGCTTTCTGCAAAATTTAGCTTAGAGTTCATTCCGATTTGTGGTCATTACATGAACAGTTGAAATGGACACTATTACATAAGAAAAATGAGTATAAAAAGTACCGAACATTATCATGCTTTGTGTGAAACACTGCCTTGAGACTTTTTTAGTACTCACAGCGGATATACACAATGTGTGTCAAAGCTTTGTGAACTAGAGCAAAATTATAATGCAGGAAAGAAGGGTAAGTGCAGTCAAATATCTTTTTTCTCTTTTCGTAATTTCATGTCCTGATTCAGTAACTCCTGGTTTGGACATTCATTATGCATGTGCAAGCAAAATGTTTCTGGCATCTAGTCATGAAACAGCCCTCTCCTGTCTGTTTGGTTCTTTATAACATTTGGTGTATTATGAACATGAACAGTATATTTAGGAGAGAAAAGAAACTTTTGTTAAAGAGAAGAGACAGTGTTTCTCATGTAGGGCTCTTAGTACTATTGCCAAGAAAGCAGGGGAGAAAATGAAAAATAGCTGGAGAGTTTTTGTTGGAGAGTTGGGCCCAACTCATAATGAGAAAGTAAGAAAACACACCATAGGTTGCAAGGGCATTATAGTCCACAGCACATTGTAGGTGCAGAAAAAAGAGAGACCAACAGCACAGAGAGGTCCCGAGGAGTAGTAGGAAGAGCTAGGAGTGCCAGGGTTGGGAAGAGAAAGCAATAGCCAAATATGGAAAGCTGAGAGTCCTGGCAGAGAAACTGAGGGTGGAGATCAGAAACACATGTTAAAAGGAGATCTGGGAAACCCACAAGGAGAATCTTGTAGTTCTGATGGATGGTCTTTGTTTACTTTAAGCCAGTTTTATGTGGGGTGCCTGAGCTTGTTTTTGACTCTGGCCTCTGACTAAAAGGGAGGAAACAACAACAACAACAACAACAACAACAACAACAACACAGGCCTGGCCAGAGTGGCTCAGTGGTTGAGCATCGACTTATGAACCAGGAGGTCCCAGTTCAATTCCTGGCCAGGGCACATGCCCAGGTTATGGGCTGTATCCCCAGTGTGGGGCATGCAGTAGACAACCAATCAATGATTCTCTCTCATCATTGATGTTTCTATCTCTCTTTCCGCCTCCCTTCATCTCTGAAATCAATAAAAATGTATTTTTAAAAAACATACAGAAGACACCCATTTACTTTCTACTTTCTCTCCAATTTTCAAAGTAAATTTTTTTGAATAGAAACAGAAAATCAGTTCAAAAAATGGCCCATGAAATATTGGGCAATGCTCATTTCATTCCTGAAAAATAGTATTAATTCAATCTGAATTGAGTACCTCTAATCTGTCAGGCACTAATTTAAATACCTTTAAGATAATTAATCTAATCTTCAAACAACTCAAATTTTGAGGAGGTGGAGGAAGATAATTGTCAAGTTAATTGTTGTTTAAACTTGATGATGGACAAGTAAACTTATACCTTTCTATTTAATTTTATATGTTTAAAATTTTCCAAAATTAAAGAAATAAATTGCACAAAATAAGCAAACTTATTTTAAAATTATTAATCTAATTATACTGATAAAAACTGAACTTAGTAAACTTTAAATGTCTTAGTCAAAGTTAAATATAAACACTGTGTGATAGAAGTAGAATTTAGACCTAAATCTCACTAGTTTCAGAATGAACAATCTTAATACCACAGCAGCAAGAGGAACATCATATGCTTAACAGATAAACTATGAGACCGTTTCCAACTCAAACTTTTCACTGTCATGTCATAGGATAGTTTCAGAGCAGGAACACAACAAAGACACTCAATTCCTTTCCAGGTATTTGGAACAGTATATTGATATCAGAGAGAACAGCATTTGTCCCATTACCTAAGTTTTATCAAATACTTAGCAAGGGAGTCTTGGTCAATAATCACATCAACCAAGTGTCTCTCATTCTTCCAAATGTAAGGTGTTCTTTAACAATATTCCAAAGTGCAGTGTTAAAAGCACAAAATCTAGAGTCTGGTAGCCCTGAGTTTAAGGTCTTTGTCTATCATACAGCTCTGTGAACTTGGTAAACTACTCTAAGCCTCAGTATCGATCTTTGCAAAACATAGATAATGCCAATACCTAAGCATAGAGGGTCATGACGAAGAGCTTATCGAGGAAATGTGAGTAAAGTAGTTAGCAAGGTATATGGTCCATGACAACAACTTACAAAGTTATTGGCTATTAGTATTAATATGAACTCTGTGTTGTGAGCTTAGGAAAGTCTTCCAGAGGGGCTGATATTTTGGTGGAGTTTATAGATTGCAAGGAATTTGGTTACTAAAGAAGGAGAAAGGGGAGGCTATTCTAACAGGAGGAAATATCAAGTGCAAAGACTTGAAAGCGTGAACACCATGGGAGTCTTGTGCTATGTGTTAGAACATAGATGAGGGGAGGCAAAGGAGAAAAGTTTGGAAAACTGAGTGGTAGCCATCTTGCAAAGCCCGTGAATAAATTGTATTGACTAGAGCCGTGGTCGGCAAACCACGGCTCTGGAGCCACATGCGGCTCTTTGGCCCCTTGAGTGTGGCTCTTCCACAATATACCACGTGGGGACGCGCACGTACAGAGCGATTGAAACTTCATGGCCCATGCGCAGAAGTCGGTATTTTCTGGAGAGCCGGTATTTTGTGGAAGAGCCACACTCAAGGGGCCAAAGAGCCACATGTGGCTCGTGAGCCACGGTTTGCCAAGCCGCAGTTTGCCGACCACTGGACTAGAGTATATTGGCTGTAAATCTTCCTAATAAAAGTCATTGGGGGTAATTATTAAATATGCAGGTAACCCAAAATTTGTTCCTGAAATTGTGATTCAGTAGGTGTGGACTGGAGCTTGGGAATGTGTTGTTGTTGTTTTTTGTTTGTTTGTTTTAAATATATTTTATTGATTTTTTACAGAGAGGAAGGGAGAGGGATAGAGAGTTAGAGACATTGATGAGAGAGAAACATCGATCAGCTGCCTCCTGCACACTCCCCACTGGGGATGTGCCTGCAACCAAGGTACATGCCCTTGACCAGAATCGAACCTGGGACCCTGAATCCGCAGGCCAATGCTCTATCCACTGAGCCAAACTGGTCAGGGCTGTTGTTGTGTTTTTTTAAACAATTGTTTTAGGTCATTTTGTCTTCAGAAAAAATTCAAGCCTGACCGGTATGGCTCAGTGGTTGAGCATCGATCCATGAACCAAGCGGTAGCCAGTTTGATTCCTGGTCAGGGTACTTCTTGAGTTCCAGGCTCATTCCCCAGGAGGGGGTGTGCTTTGATGATTCTTTCTCATGGATATTTCTTTCTCTCTATCCCTTTCCCTTCCTCTCTCTCTAAAATCAATAAAAATATATTAAAAATTCAAAATCATTGGGTTTAGAACATGTGTATATGTATTATATATTATATGATTTTTCTCTATATGACATTCGTAAAGTCTACAACAAAATTAGAATATCTCTATAGCCTGTAAACATAAATAGAGAATATTCATAATTAAACGTATGTAAATATGGATCATTCATATATTCTACATATTATATAAATTTTATATGTACATAAAATTTTATAAATATACATAAAACAAAAACATGTATGTATATTCTCCACATAAATGTAAAAATGATATAGCTTATATTTCTACTGTATTAGGGGTCTCCAGAGAAACACAACCAATAATATATATATTATTATTATATATTGTAAATGAGTGTAAATATATTATTTACACTCATGGCAGGAGTGTAATATATTTACTAACACTCCTGCCGTGAGTGTAAATATAAATACAGTGTACATATATTGTCCCAAAAAATGTATACACACTT
Source organism: Myotis lucifugus (assembly GCF_000147115.1). NCBI lineage: Eukaryota > Metazoa > Chordata > Mammalia > Chiroptera > Vespertilionidae > Myotis > Myotis lucifugus. The sequence goes on from NW_005871056.1 coordinate 17,997,553, forward strand.
TGAATAATTATTAATTCCTATGGGTTAAATCTGAAAAGAAAGAAACATCAATGGAGAGAGAGATTAAAAGAGATTTTTTAAAATAAGAAACCAGCTCATGATTATGGAGGCTGAGAAGTGCCACAATCTGCCTTCTATAATCTGGAGACTCAGGAAAGCCAGCGGTGTAGTTCCAGTCTGAGTCCAAAGGCCTGAGAACCAGGGGAGCTGGTGGTGTAGCTTTCAGTCCAAGGGCAGAAGATCAATGTCTCAGCTGAAGTAGTCAAGCAGGGAGACAGCAAATCCCCCTTTTCCTGCTTTTCTGTTCTATTCAAGTTCACAACAGACAAGCTGAGGCCCACTCACACTGGGGAGGGCAGCCTGTTTCACTCAGTTTACCAATTCAAATACTAATGTCACCTGAAAACACTCTCACAGACCCACCCAGAAATAGTATTAACCAAATATCTGGGTACCCCATGTTGTAGTCACATTGACACATAAAAGCAGTCATCATACCTACATGTAAATAAAACAGAAGAAGGCTCATAAACTATTTCTTTCTTTGTTTCTAGAGGAGTAGTGGGAAGGATCCCTTCTTAGGAATATACCAGTATTCTTAAGCACTTGAAGAAGAGAGACAAAAAGAGAGATCTCACCAATAAAGAATAATATCTGATTATTGAGTGATTTGCCAAAAAAATTTTGGAAATCCCTGCTGAATGTTCGAGCACTCTTAACTACCACCCAGTGACTCATCTAAGGTTATATTGGATATGAAGCATGGCAAGAAAAAGGAAGTCTAATTTTCTGCCAAAAATTTCTTTACACAAGGTGGCACCTTATTTTCTCAGTTGAATTGTGCATTTCTTTAAGGAAATGGACTATCTTCTACATCCCTTTCATGATCTTCAGCAGCTAGGATGTGCAAATAATTAAATACTAATTGACTAAGAAAGGAACAAAGGAAATGTTAGAATTGTACATCTTTCTCCAGGGCTTACAAATAGTTTTTCCAACCACCATGCAAAAAAGTCATGCATTGTCTGCAGCCTTACAAATCAAATGGAAAAATTGGTTCAACTTGTAGGAAGTATATGCATAGCCTAGTTAAAAGTAACATAATACATTCTTTAAAAAAAACAAACAAACTATAATTCCCAAAGCAGCAGAAATAGTCAAATGCTAAAACACTGGAAGTCATCAATATTAGTTTCCCTTGAAAAAACTGCATGAAAATATCAAAAATGTGTGCAAAGATGTTCTTGTGCTCAGTTAAAGAAAATGCTATTTCTTGGAGAGAGCAATTTTGTGCAATTTTATTATATAAGAAACCAGCCTTGAAAACAGAATTTCTTGAACAAATCTTAGCCAAGATGAAGACTAAAGGTATCTACATCCCAGGGGCATCTTGTATGTGGATGGTCAGCATTGCCAGCTAGGAACACCTATAGAGAAGTACGGTGAAGAAAATTCCATGAAATTGATCAGGAAAAAAGAATTTATATATCACCCATAAAACAACAAACAGTAATAAGAAAGCATTGGTGGAGGAGAAAAAAGAAACTGACTTAGTAGTCTTCCTTTTAGCCCAAAATTACTCTTAAAAAATAAAACACCCTTTTACCTGATAGCCTCTTACTTGTCTAATATTACCAAGTACTGTACAGTAAATTAGCTTTCTAACTCCCCTCTTATTACTCTTTCTAGAGACTGGGCTATGGTTTTAAAAGGCAATAAAATCAAGAGACACTGAAAAAAAGCATTTATGATGTCAGTCTACATACAAAAATTTCAGTGTCTTCAAATAGAGGACAATGGTACAAACATAACTTTCTCCTGTTAAGCCCTTAACTTAAGAGAAAGAATTTATGTATCTTTTCAGTATAAAAAAGAACGGGGTTTCATTCTACTTTATAAAAGATAGCTTTCTCCTTCCTTCATTAAAAAAGGCATCATTTTGATAGCTTGGAACACATACAAATAAATGATTCAATGAAAAAAGCATACAAAAATGAATTAACAGCTATATTTAGGTATACAAATCATGTAAGGAAAGTTTAAAAGCAAAAAAAAAGGATGAAATTGAATTCTAGAATTCTCTACTTAAGTTCAGATGTCTCTCTCATCAATGTTTCTATCTCTCCCACCTTCCAAAATCAGTAAAAAAAAATATTAAAAAATAAGCTTCTTTATTAATTTACATTGTAATGTAATTACATTATAGTTTATAAACATTAAATGTAGATTATTCCACATTAAAATGAATTAAATCTTGCCATTTGTGACAATATGGATAGATCTAGAATGTATTATGCTAATAAATAAGTCAGACAGAAAAATACAAATAAAATATAATGTCACTTATGTGTAGACTATAAAAACAAAAACAAAACCAAGCGTAAGAAAAGGGATCAGATTAGCATTTACCTAGAGGCAGCAGTTGAGGGCAGGGAGAATAAGAGAAAGGTAGTCAAAAGGTACACACTTCCAGTTACAAAATAAATAAGTACTAGGCATGTAATATGCAGCACGATGCCTGTAGCTAGCACTGATGCATGATTTGTGTGAAAGTTGTTGAGAGTAAATCCTAAGCATTCTCATCACAAGGAAACTTTTTTTGCTTTCTCTTCTTATTATATCTACTAGAGACCCAGTGCACGAAATTCATGCATGAGGGAGTCCCCTCAGCCCAGCCTGCACCCTCTCCAATCTGGGATCCCCCTCACAATCCTGAACCGCTGGCTCCTAATTGCTCACCTGCCTGCCTGATCGCCCCTAACTGCCCCTCTCACCAGCCTAGTCGCCCCTAACTTCCCCCTGCTGCTGGCCAGGTATCCCCCAACTGCCCCTTCCAAGCCAGCCTGGTCACTCCTAACTGCCCCCCTCTGTTGGCTTGGTCACCCCTAACTGCCACCCCCTGACAGCCTGGTCACCCCCAAATGTCCCCCTGCCTGCCTAGTCATTCCTCACTGCCCCCCCTACCAGCCTAATTGCCACCAACTGCACCCACTGCTGGCCTGGTCACCCCAAACTGCACCCCCCTGCCAGCCTTGTTGCCCCTAACTGCCCCACCCCACCGGCCTGGTCACCTATTACTGCCTTCCCTGCTGGCCTGGTCGCCTCTGACTGACCCCTCTGCCAGCAGATCACCCCTAACTGTCCCCCTGACAGCCTGGTCACCCCCAACTGCCCCCCTACCTGCCGGCCTGGTCACTCTTCACAGCTCCCCCGTCGGCTTGATCGCCCCCACTTCAGTCGTTTGGTCATCCCTCACTAACACTCCTGCCGGACTGGTTGTAGGCAGCCATCTTGTGAGGGTGTGAGGGTTAATTTGCATATTACCTCTTTATTATATAGGACTAGAGGCCCGATGCATGAAATTCATGCAAGGGGTTTGGCCCTCGCAGTCATGGCAGCTTGTATTGGCCCTCACAGCCCAGGCTTCATCCAGAAGGTTGTGCAGAAGGACATCTGAAAGGTCATTTGGCTGTCCAGTATAATTAGCATATTATGCTTTTATTATTATAGATAATAATATGCATATCTATTATATCTATATGAAATGATGGATGCCAATTTATAGCAGTAATCATTTCATAATATATGTGAGTGAAGACATTATGCTGTACACCTGAAATTCACATAGTGATATATGTCAATTATATCTCAGTGAAACTGAAAAAAAATATATAAAATATAAAAGTTTTAAAAATCAGTATGTTTGAGGGAGTACTAATGAATTTTTAAAAACTATTAATGGGCCTATTAGCAACATTTAAAATGTGCATTGTATTATCATTTCAGCAAGGTCCTAAACTTTCTTTAGTCTTCTGAATATTATAATCCTAATACAATACTTCTTAAGGTCTACCACACATCTTCAGTGTTATTGGACCATAAACTTTACGTTCATTGAAATCACTGCGATAAGTGAAGGCAGGTTTATAAAACTACATTTGTACCAAATTATACAGGACCCATACAATTCTCTGACTATAGAACTAAATTAGATTTAATTTTTATAACATCTGAAGCTCTTTCAAGTAAATCCTGAAAAACTGTATGTGTGTGTGTATTAAATTACACATTCTAAATTTTGGCTTAAAAGGTATAATCACTGTAAGAACCTCTCATGTTAGTGAAATTTCCAATTTCAAGGAAAATTCTTACATTCCACAGCATATGCTTTTCCCTTTTCTATAGTAAACTTTATTGTATTTTTCATATTAAGGAAACAGTCATTTGCATTGTAGAAAACATAGAAAATACAGACAAACTCCCTACAAAAGAAAATAATAATCATGTGTACTTTCACCCAACAACATATTTTAGGCTTGTTTTAGATTCTTTAACATCTTTAGCACTTGATGTTGACCTGCTTCTTGTTTCCTCTGTATCCATGCTTCACGTTGCCTCCATCCTGCTTCTCTTCTCTAACAATGTGCTTTTTGTCATCAGCTCTATTTCTCTTCTTCTTCCTTCTCACCTCTTTGAGCTGGTCTTTAAAAGGCAACGTAAGCTTTTATCTCATCCAGAAAGACGGGTTCTTTCACTTTTCTGAGCCTGTTTCCCACAATAAGCAGAGGAACTTTGTCTCAAAGCCAATTCCAGTCAACTGTCCATGAAGCCATTCTGCTAGCACGCCACTGGAGTAGAAACAGTCCTCATGGAACCCTCATTTCACTCTCAATATTCAGCTTGGCTGTGACTGTAGAGACATGGCCTCCACTTGAGGGTGAATACGTCTCACTGTAAGTGATTTTTCACTCCTGCCTAAGATTAAGCTCCGCATTATCTTGGTAAGTTGTTGTCTGTTCTTGGATCTTTGAAAGGCACTTTTCCTTAAAGGGCCCACACTGGTTCCCTGCATGAACTTTCTGACTCAAAGAACGATGTTATTGATTAGTCTGTACAATCCACAGGTTTAAATGGTATGCATTTTATAACTCAGGGTGGAAAGAAATAACGCAAAATCAGATAGAAAACTTATGTGCTGTCCAAACTATTAAGTAAAAAAAACCCCACAAACTTATTTATTTATTCCAAAAGCCCATAAAGGCTATTGATATGTATGTGTTTATGTTTGTGTGCATGTATTTACTTTAAAACATGTAAAATACCTGTTAAGCCACTGGTCTTTCATTGAAAAGTTTATGGTAGAAATCTCAAGTTAAAGATAGGCAGTATAATTATCTCAATTTTTAAAGGGTTGACATAAGTGTACTATTTAGGTCTGCAAAACATGATATAAGGCACTTGGTTTTTTGTTTTGTTTTGTATTGTATTTTGGGGTTTTTTTGGTAATGCTTCAAGAGTTTATTGGTCTCATTGATGAAGCCAATTTGAGGAGCTATGAGTACAAAACAGAACAACAGAGCCAGGTACTTGGAAGTCACTATGATGTTGTCATTCAGTGCTTTGACTTCAGAAAGAACTAAGCAAAAAGGATTAGGGAATCTTGTGTGGATAGATTTCTGTCCTGCTTCTAGTGCTAATTAGCTCAAAAATTTTGGTCAGATGTTAACATATTGGTGCTTTTGTTTCTCCAATTATAAAATGAGGGAGATTAACCAAGTGATCTCTAAATCCCCTTCTACCCTTACAATCCTATGAGTCTGTGATCTGTTTCTATTTTCCAGGAAACAAAACAATCAATCAAATATGGTGAACTTTAATTCCAAGTTTGGAAGAAAGAGATTTTATGAGATAGGATACTCTTGTGCCCTGGAGCAACTGTGTGGCCCTGGGTAAAGTGATTAAGATCAGTTTTTCAAAAGGCAGTGTCTTCATAGGTGAAATGGGAATAGCTCCATGGGTCCTACTAACCTCAGTGTGCCCTTATGACGTTCCCGTGAGTAAAAATATGTGTGAACATAATGTTAACTTTAATTTTGAAAGCAAATTGGGGACTATAGACAGATACAGATGTATATTGATCAAGTGTGTACAGGGTAGAACTTAAGTTGTGTGCTTTAGCTGGTAGCACACTTGCTGTCAGGGGACTGATTTCTACACTACATCCCACCACGGTTACCTAACGTTTGAGTGAGGGGACAACAGTAAATAGAGGCATTCTATGCCATGCAGAGGTCTGGACAGAAGGTAAAGTGAAAAGCTAGGAACTGTGTGAATAAAATAAAAGTTTTCCTTTTGAAGGCATGACAAATAAATGGAGGAGACCTGACTATGTCAGGCGCTGGTAGACTATGGCGCACAGACGCTGCCTGTTTCTGTAAAGTTTTAGTGGAGCACAGCAACATCCGTTCACTTATGCATCATGTATGGCTGCTTTCCAAGTACAACAGCAGACTGCAGCAGTTGTGACAGAGACAATTGTCACCATTCAGGTATTTATTCTCTGACCTTTTATCTGGCCAAGATCGTCACTCTTCTCGCACTGGTATCCCAGGACAACAGTTTCCTCCCACCTGTGTGAATGGACCACCTTCTCTTAGGATAAAAGTCCACCAGCGTCTAAATATGCAGCTAAGTACGCCATAGGGCTGGCTACCTTCTGCCCAGTGGCACATGTCAGCCATCATACGTGAAGTGGTGTGTAATTTTTTAACCGGGTTCTTAAAATGCTGTGGCTTGCCTCGCATCTACTCTCTCTTTTCGCCTCCTATTTTCTGCAAAATTATTACAAATGGATCAGTCCTTAGACTTACAGAGAGATAAAAGAATACAGGATAGTCTGAAACCTTCAAACTCTCACCTTTGGAGCATTATGTGAGAGAAATAAACTTCTGTGTTATTTAAGCCGCTGTATTTTGGGATGTCTTTGTTAAAGCAGCTTAGCAGTGTCTGCTGTTCCAGATTAATTATTCATAGCACCCCCTTTAAAAAAGGTCCTGGACCGGATGATAAATGATACAGTCCCCGGAGCACTACACATACAAGAGGTTATTACTGTATCGTGAGCTCATTCTCCCGTCTCGAAAAATATTTTACCCCAATAAGCATTATCATCCAAGCACACTGTTGTAAAAAGTATTCTCACCTTTGAACAACCTGAAGGGCAGAGACTGATGCTTTTTTATGTTTTGAAGTGAAACAGGACAAACTCCACAAAGCCTTTGAAGATAAAGGCAAAGGACAAAAAAAAGCAGCTCAGCACAATCCTGATTCTTGAAAACCATGGCTTTCAGAATTCTATTGTCATCGCAGAGTTGCAGTGGCTTTTAACTGAAGATCATCTGCCTATCAAAAAACAAGAAAAGCCACTATCTCCATAGGGATAGCAAAGTCATGGCCAGGAGTTAACCAAAAAGAGTGAGGGAGGACACCAGCCCTGGTCTTGGAGGAGGGGAGGACTTTTAAGTATTAGATCCCTTTAAGGATTAAAGCAAATCATTCTTCACATTTTAAAATTTCTCGAAGGTCTTGAGCAGAAGGCAAAAGTCCTATGATGCAAAGCTGCAAACCAGAACTGGGAATCGAATGTTGGATGACATTGAGGAACATAGTCCTGCCCTTGCTTAGGGATGTCTGGGCAATACCAACACTCCTCCTTCTCCAGCAAGCACCACCTCACTGCCATCTGCCTGTACATCAGGACTAATCTCATTGTGCCTTCTATTCTTGTTTTAGTCATAATCCCTCAGTTTTACTTCCAATTTCATTCTATTCATCTCCTTTTTTATGTCGTTCTCTGCCTGTCTCCAACGCCCAAAATCTTTTTCCAGTGTGTCCTGGAACTGAGAGTCAGAAAAGGACAAAACCTCCTATATTCCCAACCTCTCACTGAATATTAGCTTCACATTCTTGCTCTATAACCTTATTCTCCTATGAGGATGGTGTTTCCCTACAGTACTCTCAGTGGTGACATTTTTCTTCCCTCTGTTGCAGGAGACATCAGTGGGTCCAATTTCCCCAACACTAGTGGGAGTGGCGTAGCTCTTGTGATATTTTCAGAAAATGAATTTCCTAAGACTTGCACAGGAGAGTGAATGGTTTTTATTGACATGGAATTATATTTCTCAGGTTGTAAAGTTCCATGCTCCTTAACCCAGTCCTGAAAAAGGCACAGCTGGGGCTTCAGCCGAGCTAAAAGCAGGGTCAGTGTCCAGTGTCCATCCCATGGTGGAGCTGGGTCCGATGTAGCATCAGGCTAGTTAAAGTCCATTAGTCCATTGTGTGGAGTCTACATGACTGTGGGCCACGTGGGTGAATGCAGGGGAGTGCACCCGCTGCAAAAGGAATCAGCCACCACCAGCGAGAGAGAGCGAGAGAGAGAGGGAGAGAGAGAGAGAGAGAGAGAGAGAGAGAGAGAGAGAGAGAACTTCTTTTTCAGGGATTATCTCAGATTCCAAGCCCTTGCTGTGGTCACACCTATCCTGGCCAACCATCTGTTTCCAGGTGTGACTGACAGTTAAGCATCTTCATATGTCACCTAGACCTTGCTGGGCATGTGTCTATTGTCCAGTTTCCTGCAGTGGTCTGCGGGAAATAGACTTGGAGAACGTTAACTGCAGCTTCCTGGCAAAGCTGTATAAATGGCATGCCTATATTATCCACTCTTCCCTTATTCCTTTCCTGTTGTTTAATAACCAGGTTATTAAAAGGTATCACTTCCACATCCCTATTTCTACCTAAAGATGTGTGAGGGCCCTCCTTGTTGCTTTCAGACATGTCTCTCCCGTTTCCCTAAATACCTTTTCAGATTTGAAGCTCCATCCATCAGACGACACCACTCATTACCCATCCTTTTCTTGGTCATTCCACAATATTATTCCTCGGAGATTTTATCACCTGGTTTCCTTCACTATCTAAAATTAACTGTCTCATTTTACTGTGAATTAAATATGCCTGTGCATGATTCCTTTAATTCCCTGTCCTCTCAATTCCTTTACTTCCTTTATTCCAGAGACCTTGTCCTTCCTAAACACAGTTCCTCACTCTCACTCGTGTTTCTGGTTATTTTTAGCAACCGCATTCCCTTGATAATATCAATTTAGCCCCCTCATTTACCAACACCTATTTTTTATTTTTCCAGTTTTATTGAAATATAATTAACATATAGCAGTGTGTTGATTTGATATACTTATATATTGCAAAATGATTACTACCATAGAGTTAGCTAACAACGCCATTTCATCACATAATGACCATTGTTTGGTGGTGAGAACATTTCCTATCTTTTTAAATATACTCCCTCTAAATTCTCACTCCAACATTCCTACAACTACAATCACACTCCTTTCAGCCTACCATTTTTTTTACTCTTTGCACCCTGCTGTCCTTTCCTCTTTAATGAACGTACTTAGATCCCACTATTAATTATTATAATAGTTTCTTTGCAGTAAAATTCCCTTTTACTTCACTCTATTTGTTACTCTTATCTTGCAAAAGCTCAACATTGGTTATGCCAGATTTTCCATTTACTTAACAC
>NW_005871056.1:18007025-18008719 GCF_000147115.1 Myotis lucifugus
CTCATTCATTCCCTCTCCCATTCTTCTAGGAGACAATTTTAAATCTTCTCCTTCTCAACTTTCCAAAAGTACCTCCCTATCCTCACTTACAGATGAAGCCCATGTTTCCTATTTTACTTAGAAAAAAGAATCAGCAAGCATGGAAGACCCACACATTACCACTGCTCTTTCTACTGTCTACACCAATATACTTAACAATTTCAGTGCTGACTGACAATTTCCTTTTGTTACTACAGGTAAATATGTATTTGCACATTTGCTCTAGGTCCTCTTTTCTCTCCTCTACTCCAGGGTGTCACTCCAGCAACTGTCACATTTTTTTTACTAAGTTGTCCATTTTCCCTCTCTACTGGATCATTCCGATTGGCATACAGACAAGTTATAAATTCTTTCATCTTCAGAATTTCTTCCTCTGACACCCACATTTCCTTTTAGCTACTGATGCCCTTTTTAGTTTTCCTTTACAGAAAAGCTTCTCAAAAGAGTTGTCACCATCTCTACGTTCTCTCCTGAACTCACTCGAATTGGACTTTTATTCCCAACACTCAACTGAAATTTCTCTTGTCAGAGTCACTAAGAAACTCCATCCTGGAAATTCAATGGTAAATTTTCAGCTTTTTTTTTTCATACCTGACCTAATAGCAGCACTTAGAGTGAACCATTCCATTCTCTAAACTCTTTGGCAGGCTCGTAGGACATCATATTCTTTGCTGATTTTCTTCCTAGTTTACCAGCTACTACTTGTCCTCTCCCTGCCCGGCATACTTTATTGTGCCTGGGGCTTACTTTATGGAACTCAACACTCTCTTGGTCATTGGTCATCTCATTCACTTTCATTACTTTCAATACTATCTCTATCCTATGATCCCCTATTCTCATAATATTATATGTCTAAAATCAAACTCTTGACACTCATCCTCCACCCAAACCTGATCCTCCCAGTAATATTCCCCATCCCAGAAATTGGAAACTCTCTTCATCTGGTGGCTTTAGCCAAAAAATGTTTAATTCATCTTGATCCTCTTTCTCTCATACCTTCTTATCTCAGAAACTGAGTCTTTGCAATGGCCAGAAATGCTCTCTCTGACCTGGTTTACAATGTGCTGTGACTCACCACGGACTGCTCTTTTCCTTGCTTGAGCAGTTCCAGCTATAAAGCTCATGGTTTGAACTTCTAAAAATGATTCTACCTCAGGGCCATTGCAAATATACCTCCTCCCTATCCCCTGTGGACAATTTATAACTCTCTGCTTTATTTTTCTCCCTAGTATTTAGCACTATCTGATATACTTATTTTTTTATTATATATTTGTCTCCCGCCACCCACTGGAAGAGCCATTAAACAGAAATTTATATATATTTTTCTTTAGTGCACTATCCCCAGCATTGGAATAGTTCCTGGCTTACAGTAGGTTTTTAATACATATTTCTTGAATTTAAAATGGATTAACATTCTTTAAAGAATGTAAAGATAAGCAGACATAAAAATTAAAGGAAGAGAACCAGGCGGTTTTCTTATAGAGACATTCTCTCTTGTCTGAGGCTGAAATGCTAGTAAATACAATTAGTCACAAGATCGTGTGTGTGTGTGTGTGTGTGTGTGTGTGTTTATTTCTTTGTATCTGTTTATTAAAGTATAAGCTGTCAGTTCTGAAAGTTTTTGTTATGGCACCTGAAGTGGAAAATTAGCTGCA
>NW_005871056.1:18054066-18055350 GCF_000147115.1 Myotis lucifugus
ACTCAGCCTTGCTTTAAATATTCATTCAAAATCAAGAATAATGAAGCATGGTACATTTGACTTCAGGGGGCTGGGGTGAGTTTCAAATGGTGTCAGAGCTCAGATCCGGATACACATTTTGTTGTTTCTCCCCTTTGCCAAGGAACACAGTGTTCCTGACATCAGGTTGAGTGGACTACCTTGGTAGGTTAACTTGTAGCCACCAATATTTGAGACACTTGGGAATGTGGATTTTAACAGATTTCCATTAATATAAGTATTTTTTCAGACACAAGTATCATATTCAATCAGCCTGTCTTTTATAAACTATAGTTTAGAGATGTCCATTATAGAATCTGGGGCATACCTGCCTCCTAAGCTTAAAAGGATTGAGAAAAATATAAAATAGTATAAATATTAAATAGTGAAATGGTAATGAACAGTTGGAATGGATTAGAAATTGGCTAGCAAGCAAATCTTATGGGCCCACGTCCTTTTAAGAGAGAATTAATGCTGCGTGGTATCTGTTCAAATATTTGCTAAGCAGTTCATCTGGGAAAGGTATGGTGGGCACTCCAAAAGGGAAGTGATGGGAGTGGTTCAAAAAGTAAGAAAAAAATTGGGGAATATCCCTCTATAAAAGTCAGCTTTACTCTTATCCAAGTTGATAACTAAATTTCCCTGTTTGCCTTCCATGAAATTAAAATCACATTAGAAACCAGATTATATATAAAACAAGCAAAGAACATTTTTGCTGAGCATTATACGTCTGACCAGATATCAAAACAGTAAGTTTTTGAGAAAAAAAGTAATCATTAGGAGTTAGAGCTTGAATACTTTGACTGGCTTTCAATGTACTAGTATATAAATGTTGGCTATTTCATAAACTGAAATGCATACACAATATCCTAAGAAAAACATGCTTGTCTGAAACTAAATCACCTAAGCAAACTTCCTCCAACATCTACTTCAACCCTCTAACAAAAATTTTGTTTGAAAGAAGGGTTGAGTCACCTGACATGAGAAATGACATGAAAGACCTGGAGAAGGAAATAATAGGTTCAGAATGCAAAAAGAGCACATGAGGTATAAGAAGATTTAGGAAGCTGATAAAAAGAGGGAGCCAGATGACTACAACAAACGAAGGTAAAGTAATGAATAAAGAGAAGTAAGCAATTACTGTGAGAAGTACAACTGGATAATGATTGGGGTTTTTTTAGAAAATTATTTTTAGAAAGACCTTCTGTGTGCTATATGATGCAATTTCTCGTTGGTTATCTTGTCCAGAATGCCTTTGTGAATATT
>NW_005871056.1:18076612-18078253 GCF_000147115.1 Myotis lucifugus
AGTAGAACACCAAGAACTTACTAATTGGTTTATTACCTATTGAAAATGATACACACACACAAGCGTGCACATTTATACCAAAGACACTGAATTGCAGGGAAATTTACTGCTCTCATCTGAGTATGGTCTCTGGTCGCTATATAGACCCTGGTTAACATATCAACACATGATTTTGGCATTTAAGAAGCCATATATGTATGTCTCAGAATCACTCGGGATCATGCCTGTATTGTATCTTATACAGACAAATATTTTATTATACACTACCTAGAGTTGGAAAGCAGAGGTGAGAGGTGGTGTGTGTGTGTGTGTGTGTGTGTGTGTGTGTGTGTGCGTGTAAAATTGAGTGGAGGTGTGAGAGGCAGAGCAGAATCTGTTTTGTCTAAGCCTGCCATCTTCACATCAATTACGGTGAAAAGAAAACGTTCAATAATGAAATGAGTTGAGAAATTCCAAGTCTATAATTTTTCATTTAAAAGGGAAACCATGGTAAGCCTCACGTGAATATCTTCTATGGAGCATGGGGAGCTGAACTCAGAAGACAGGATATTCACAGCCCTATTTAGCTTCAGGATTTATTTCTGTTTCCATGGCAATTCTGTTACATAAAACTGCATTACTCTTCCTGGTAAGAGGCCTTTCATTTGTCATGTAAACCTGTAACCCAAATGGTGCCTTCACCGGCTGGGTCCAGTCCTAAATGCACAACAAACTGGCTAATATATTTATTTTAAATCGATAGTGTCACTACATTTTAATAACAATGGCATTCTTATTTGGCATTTTATTTGCTACATCAATTCTAAAGTCCTCTTTTATTAGCTGGTATGGGCCTTCTGAGTACAACTGCACTGGAGCTACAGAAGTCAATAAAGGTAATAAATTAAATGTACCAGCCAGTCATTTTTCTTTTTTTTTTTTTTTTTTTATTTTTTTTTATTTTTTTTATTGCTTAAATTATTACAAAGAGTATTACATATGTCTCCTTTTTTTTTTCCCCGCCCTTGACAATCCCCCGGCTTCCCCTACCCCCCAGTGTCTTATGTCCATTGGTTATGCTTATATGCATGCATACAAGTCCTTTGGTTGATTTCTTACCCCCCCCCCTCCAGCCCCCCACCCTCCCCAGCCTTCCTGCTGTAGTTTAACAGTCTGTTTGAGGCAACTCTGCCTCTGTATCTATTATTGTTCAAGAGTTTATAATGGTCTCTATTATCCATGAATGAGTGAGATCATGTGGCCTTTTTCCTTCATTGACTGGCTTATTTCACTTAGCATAATGCTTCCCAGGTCCATCCATGCTGTTGCAAATGGTAGAGTTCCTTCTTTTTTACAGCAGCATTATGATTCCATCAGGTAGATGTACCACACGTTTTCCTAATCCATTCATCTACTGATGGACACTTAGGCTGGTTCCAGATCTAGCTATCGGGAAATTGTGCTGGTATGAAAAATAGGGGGGGCATAAATCCTTTCCGAATGGGGGTTTCTGGGTTTCTTGGGATATATTCCCTAGAAGGGGGATCACCAGGGGCCAAATGGGGAGTTCCATTTCCAGGTTTTTTTAAGGGAAACTCCATACTGTCCTTCCCAAAGTGGGTTCCCCCAGACTGCATTCCCACCCGCCAGTGCACGAGGTGT
>NW_005871056.1:18079345-18082585 GCF_000147115.1 Myotis lucifugus
CATTCTAGACAATTCACACACTCACTGATTTACTCATTGGAAGAAAAATGTTTTATCACTCCCTCAGAGATGTTTTTCAAGGATCATCAGTAACTGCTGAAGTTGTAAATATATTGTTTTGATCAATAGAATTAAATGATATATTAGCAGGAGTTTTTTAATATTACTCAAATATAATGAGTTTCATTGCAAAGAGTAATTGTGTGTATTAATTCCTAAAAAATATTGGATTTACAATGTAAAAGGTGACCCTTCTGACAATGATTTATATAACTAAATATGTGAAATGTATTGGTAGTGATAGTATATAAAATGCATGAATTTATTGGGTTATTCTTGGGAGACCTACACCCAGGGTCAAGACCGTCTGCCCATCTGGCTAATCTGATACCCAGAATTAGCCAATAAAAAGGTAAGCCATCCCCAATCAAAGTGTGACAGCCATTTTGACCATACTGTTAGCCTGGATCGAGTATGACTTCATCCGATGAGCAATTCCTTCCTCGATCTCCTCCTAAGTCAGTTGGTGACCAACTTAGTGTCCTCTTGAAGCCAGCAGGAACCTTTGTTCAAGGGACATGCCATCCAAGAAGCAGTCACAACACCATGGCTTCCTGGTCTGCCTTCCTACTCACCTGAAGCTAGTCTGGGTGTTCAGGAAGGTAGATGGTCCTCGTGCATTTGTCTGCCATAATCAACACTATTTTAAGAGGCATCATCTCATGTGCAGGAAAGTAGCTAAACAAAAACCCTATAGGACCTCCTGGTTCTTTTTTCAAAGCTGTAGCCTACTTGATACATTATGTTCATAGCTCTCAAACAACAAGCATTTACTGGGCATCCACTATGTTCCAGACTCTGCTTTGGCTGCCATATATAAAACTAAGATAGAGAATCTACCCTCTATGGGCTCCCATTGAGTGGACCTAGAGAGCTTTCTATGATACCGTATTGTCGAGGACCTGCTGAGAAATAGTCAGAGTATTATTTCCTCTTACTTGAGAGTTTATGTAGCAGACACAACTTGTCCACATTGTGAGAGAATAAAGGCGAGATGGTAAGTATGTTCACCTGAATTTAATCAAGAACGGAAGCAGGCATTCCTCATTTTATTATGCTTTGCTTCATTGTGCTTCCCAGATGTTGCATTTTTAACAAATTGAAGGCAAGCCCTGCCAACAGCATAAAGATTATGACTCACTTTATTGCGATACTTGCTTTATTGCAGTGGTCTAGATCCGAACCGACAACACCTCTGAGGAATGCCCACATTTGGAAGACAGCTCTTCATAGCCCTTCAACTGTTTACATAATGCATAATTATCAGTGGCTGGGTCTCTGAAGTTGCCAAATTTGGGGATCAAGCTAATGGGATATGTACAATATGAGTAGGATTTGAGAAATCCCACTGAATGTTTCAGTGTCGTCAAAGTCATAGAAACAAAGTTTTTTCATTAGTATTAGGTTTTCTTGGACTTATATGTGGACAAAAATCGAGCTTTCAGTTTGTAATTTTGTTTTTCTGTTGCTTTAACTATGGTGAGTTATTTCTAACTAGGAATACATTTGGAGACCAACTGGTCTCTTCCTCTGCCAACCTCTTGCAACACACCACTAAAGACCACCAGATGGCCATGCAGTTTCTACTTGAGTACCTGATAGTTAACTCACTAACTTCAGGATAATTCTTTGAGTTATAATCATTACAAGGTTTAGGTTCTCATTAAACAATTTTCCACCTTATAGTTTCTGCAGGGAAGGCCAAGCAGAAGAAATCTGACCTATCCTCATGACATCTCACTGCACTTGTAAAGATAGCTATAGTTACTGTGACTGCTCTGAGTACTCTCTTCTCCAGGCTAAAAATTTCAAGTGGCCCCTGATCCTAGGCGGAAAAATAAAATATAAATATTTACATGGCAAAATCTACCAGGTGCTCCAAGACCTGCTTTAAATTTTAAATTTTCTTCCTCTTAATTATTATTTTTGGGTTAAGTTACTAATTTGTTTAATTAGAAATGAACATATATCACCAGAGAGGATTACTATAACATTTGCTCATTAGGGGGTGACTTAAATAGACATTAATAAAGGCCAGCTCTACTCTAGATGAGTTCACAGCCTTACTTGGAAAGTATTCCATCCATCCATCCATCCATCCATCCATCCATCCATCCATCCATCCTTCATTACTTCGTACAATATTTATTTGGTGCTGGCTAGTGTGCCAGCATTGAAAAGGCACTAATGATTTAGTAGTAAACAAGAAAGACAAGGTCCTCCCTAGTAGGACTTACATTTATACAATATAATGATCAAATAACTAGAGAGTTCTAGGAAAGGATCATTATGACAAAGCAAAAGGAATAAGAAAGGGGAAGCTCTCAAATGCAAGTTGTGTGAAGAATGGAAGATCCTTAGTATACAGATGGGACAGCCTATGACACAACTTGTTCTGATAGCATTTACTGAGTATCTGTATGCAGAATTCCTGGTCAGGCAATGTTGTAAGACAGACCAGGGTATTGGAGTAATTCCCTGAGAAGACTAAGAGAATAATGCTACCTCACTTCTTTAAATTGATTTTAGGAACAAAGAGGAAGGGAGGGAGGGAAAGAGAGATATAAATAGATAGAGACAGAGTTAGAGATAGAGAAATGTGGATTTACTGTTCCACTTATTTATGCATTCATTGGTTGATTCCTGTATGTGCTCTGAACAGGGATCAAACCCACAACCTTGGCATATCAGGACAATGCGCTAACCAACTGAGTGAGCCACCTGGCCAGGGTCCCTACCTCAAATTTATAGACAATTTTAGAGTTTGCAAAAAACCTCTACATAACAATAATAATATAGAAACAAACCCTACTTAGTGAGCAGGAAATATTTTTATGATCTCATTAAATAAGTTATTAAAGCTATCATTTCATTTGATTCTTATAGCAACTGTGGGATATAGCCAGTGAGAGTATTATTATTATCATTCAATAGATGAGGGAAAATAGCCCAGCTGGTGTGGCCCAGTGGTTTAGCATTGACCCATGAACCAAGAGGTCACCAGATCAATTCCCAGTCAGGGCGCATGCCCGGGTTGTGGGGTGGATCCCCGGTGGGGGGCGTGCAGGAGATGGCTGGTCAATGGTCCTCTCTCATTGATGTTTCTATATCGCTATCCCTCTCCCTTTCTCTCTCTATAAAATCAATAAAAACATATTTTTAAAAATAGAAGAGGGAAAG
>NW_005871056.1:18082685-18094911 GCF_000147115.1 Myotis lucifugus
TGAGAATATAAGAAAATAGAACTTGAGTGCTGTTTAAATTTTTATAGAAATTCCCCCTTGAAAGTGCATGCTCTTGCTCATGAAGACAACACTGAAGGTACCCACACTGTATTGTGAACTGAGAATTTAATAAACAAGTGTTCTGCTGTAAGTGAGGTACATTTAATCACATTAGGATGGCATCCTGTTATCTCAGATTTCTTTAACTCCAGTCTTCCTAGTGGGACACCCATGCTTTTGAATGACATTTATCTTGTCTAATTATAAGTCTCAAATGTCATTTTTTCTTGGAAAAATGTTTTTCTTGGAAAAATGTTTTTCCAAATAAGAAAATAAATATGTTATGCCTACAACCCTTTTTCCTTGGGCTTTCTTCCACAAAATATTCAGCATCTGCTGATGGTAATAGTTCAACAGGTGCTAAAAAACCTCTGAAACTGAAGTTACTTTGTCATATAAATATTTGCTTTCTTCAATTGCTGCTGGAATTATGTACATCTTAAATATTACAAAAGCATTTAATACTTACTTGCTGAATTTACAATTTAATAGTTTCCCTTTGTCCGTTCTTCCAGAAGTTAATTTGATAAAAGCCATATACATCATGAGAAACATCCTAGAATAAGTCAACAAAGAATTTTTGTTTATTAAGGGAAAATAATATATCTTTGCTAAAAAAGTGTGAACATGTTACATGAAACAGTCACCTTTGGATTGTGCTCAATAACTGAAATGCATATAGGCCTAAAGTAAAGAGGATAACAATAGAATGATAAAAATACATCTGGGAGAGGCATCCCAGCTGCCACTGAAAAAATATTCCTCAATTCAATTTCACAAGCATTTGCTGAGTATCTACTATGTGCCAAGGGCTATGCTTGAAGTTGGGAATACAAGGTTTTTGACCTCAAATTGGTTCCCAAGCAATAAAACAAATCCTACTGTGATAACAAAACAAATTATTATCATTACTCAGAAGAATTTGATTTGACTAGTTTGAGAGTTCATGAAAGTGGTGACATTTGAACCAGGATGTGAAAGACAAAATGAGACTGAATACAGGCTGAAGAAGAATTCTTTCTTACTCTTTGAGATTTTTGAGGTGGGAGAAAATTTGAAAGTTTATAACCTGTTGGTGGGGATGGGGATGGGGGTATATGATTAGCAGCTGTGGGGATAGAGGCAAGCTGAGCCAATCTCAGTTATAACACAGAGTGATACATGTAAGCAATAAATAGTTAGCAAATAAATCCTACCTATCAACTTACCAAAAAACATTCTGACTTTCCCTGACCCCAGAAGCACACAGGGAAACACTTTTTATGGGGCAAGATGCTCCACATTTCTGGAGAGGGATTTATCTTTCAAATTTAAGAATGGCCTCATTTCCAAAAGGGTTAATAATGACACCTGCATCATAGTCTGCTAGGGGAACATTAAAGAAGTTAATGTGTGTAGGCAATGTGGCAAGTGCTCAATCAATGTCATGTCATAAATATCACTATTATTATTCATTTGTTTCCTTGGCCCTGTTTTGCATTTTTATGCATTTCTGAAGCTACACTGAGTTCTTTTATATTATCGCTACATAAACCCTACATTTGCAGTTTGTATCAGGGTTTATGTTTGTATATACTTCAGTACTAGTAGAGAAAAAATAAACTAAGCCCAAAACTTTAATATTTTCTCCACCAGAAAGAGCCTACGTTTACCACTTGACCATGAGCTCTAGGAAGGTAATGACACCTTTATCTTAGTCCTCTTTATACCTGATGCATTGCAACATTTCTAGTGTGTAGTATATGTTTGTAGAAAGAGGAATAATGGAAAGGATAAGTAATACTAAAAATACATCTCAAAGTATTTAAATACACATTTAATTTAAAACTCCCCTCAAGAGAAACTTCTGGACTATGAAAGATGATTTCACTGGAAGACTCTACCAAATACTTAAAGAATTAACGCCAATTCTATACAATCTCGTCCAGAAAATAAGAGCGGAGAAATACATTTCAGTTTGTTTTATTTAGCTAGCATTACCTGATACCAAACAGATCAATATCCCTTATGAATTTAGACGCAAAAATCATTAAAAATATCAGCAAATGTAATTTGCTATATGCAGTATGTAAAATTAATTATAGACTATGACCAAGTGGAGTTTATTCCAGGGATGCAAGGGAGGCTTAATAATTTTTAAAAATCAATCAATGTTATCCCATATATTAACAGAAGAACCCCATGATAATAAAAATTGTTATAAAAATCATTTGACAAAATACCCATTCATGATTGAACCTCTGAGGAAAATAGCAATAGGGAAAATTATCCTCAACTTTATAAAGAACACACACAAAACCTACAGCTAGCGTTATATTTAAGGGTGGAAGACTGAATGCTTTCCCACCAAGACTGGGAGCAAGACAAGGAGGTCTGCTTTCACGTTTCTTATTCAACACAGTGCAAAATGTTCTAGCTAGTGTAAGAAGTTAACAAACAGAAATAAAAGGCACATAGATCAGAAATGAAGAAATAAGGCTGTCCCTATTAACAAATGATATGATTGTCTACATAGAAAATCCCAAATAATTTACAAAAAAATAGCCACCTAGAACTAAGAAGCAAGTTCATCAAGGTCACAGTATACAAGATAAACATATAAAAATTAATTGCATTTCTATATACTGGAATGAACACATGGACTCCTGAAATTAAAAACAATACCAGTGCCCACGCTGGTTTGTCTCTGTGGATAGTGCATAGGAGTGCAGACTGAATGGTCCCAGGATTGATTCCGGTCAGGGGCACGTACCTGGGTTCTGGGCTCAATCCCCAATGAGGGGGGGCATGCAGGAGGCAGCCACTCGATGATTCTCTCCCATCATTGATGTTTCTATTTAAGTATATTAAAAAAAACCAATACCAGTGATATTCATTACATAGCAATTAAACTCTTGGGCATTTATTTGAGACAAATGAAAACTTAGGTTCACGGGAGACCTAAGTCCTATGAATACATATAGCAGCTTCATTCATAATAGCCCAAAATGGAAATAACACAGATGACCTTCAGTGGATGGATTATGCAAAAATAAGGACTGCCTGTATTTTTTCTTATGAAAGCATGAAACCTACCAAAATTTTAAATATGAAATACCTCAGCTCTTCTAAATTGGAGTACAGAAAATGTCACTTTGCACATATTACATGCTCACATACTATCTCACACATTAGGGATTCAATGAATCAGAGGGCATGGATGTGTAAACAAACTCCATAGAGGTAGGAGGAGGAGGACAATCACACAAGTGACATTTCAATCAGTAACAGTAAATATATTTAAATAAACAACCATGCATAAAGAATTTAGCAAAGTACTTTGCAGCCGGTAAGCACTGGATGAGTGGTGGTTATGACTTACAACAGTTTCTCCTATTTTGAAGTGATTATTCTCACGGCCTCCGAACATATGATACCTTTTCCACACAGATTTTGTTAGAGAATTTTGAAATATAAGAAACTCCTCATACCATAGCTCAACTTTTTCCAATATTTTCGACATTAAATCATTTCCATGACAAATACACCCACTGATAATGTTCCAGACTAGCTGACTGATGACAGAAAGTATGATACTGAAGGAATCTTAGAAAACTTTCAATAATTGATGCCTTTGTGTGTGTCGGTGGGGGGAGATGGAAAAAAGAAAATAGCTAATATTTTAATCTCTGGAAATTAGAAAGTGTATTGAACTACGCCAATCATGTAATAAATAAAATATAAACATGACTTAGTGATGACTGTAACTGCTGTAATGTCCTTCTCATAATTTAAAATTTCATTAGCCTCAACTGTATTATCATAATAAGCTTAGATGTACATGATATAAAAAAGGATCTATTTTGAGAGTGATATCTTACTTATATATGTATTACATAATGCCAAGTGAATTCCCTTCTGCAATGCTTTCAAAAGACTTTTGAGAATAAAATATAGTACAAAGTCCAGCCAGTGTGGCTCAGTGGTTGAGCATCATCCATTCCCATCAGGGCACAGGTTGTGGGCTTGATCCCCAGTGGGGGGCATGCAGGAAGCGGCCAATCAATGATTCTCTCTCATCATTGATGTTTTTATCTCTCTTTCTACCCTTCCCTTTCTCTCTGAAATCAATAAAAAAATATTTTTAAAAAATAGTACACAAAGTGCTGAGGGTTAGGGGAGTACACTCTCAAATGTCACCTAAATAAATGGTAGAGCAATCAATTTTTGATTTTCATTCTTGGCAATAATAATCAACTGACTTCATAATAGGATTAAATTTTCTGATTTTACCCTACTTTTAAGGATTGCACTATCCTCCCACAATACTGCTAATATAAAAGTCAGTTTACTCTCAGCCCAGATAAACAATGAACCGTAAAGATTTCACTTTATTTCAAATAAATTATTGCATCTTAAAACAGGGACACTTTTTATATAATATTTAAATTCTCATGTCATCAACCTTGGCTATAATAACAGGTTTTACTAATTGACAATTGAAGAATATTCATATCAGAAGCAGCACAAATACTTCTTGTCTCCTTCCAGTCTGAAATAATTATTCTCCTTTATAAATTCCTGTAACATTCATCTCTGACTTTCTAGTGGCATTTACATTATTTATACTTTGAATTATGATGATTAATGCTCAGATATTATCTCCCTCCCTGAACTTTGTGCTCCTTAATGTTCTTTAACACATAGCTTTATTTCTCTCTTCGAGCCAAACTCAAACCATTACCAATAATTAGATGGTCAATAGAGATTGAACAAAGGAAAGTTATTTTCTTTGGTGTTTTATCCTAAAGGTGCTGTAATTATAATGTATCAAAAAATAATGCTCACAAGATTTCAGCCAAGGCTTTCACTGAACAATGAACAAAATTTTCCAGCTAATGTGAAGAATAATAAAAAATTTTTAACATATGAAAAATCATCCAACTCAATTATAACAACAGCAAAAAACACAAGAAATCTGATTAAAATAATGGATAGAGGAACCAAATAGACATTTTTCTAAAGAAGACATACAAATGCCAACCTGACAAGATACTCAACCTCACTAATCAGCAGAGAAATTCAAATCAAAACAACAATGAGATATCACCTTGGATATGGCTATCATCAAGAGAACAAGAGATAACAACTACTGGAGAGGATGTGGAGGAAAGGGCACTCATGTGCACTGTTGCTGGGAATGTACCAGTAAGTTGGTACAGCCACTATGCAGACAATATAGAGGTTCCTGAAAAAATTAAAAAATATGTATACCATATGATCCAGCAATCCAATCCCACTTCTTGGTACATAAACAAAGGAAATGAGAACAGGATATGGAAGAAATATGCACTCCCATGTCACCGCAGCATTATTTATAGCAGCCAAGAAATGGAAACAACCCGAGCCTGTCAACATAAAAAAGATGTGGTGCAGATACACAATAGAGTATTACTTAACCATGAGGAAAAAAGGCAATCCTGCCATTTACTACAACATAGATGGACCTTGAGGGCATTATGTTCAGTGAGATAAAGCAGACAGAGGATGACAAATACTGTATTATATCACTTATATGTAGGATCTAAAACAGTGGTTCTCAACCTTCCTAATGCTGTGACCCTTTAATACAGTTCCTCATGTTGTGGTGACCCCCAATTTCATTGTTACAAATTGAACATAATTAAAGCATAGTGATTAATCACAGAAACAATATGTAATTATATATGTGTTTTCCGATGGTCTTAGGCAACCCCTGTGAAAGGGTCGTTCGACCCCCAAAGGGTCGCGATCCACAGGTTGAGAACCGCTGATCTAAAAGAAGCCAAACAGGTAAGGAACAGAATAGAAAGGTTGTTACCACAGGCTAGGTGTAGGGGAATTAGAGAGATGCTACTAAAGCGTACAAATGTGCAACTAGAAGATGACAATCCTGAAAATCTAATGCACTGCCCAGTGATTACAAGCAACAATGCTGCATTATATGCTTCAAAGTGACTAAGAGACTAGATGATACTAGAGGCCCAGTGCACGGATTCATGCACCAGTGGGGTCCCTTGGCCTGGCCTGTGGGGATCGGGCCGAAACCAGGTCTCCAACATCCCCCAAGGGGTCCTGGATTGGGAGAGGGTGCAGGCCAGGTGATCAGGGATGGGGAGGGGCCCAGGGAGGGTTCCAGGGCATGTCCAGCTTATCTCACCCAGTCCCAATTGGCTGGACCCCAGTAGCAAGTTAACCTACCCATCAGAGCGTCTTCCCCCTGGCAGTAAGTGTGTATCATAGCAACTGGTCAAATGGTCGAATGAACAGTTGGACAGTTAGCATATTAGGCTTTTATTATATAGGATGATACAGGTGTTAATTAAAGCTAGGTGGTAATCATTATGTAAATGTATAAAATGAGCACATTGTACACCTTAAACTTACACAATCTTATATGTCAACTAAATTTCAGTAAAACATTCATATACATACATATTTATATATACTGGGACTATACTGTGGAAGAATTCCAATGACAGATTATAAATCTGCTTATTTTTAATGTTACAAAATCAAATTTCTTTAAAGGATATTATTTTATGCTATTTAATAACAATGTCTTGTTTTTAATAAAGTAGATTTCTAAGATAAGGAGATATATCTATCCCACATACCCATTCATACTAAGTTAGTACCTGTATCAATTTAAATTGAATATTTATTTCACCATCTGTTGAGTGACAAAATCTTATTTATACCATTTTATAAATAATGTATCCAGAATAAAATTGTCTATGTTCCTGAGGCTGATATGAGTTCATAAACATGTAATGTAATAAGTCTAAAAGGAATAATTATGCTTTTCATATTCACACTCAAAACTGAATATGTTGGCTATCATATATTCTTAGCTATTTATAAGTTCATAATACTTTAGGTATTATTGCAACAACAAAAACAAAACATTTGTCCTGTGGGATTTTATGTTTGGAGAAGTAATTTTTAAAAAATATTTTAGAGCCAAGAACTTTAATTTATCAGTGGTCCAAATCTGTCTTAAACTAACTCAAGGCACTGCACAAATCACACCTAGTGAATTCTCTAAATAAAACTTAAATTGATTTCAATTTCTAAAATAAGTAAATGCATTTTATAGTTTTTCATAAGACACAGAAATAGATTAATATATGTTAAAAGCTTACCCCCAAAGTGACATTATTATAGTTCAAAAATAATTAAGAATGAAAGTCTTAGAGATACAAAGATGTGCCTTCCTATTTGAATATCCCCCATCTCTTCTATCACCAATCACGGAGATATAAAAGTTCATAGCACCTCTGTGTCACACTATATCCCAAATTTTGAAGCTGCCTTACTACTAAGATAGAGTGGCACATTTGGGGGGATTCATAAAGTAGAACATATATTTGTTAAAGAAAAACCTAAGACTAAATTGCCTTTGGGCAATTTAAGCTTTGGAAAATCTGTCTAGGAGAGACTCCAGGGAAATTTAAATGGATCGATCCCCAGGCTAAAGATGTTGAGATCACATTTTGTCATTATCAGGATGTGCCCAGTAATTGTCCCTAGGCAGCCATGTATGGGATGGGATCTCTTGGTCTGCATGTTTGGGTCTGGGATTCTGTTAGGAGATTTGAGAAATCATCCTTTCCTATACATAGCAAGGACTAAGTAAGATGGAATTTAGCTGGACTGGAGGACCCAAAAGTTGGAGACCCAAGAAGACACCTGACTTAAGGTGATTTGCCCAGTAGACTCTCACTGACACAATCTTCCCTTTATAAACAAAATTCTGGACAATAATGACCCAAACTTGTTAAATTCTATCTGGTAAATGCTTCCAACATATTCTTCTCTTTAGAGCACTCCTTCCAAGAAAAATTCCCTAAAACAGTTCTCTGATTAATAGAAACTCATCAAAAAACCATGTGCTAGTTAAGAGCATTATTTCTGGAGTCAAGCCCGCCTGAATGTGAGACCCAGCTTATATTAAACTTTAACCATGTATCCCTTAACCTCCTTGTATCTATATTTTCCACTGTGAAATATGAATAACAATAATATTTACCATATAGGATTATTACAAGGATTAAATAAGACAATACATGTGTAGGTCTTAGGAACAGTGGCAGGCAAGAATTCAATACTCAACAAATGTTAGCTGCATTTAGACATAAAAATAAATTTGTGAAACTCTTCATAACAATAATCCTTTCGTGAAATTACCATGATTGTGAGAATATTAAAGGCTCCGAAAAGTACTTAATTAAAGATATATGTTTAACCTAGTCATTCCCCAAACCTAAAGAGCACATCATTTAATGACTCATTAAACTAGTTTTCTTTTTTAAAATAATTAAGTTGTTTATTTTTCAACCACAGTTTGCATTCAAGGCCATTCTTTACCAGTTTCAGACATACAGCAAATTTCTTATCCTCCAGGCACAGAGCTTGCAAATTTTCCTTTTGTACAACGTCTGCAGCTTACATTACAGATCTGTCTCAAATCATTAGTTCATTTCTCAAGAGCAAAACATTATTATTTAGCTTTCCCTTGTCATGTCACTTTCATGTCTGGGTCAGATAAGCTTGGATAAGATCTTCCTTCAGGAATTTTTGTAGTGTTGTTTCCCACACAAAGTGCATCCTCAATAGAAAAAAAAAAAAGCTCATAGCTGTTAAACATAGATTTAAACTGTCTAAATGCCTGTTCTACTTGAAAGCGTTTCAGCGTTTCTTAAATCCTTAAGGCAATGTAAACCAGTGGTGACTGAAAGCACCAGTCATTCTGAAATTTAACTCTTTTGCATCAGTATTCTGAATAAAATTTCACTTATCAAACCTAGGCAAGACCTTTGCAATAGTGTCAACAATAAAAAATAAGTTTAAAATGTCTAGCTTTTATAAAAGAGGAGAGTGAGCCTCTGAGAGATTAAGATCACACAAGCACAGATGCAGAACCCAAATCTGTATGAACTGCTCCAACACTGCTGATATTCAGGGATCCTACGTGAGATTTTAAGATAAGAAGAAAGGAGATCTGGGGTCAGAAAACCCTGATTTAAATCCTAGCTTTTCTTCTCACTTGAGCCAAGTCTCTGCTTTTTCATCCACTGTTAGTGTCATATTACCAACACGTATAGATTAGAAATTTTAGATTAGACTGTCCTCACTTTGCCTGGACAAGCTCATGCACAATCATTGGTCCAAAGACTGTATTTTGCTTTTGGAATATTTTTGAGATTCAATTGCCTTCATTGTTTTTATCTGCTAGATTCTTGTTACTTTGAATATGTCTCTTCTCCTACCTTATGTGCAAAATAGAGTCAGATTTTTACATTTCCCAAGTTGTTTGAGGATACCTCATTGAAGCCCCCCAATAACCAAAACCAGTATCCATTTTCTGAAGTAATCAGTGAAGCCACAGATCGAACTTCTGTTAGTTAGCTAAGTGGACTCTCTTTAGAGAAGTTGCCATTTTGACCCATGGAAATTGCTCTCATGCAGACAGGATTCCTTTTGCTTTCTCAAAAGTTAAAGATTTTTAAATAATTTAAGTTTTTTGAAGTTTCAGCAATATAATTTTAATTAATAACTTATTGAATTTTAAAGATTTATTTTCTACATTCTTATACTGTTCAATACAATGGTTTATAGTATACTCAGAGATCTGAGCAATCTGTACCACAATCAAATTTAGAGTATTTAATTACTTCAAAAAGAAATCTCATACTCTTTAGCCATCATCCCCCTATCTAGCCATCCCCCTAGCCCTAGGCTACCACTAATATACATTCTATTTCTACAGATTTGCCTCTTTTATATAAATGTATTCATACAACACACAGTCCTCTGTGATTGGTTTATTTGATTAACATAATGTTTTCAAAGTTCACTCATGTTTTAGCATGTATCAGTAGAGCAGTACACACTCTTTTTATATGTTTACAATTTTCTCTTATATATTCCACTCCCCCTCAATTTTCCTGAGTATATTTCTGTATATACTAATATGTATGTATATATATATCATACATATACAACGGTAATATATACATATATTTCAATGTTTCAATTATTGTAGACCTATTTTAGCAGATTTATGCAGATATAAAAATTAATCAATTAATTTTTAATGTTCTTACATGTATTATTAGGCAATGAACAAGGTCAGGAGAATATAAATATTTTACTACCAATAACAGGTTATGCTGGTGAATAATAGAACAATTCTCTGTAAAAATTTACACCTGCAAAATGGAATAGAAAGAGCAGGTACCAATGACTCTAGTTCTACATGGATCCCTGTAGACTAGGGTTCAATTTGAGGAACAGGAAGTTCAACACCTGCATGAGTATCTCCTTCCATTAAAGTATAGGATGCTTTCTTCCTGAGGTCTCCTCTCTAACTGAATATTTCCAGTGTGTCGAAGTAAACCAGTTATGCAAAATAGCTGTGATGTGGTGGTGGCTTAGACAGATTTTTAAACTGCTACATCGCTGAGGCTTTAAGTAATTACTAACTTATGCTTAGTTTTATTTGACTTCATTCACAAAGCTGCTTTCAAAATAAAGAACTAACAAGCCACCATGTAAAAGCCAATCTCCCTCCAGCCCCCCAAACTAGTTGGAGGGTACAGATTTTTTAAATGAGCAAAATTTAAAATTAACATAGTTCGTAAGACACAAAATTTTTACTTTAAGATACATAAAGCAAAACATATTGTTCTTTATTATTTTAAATTGAATGAAAAGAGAAAAATAGTAATTCATATCCCTGAATCCATGTTGCAAAGCATTTTCTTTTAAAAATATAATTGGAAGCCCAGCCACTTTTTTGCTTTCCACTGGTATCTGAGGCACAACGCCTTCTAGATGTCAATATGATGGCCACCTGTCAGACGGAGCTTTGCTTCCATTGCCCACTCCCCTCACATCACCGCAGAAAATGCTGGAGAGCTGGAATGCAGTCCACACATCAGTGTCCTTGTGATAAGAAAAAAATCTGTTCCCGCTCTGGGAAGGGAACCATGCAGCTTTTCTGTGAAATTATTTACATAAGCACAGGGAGTCTCCGCTACCTGTCAACAGAGGATTCCTAAAACTAAAGATGATTTTTAGATCAGTCCTTAGATTTGGAAAATGGGAAAACTTTTCATGTGCCAGTAACTTGACAATTGTCAAATATCAACCTAATGAGTTAGGCACAATTTCCCCATTTTACAGATGTGAACACTGAAGTTTGAAGTGCCTTCTCCCACAGCTATGCAGACGGTAAGGAGTGCAAACACATCTGAAAATTAATATTTCAAACAAGCCAGATTACCACCGCAGGGCTCAGCCTCTTGAGCTATAAAAGGAAATGTTTCTATGGGTTCAATCTGATTTCTCCGGACTTCATTTTCAGAATTAAGCCTAAACGTAAATTTAGTTAAGGCTAAACTTTATATTTTCTTACATATTTAGATCTTATATCTAAATTACTCCCAAACTTTAAATTCCTGTTTTCAAATGAAGAATCAAACCATATGTGGCAAAGGCTTTTGATCACCAATTCAAATCTCTTCTTTTAGGCATTAAAATTAGTAACTCACAAAAAGGTTGCCTCAGGCCCAGAAATAAAGCCAGATGAGATTAAATCAGTTAGTACATGGGGGCTGGGGAGGGAAATGGAATATTTGTCCTAAATCAGCTCAGTGAGACTGCAGGGAATAATGTGTGGGCAGTTATCTTGCAACCATGAGAGGAACCAGCCTTAGAAGGCGGCTGAAGATAGCCAAACAATCTGGGTCCTTGATGGTGTCCTGAAGCCATTATTGGTGCCATGCCTGGAACCTGCCTTACCTTTGAAAATCCTAGTTTTGGAAAACAATAAATTGCTTTATCATTAGGTGAATTGGTGTCAGTTATGTTTTGTTACTTGCAGCCTAAAACATTCTGACTAATCCATCATATACCAGAGTTTCTCTTAGCAAATGTAGTCATTGATTACATTGGCTAAATCATTTATTTCCTTTTGGAGAATGCTGAAACTTGTAAAGGAATTTTCTCACTGTATGACTCTTCAAAGAGTATTTGGGAACACATTGCACAAAATTTAGCTGAGCAAGGAAATAGCCAAAATATCAAACAAGCAAATTCTGATTCCATCTGGTGAGGAAATAAAGAAATAAAGAGCTCAAAA
>NW_005871056.1:18097053-18207464 GCF_000147115.1 Myotis lucifugus
AGGAACACTCAAAATTAAAAAACAACCCACTGAATGGGAGAACATATTTGCCAAGGATACATCTGATAAAAGGTTAATATCCAAGATTTATTAAAAACTTATAAAATGCAACACCAAAAAACAAACAATTCAATTAAAAAATGGGCAAAGGACCTGAATAGACACTTCTTCAAAGAGGACATACAGATGACCAATAATCATATGAAAAGGTGCTCAATGTCACTAATCATCAGAGAGATGCAAATTAAAACTACAATGAAATATCACCTCACAACTGTCAGAATGGCTATACTATATAATAAAAGGGTAATATGCAAATTGACTGAACAGCGGAATGACCGGTCGCTATGACTCACACTGATCACCAGGGGGCAAAGGCTCAATGCAGGAGCTGCCCCCTGGTGGTCAGTGTGCTCCCACACGGGCTGACGGCTGGCGAGCACAGCAGCCCGCCTCCGTGCGGAGCGGGCCTATGCTGTCAGTCAGACATTCCTGAGGGCTCCCGGACTGTGAAAGGGCACAGGCCGGGATGAGGGAACCCTCCCCCCTCATGCATGAATGTCATGCACCGGGCCTCTAGTCAACAATAAATCAACAAACAACAAGTATTGGTCAGGTGGTGAAGAAAAGGGAACCCTCATGCACTGTTGGTGGGAAGGGGTATGTATTTAGTTTCCACATATTTGTGGATTTCTCAAACTTCCTCCTGTTAATTTCAATTTTCTTTCCACTGTGGTCAGAGAAAATGCTTTGTCCTGCCACCTCCTGTGGCTTCCGGAATGCTAGTTTCCATCATGATTGTGGGTTATAGTTTTCCAGGGCTCCTGTAGAACTGAGAAGGGGGAATAAGAACAGGGAAAGTTAAAATGCCACAACCCTTCTTTTCTTACATTGGTTTTTCAAAAAAACTAATTTTCTTGAATTTCCACTCCTTGTATTGATGAAAGCCTTTGGTTAATTTCCAAAGTTCTGAAAAAGTTGATTCTGATGTTTTTTTAAAATCAGTGTTCTCATTGCTTTTATGGAGGAAAGAATTTTCAGAAGTCACTTTTCTGACATTTTTGTTGCTCTCACCCGAAATATTAAAAAATCTCTCATCCAGTGACAAGGGTAAAAACTGGCTTCTATATGATAGCCATATTTTCTGTCTCTTAGGATGTTTCATTGTCTTGCTGCAAGGGGTAACACTGAATTTATACAAGTCCTAATTTCCAAGCTTCTTCAAAGGAAGCAGGCTTGCTTAAGTTAGAAATATAGAAAAGAATCTTACCCAGGAGAATTTATGTTTGTTTATCATGTATTTTATAGTCAGTTGAAGGCAAGAGAAAAAAAAACCCAAAGCTATATTTTACATATTAAAATCAACCTTTAAAAATGTGGAAGAAAAGAATAATACAAAGAATGTGACAATCTACATTCACAAATTTGGATAATACCATTTGGAGAGTAAAGAAAAGCATACACTGTATTCTGGGGAATACTTAGACACTGCGTTGTGGAGTTTCTGCATGAGTGTGGTCATGCATGTGCCTGTTTTCCTAATATGCAGAGTTTAAGAATCACTGTGTCTAAGATTTGCCAGAACCAATCGTATCATTCTAGACACTTTTCTGTCTTTACTTAGTTAATATTTGCTAAAAACCAATTTAAGGTAATGTTATTATGAATGATTAAACTGAATATACATTAAGACCTAGCCGGTTTGGGCTAGTGGTTGAGCATCCACCCATGAACCAGGAGATCAGGGTTCGATTCCTGGTCAGGGTACATACCCAGGTTGTGGGCTTGATCCTTGGTAGGGGGCATGCAGGAGGCAACTGATCAATGATTCTCTCTTATCATTGATGTTTTTCTCTCACCTTCTCCTTTCGTCTCACTGAAATCAATAAAAATATTTCTTAAAATATATACACTGAGTGGCCAGATTATTATGACCACCCCATCAGTACTTCGTTGGGCTACCTTTTGCCTTCAATTCTGCGGCGATTCTTCTTGGCATTGACTCCACGAGATGTTGATAGGTGATGGGAGGAATCTGACACCATGCCTGATGAATAACACTGTCCAGTTCTGTGAGATTTGATGGTTGTGGCTGCCTGATGGCTCTTTTAACTTCATACCACAAATGCTCAATTGGATTGAGATCTGGTGGTTGTGGGGGCCACCTAAGCAAGGTAAAGTCTCCCTCATGTTCTTGAAACCATTCCTGCACAATACGAGTACCGTGGCATGGCGCATTGTCTTGTTGGAAGAAGCCATCTCCATTGGGATACGCCATCAACATGATAGGATGAACTTGATCAGCAATGATACTTAGGTATGTTGTGCTATTCAGACGTTCTTCCACACGAATTAAAGGGCCCAAGTCATGCCAGGAAAACATGCCACAAACCATAACACCGCCCCCACCAGCTTGAAGGGTTGTACTCATGCATGTGGGGTGCATGCTTTCATGCTGTTTCCGCCAAATTCTCACTCTGCCATCTGCATGATGCAACTGAAAACGTGATTCATCGGACCACATGTCTTTTTTCCAATGCTCAACCGTCCAATCCTTGTGTTCCTGTGCAAATTGGAGACGTTTTATCTTGGTAACTGCAGACAGCAAAGGTGTTCAAACAGGCCTTCAGCTTCCATATGCCATATGATGCAGTGTACGGCTAATTTGCCTACAAATGTCAGGTGGTCATAATAATCTGGCCACTCAGTGTATATACATTAAGTAATTGATGGAACTAATATTTGAATTCAAGTCTAACTCAGTGTTACAGAACTCTCAGTACTCAAGAAATCAATAAAAACATATTTAAAAAAGATATTCTAAGTACCAATCAGTCAGAATTCTTCCTTTTGAATACACTAGACATCATTTATTTTAAAATTGTAAAGAATCTACTATTTGCAAGGTAGTAATCTTAAGACAATGAACAAGATGGTTAGAGAGACAGATGCTAAACAAGTAATTATGCAAATAATGTTAATAAGTACTATGTAGAAAATTAGACATAAATGAAAGGCCATAACAGAGGGACCTATTAATTCAGATCATGGAGTTAGTAAGTAATGAGTTGATTATGTGACATTTGTACTGATGCTTGAAGGACAACATGGAAAGAGGATATAAGGCTACAAAAAGTTTCTGATAAGCAAAAAACAGAAAGCCAGACCCGGCTAGGTGATTCAGTTGGTTGGAACATCATCCCATACACCAAAAAGTTGCAGGTTCTATTTCTGGTCAGGGCACATACCTAGGTTGCTGGTTCTATCCCCGGGCACGTATGGAGGCAACCAATATCTCTCTTTCTCTCTCTCTCTCTCTCTCTCTCTCTCTCTCTCCTTTCCTTTCCTTTCCTTTCTCTCTAAATATCAATAAAAAATATATCCTTGGATGAGGGTTTTTTTAAAAAAGAAAGCCAGAATAAATGAAGTCCCATGAGTGAGAGGGGAAAACAGATCAAATGGAATTTGAAGGAATAGACAGAAAACAGAGATCACGCTGAGATTTACAGGCTATGATAGCAACATTTATGCTCCTAAGACAATTAGAAAAACCTCTAAAGGACTTTAAGCAAGACAGTGACATTACAAGTTATGCATTTTAAAAATATTACTTTGAATGGGATCTTCCTGGAATTGTTTTGCAATTTCTTGTGGGTTTGTAATTATTTCAAGTTAAAGGGTTTTCTTTACTTTTTCTTTCTTTTTTAATGAGGTACAAAGGAACAGAAAATATTCTTTTTACTAAACCATAAATTGAAGTTTGGGGGCATGGTAAAATGGGATCATGGGGAGCAGTTAAGAGGCTATCACAGTGGTCTAGGCTAGGGTTAATGGTGG
This sequence comes from Myotis lucifugus, assembly GCF_000147115.1. NCBI lineage: Eukaryota > Metazoa > Chordata > Mammalia > Chiroptera > Vespertilionidae > Myotis > Myotis lucifugus. Next base: position 18,100,891 of record NW_005871056.1, read on the forward strand.
CTCGGTGAAGGTGTTGGAGGTAGAGATGGAAAGCAGAACTTTTGTGAGGAAGATGAGTAAAAAGGGTCTATCAAAAGGGACCCCTATGTTTTCCACATGAGTATTTGAATAGTACAATTTCCTGACAGGAAGCAATTAGAAGAGAAACAATATTACTGGAGGACAATTGGAAATTAGAGCTGTGGTGCATAATGTTTAAAATGCTTCTAAAACATCCAAATGTCGATGTTAAATCGATAGTTGGATCATATAGGTTTCAAACTCAGAAAGCATATAAGTGAAGTCTTTAAGGTTTAAGTAGTATATAAAGTTATGAGGGTATATGAACTCACTGAGAGTAAAAAAGTAGAATGGGAAAAGAGTCACAAAGATAAATTGTAAGGAACAACAATATGTAAAGATCAGACAGATTAGGAAAGCCATCCAAACAAGATGGAAAAGTTTGGCTAGTGAATGGCTTATACTCTAGGACAAAAGACTTATTAGCCAAGACAAAACACCAGCTCTAGAAATCCAAATTCACCGTGGGCAAAGTGGAGAAGAAAGCCTTCTGTCAGCTTCTGGCTTGGGCATAAGGTCTTCAGAAGTCCTGAAGCAATGAGGAGACAATGTCCCCTTAGCTGCCAGTATCCTTTCTACTTAAACCTATCCAGATATTGGAGATTGGAAATACACTACTTCCTGAGGCATCTTTGGACATGTGAAACTGTTAGGAAACTCTTCCTTACGCTCAACTAAAATCTGCCATCCTGTGGCTTCCATCCGGCATCCTAGTTTTAGTTTTACTTCTTGGGCCTCATGGAACTGGATTCTCTTTGTAATATAACAGTGTTTCATGTTTCTGCACAAAACTCTTGTGTCCCCCGAGACTTCTCTTCACCAGGCAAAATGTCACTGGTATCTTGTGTCATTCCTCATGGGACATAGTTATGAACCAAGTCAAGTATACTGTGCTCCAGTTTATAAAAGAAATATCTGTTGAGAGAGAGAGAGAGAGAGAGAGAGAGAGAGAGAGAGAGAGAGATCATTACATCATTTCATCTGGCTCATCAAGCAGCCCTTCTGAATTCCAATTCCATTGAATTTGATGGGGTGGGTTATCTTTTGGCTCATAGCGTTCTTGATGCCTGGTTTCACTACATTCACTTCAGATTTGGCATAGATGTGAATGTTCAAGTTGAAGTCACAATGTCTATGATTTTATTTCTACATCACCTTGAGATTTGCTAAAAAAAATGGTGTGAAATAGTTCCTCTATATCATATTCAAGTCAATAAATATTTTGAATCATATGCTGTCTTTTCAGATCCTGTGAGTGGTACTGGGAAATGTATTTGTTCTTCCATAATTCCTATTCTCAAAATAGGCATTATTGTCCCCATTTTACAGCTAAGGGAACTGGAACTCAGGGATACAGAATTCAAAATCCAATCTGCCTTTATAAAGCAGAAGATGCTGCCTGCAGCTCTAGAAATCCACATTTCAGGGTATAGTGATGGCTGTTGGTTAAAAATAATGGCTTAGGACCTGGCCAGTGTTGCTCAGTAGTTGAGCATTGACCCATGAACCAGGAGGTCATGGTTCGATTACACATCAGGGAACATGCCCAGGTTATGGGTTTGATCCCCAGTAGGGGCATGCAGGAGGCAGCTGATCAATGATTCTCTCTCATCATTGATGTTTCTGTCTCTCTCTCTCCTTCTCTGAAATCAGTAAAAATATGTTTAAAAAAAATAATGGCTTGGAGATCTGAGTGTTCTCTTTTTTAATTAAAGAACAATCACTTGGAGACTGCAATCTTTGTTTGCCACCTAACTTCTGTGCCTCAGTTCCCTCATATGTTAAACAGAAATAAAAGAATATATATATATACACTTACTGTGAGGATATAACGAGATTATAATGCACTTTCAGACATTAACTTTTGGTATATGGTAAGTGCACAGTATGATAAGTAAAGGAAATAACAATAAAAATTAAAAGCTTTCTCCATTCTATTGGGGTTGCATATGTGAATACATAGCAAAAGAATTTACCATCTTTTTTTTTCAGAAACAATTATCTTGGACAAAATCCTGTTTCCTTGCTAATACCTGGTCAGATTCTCTATCTTCTCATGTTTCTTACATTAAAGTATCTATAGGTCCCACTATGTTGAAAGACTTCATATAAATTCATGCACACTGTTAAGTTTTCCTCCAAATACCACATAACTCAATGAGCATAACTTGCTCAGAGACATAAAGCAGGTCAGCTGTGTTGAAGTTATGTTAAGCTTATTCCTGATTCTTGCAATAAAATGCTGAGATGCTCAAATGGAAAGTGAAAAATGCAGTCTAGTAATTTGTTTGGTATTTCATTATGTTCTCTGTTTTAATTCAATAAAAATGACCAAACGCGTGGCTACTCCATGCTCTATGTATTTATCCAATTTAAATTTGTGTGTGTCGGGGGGAGCACTTGCAGTCTTTTAAATAAAACAAGATGGGTTTTCCAAGTTTCAGCCAATGTCTTTGACATTATTTAGGTATATCCTGTCTAAATCTATTAAGTAACAGGGCATTTTTGGAAGGCACAGCCGGAGACTGCTATTGCAAGCCATATCCATCATTTTCCCCTTGCATTCCTCAGAGTTTATATCTATTCATATCTATAGAAAATTTTCTTTGGTATCTAGGGAAGGAAAGTGAAGTTTCGTCAGACTTGTGGGTAGTGAGAAGAAGAGGGCAAATAAATAATTTTAACACCCACAAGGGCCGGGTCTTGCCTCTTCTGTTCACTTCTCTCTCCCGCACCTTGGATAGCTCCTACTTGCCATGCAGCAGGTGTGCAAATTATTTGTTGGACAGTTGAGCCATTAGATAGGAGAATTAGACAGATGGGGAATTGAAGGAACTGCTTAAAATGAACTCTGTCTTGACAAGCAGAGCTACTCTGGAGCCCAGATAGCAAAGTTTGTCACATAGTTGTCAAAGAGGCCAATCTCTCCACCTCTAAATAGAACCCATTACTTTTTTGAAATCCATAAATCTGGGAGTTTGGTATACTTAGTAGAGATGGTAGCATTCTCATAGTGTTCAGTGCAAGTGAGTTCTCTCTAAAAGACTTGGTGACATGGAACATGAAGTGGGACATAAGTAAAAACACAGACTAGTGTTTGGTTACACACATAAGCATTCTTTAAGGTGATCAACTTAAAAAATACAAGATATTCTTAGGGAGCTATTTTGGCAATCAAACTTATGGTAGGATGAGAGGTGGCTCTTGCCATAAACATTGGTGAATGTGAAAAAATAATGACCAAGTTTGTAATCACATCTACTCATTTCTGAAAATTTAGTATCTCATCGTGTTCATGCTTAGATTTGCAATAATCTGAGAGAGTAAACTTGTGCTTATTTTCAATTCTCACACTGAAGCTCTGAATTTTTCAGAATTTCCAAGAGATAATGCTTACATTAAGATGAAATGTTTGAAAATCTCATGTTAAATTAGCTCAGAATTCATGCCTCAGTGTGTAATTCAAAGAACATTGTTATAGAAAAGTATCATTTCCTCAACATGAAACACTTAAAAAAACTTGGTTATATCTCCTAGGGCAAGAGAAACAAAGAAAAAATAAACAAATGGGACTACAGCAAACTATAAAGCTTCTGCACAGCAAAAGAAACCATCAAAGGAAATGAAAAGGGAACTCACTGTATATTTGCCAATGATACGTCTGATAAGTGGTTAATTTCCAAAATATATAAAGAACTTATACAACTCAACACCAGGAAGATAATCCAATTAAAAAAAATGGGCAAAGGGGCTGAGTAGACACTTCTCCAAAGAGGACATATGGATGGCCAATAGACATATGGAAAAACTCTCAGAGTCACTAAACATCAGGGAGATGCAAACTAAAACTACAATGAGGTGTCACATGACACCTGCCACAAAGGCTACTGCCAACAAGTCAATAAACAATGAGCGCTGGCAAGGATATGGAGAAAGGGTAACCCTAGTGCACTGCAGGTGGGAGTGCAGAATGGTGCAGCCATTGTGGAAAACAGTATGATGTTTCCTCAAAAAATTAGAAATGGAACTGTCTTTTGACCCAGTGATCCCACTTCTGAGAATATATCCTAAGAATCCTGAAACACCAATCAGAAAGAATATATGCACCCCTATGTTCTAGCAGCATTATTTACAATAGCCAATATCTGGAAACAGCCCAAGTGCTCATCAATAGATGAGTGGACAAAAAAAGCTGTGGTACATTTACAAAAAAAATACCACCAAGCTATAAAAAAGAATGAACTCTTACCTTTTGAGACAGCATGGATGGACCTGGAGATTACTATGTGAAGGGAAATAAGCCAATCAGAGAAAGACAAATACCACATGCTCTCACTAATATGTGGAATCTAATAAACAAAATAAATTGATGAACAAAATAGAACCAGAGGCATAGATACATGGAACAGACTGACTAATGTCAGAGGGGAGGGTGGTGGGGGAAATTGGATAAAAGAAGGTGAAGGGATGAGCCAAATAACATATATACATAGCCCATGGTCATAGACAACAGTGTGATGAAGGCCAGAGGAGGGGGGGGATCTGAGTAGAGGTGGGCAAATTGGGGGGAGATGGAGGACATCTGTAATTTTGTCAACAATAAAAAAACTTAGTTAAAATGTGAAACCATCTTTGAACTTTCAGCTATCATGGGTCTAATTCTAAAAATTTATTGTTGCAAATGCTTTTCAATTTATAGAAAACCTTTCATGGCTGTGCACAGGAAACATTGCTTTCTGAGGTTCTTTAGTCGCAGAGTGATTGGAAGTGATAATTAAAACAGATTAGCTAGGCATTCAAGGAGGCATTTGCCTTTGGCAATTACTGATCATGGACAAGAAATCTTCACTTCTCCATCCAAAGTGTTGCGTATTGCCAGCAGCCAGAGAGTCTTTGCAGTTCCTCTCATCAAGCAGTGGATATTATTTCCCAACCATACATTCAATATGGGCTGGCCTTGTGACTTCCTTTGACTAACAGAATGAAGCAGAAGTGATTTTGTGCCAGTTCTGACCTAAGCCTCAAGATACCTTGAAGTTTCTGCTTTTGCTCTCTTCAAACACAGCTGACATGTAAATAAGCCTGGGTTCGCTTCTCTGAAGATAACAGTCCATCTAGAGAGAAGCATAGCTGTCCCAGCTGAGGCTCCAAACATGTGCATGTGTTCATCTAAAACCACCCATTCTCAGAAAAGCTTTTCCAGGTCAAGAGAACTGCTCAGATAACCCAAACAATTGTGAGAAACAGTGAATGTTGTTTTAAGCCACCAAATTTGCAGTTAGTTTATTATGCAACAAAAGCTAACTTATACCAAAGGGAAATAGGTAGGTAAAAATAAAGTTAGGTAGCTGAATTGTATTTCCTTTCCTTTTCCCCTGTTCTTTCTTAGAGTTCCTAGCCAAAAAATGGAGATGGGGAGATGCTGTTAATAGATTTTATCTTCTATTTTTGACACATATTTGCCCCTTCTTTCTTTCCAGATGATCTTTCGCTGATATCAAGATGCCCAGTGTCCCTGCTCACCCATGCCAACTGGCCTTCTTAAGAAATATCTCAATTCCACCCCTCTCAACCGTATTTTTTATTTGCCTAATTCTGATGGGATAAATGCTTTTGGAAGCATCTAATAAACATATCTTAAACAAGATGTTACTTTTCGATAAATCCTGCTTCTTTATAATATCAGCTAGATTTTAGCTGATTAGATTGAGAAAATCCATTGCATTTATGATGAAATGGATTTTGATTAAATCTTGACTCCCACCACCCACCATTACCACTACCACTATTCTTACCCCTCAGTTGAATGGCTTTAATAAAGATGCTTAAATGCAACTAATCTTAATGTTTCTTACTCTTTGAAATGGGTTATTATCTGTATTGCGGCATGCGTGTGAAAATTAAACATGCTGAAGTATCTCAAGAGCCTGGAACCTAATAGGTGTTTATGAAATATTATCCAATTGCTTTCCAAAATAGTTGTGCCAATTTATATTCCTGAAATTGCCTACAGTTTCTATTTTCCTTAAGATCCTCTGACACTGATTCTATTCTCCAACTTTGATTCTGAATACAATTGAATGGCTGGTAAGTTCTAAATGTTTGTTGACTGAAATCTTAAAAGGCATATTTTGAAGACGCTTTAAGCCTGAATAGGTTGTTCTTCCTCCTGAAATGGGGTTCCAATATCAGCCAAGATATAGTTAAATCAAGTCACTGTTATCACTTCATAACGACATTGTCCTAACTAAAAGTTAAAGATCATTCATATCTGTGTTTACACATCCACTTACTGCTTACTCCACGTTTGTAGGGACTGTAATAGTCTTTAATTTGATTAACATGGTCAGAACCAATGAATCATACTGCCTGGGCTTCAATCCAGATTGCTATGAAATAGCTGTATGACATTGATATGTAAGCATATTTCTTACATATGCAATTTCTGCTTCTCTATAGGGTTAAGGATATTAATTGAAAACAAATCTATTTTAAAAATTTAATATACTGATGAGCACACAGTCAGTAACGAATAAAAACTACTACTTCTAGAATAGGGACTTGATTTTAGGAAAGACCCGAGTTAAGTCCTCAAATAAAATCTCTCTAAATGTGCCTAAACTGGAAGGTAGGGGAAGGCTGGTGAGAAAAAATTGGCAAACTAAAAAAGGATGGCATTTTTCCAGGTCAATAAAGTTAGAAGAAATGTCAAACTCATAAAAATTGTTTGATCATAGTGACAGAAGATACAAAAAGATTTTCCATGTGTGGAATTGGACAGAACTATCTGTAGGATTTATCAAGATGCTTATTAAGAAATGATGCTGAAGGAATTCTTAGCCCTGAATATTTTTAAATTGTAGGCAACTTGTTCTATAAAAAATTAAGTTTGTGACAGTACAGAAATGGCAACTCCTAGTGTCAACTCAGGATCACATTCAAGCTCAAATAGGAGCATATCAGTCAGTCTCTACATCCACACTCAACAAATTGGGACCATGTGTTAGTACAGACAACTGGTTTTTGTGTCTAAAATGTTGTTCATTATGGACCTATAGGTTCTAAATAATTCATTAAATTGTTGGGTCCATAAGATGAATAAGCATTAAAGGAATTAATACGAACACCAATATCTATTAATCTCAACAAATACCATTTTAATGAATTGGAATCTTCAAATAAAGAAAAATTATTGTAGAAAGAATATACTATTATTTCCTTTTCTTTCTTAAGGGACATATTAACGATTGCTGACTTTTGTAATGACAAAGCTACAAACAGAAGTATTATCAGGAGTACAGTTTGAATTTCTGATCATTTTAGAATATTCTTGGTCCCCCTCTTTCTGGCTGATTAGTAATGAGACACACTGCCTATAATTATGTCTTAGGAAAGTAGATTCATTTTAAGAAAAAAGTTCATAAGAATAAAATTAATTGGTGACTACGAACATTTTCACAGTAGGATTCATTTAAATAGTGAAATGTTTGTATAATTAAAGCATGATTTGATTTTACAAAATTGATCTACATACAACTTTTTCAGAATTATATTACCAAAGGAGTTAATATGTATAAAAGAAAAAAACATCAGAGAGGGCCTCAAATAACCTAGGACTTATTAGGGAGTGTCTGTCATAACTTTAGGAGCAGGAAATAGTGATGTGCATGCTGTTTATTTGATGATCTCTTAGGTCCTTGAAAGATTGCTCTATTGTAAATCTATATTTATTGTGACCAACTTTCAATTTCTAGGTTCAGCAAAGTATTTTTAGAAGAGCATCCAAAAAAAATAATAAAGAAGAAAATTATCATGTGACTGAGTGTAAGGATGATGGTTCAATTTCCATCTTTGATGTGGTTGGCAGTCAAGAGCAGAAAGAGGTTTTGTTTCTCTATCTCAATGTGGCTAACTAGACCAATCATATATGCCAGTTTGCCCATAATTTATTGTCCTAACATTTTTCAGAATTATTAATTTTGTACCAACGTAGTATTATTTTGAGTTGCAATAAAATAAGCCTGGATGCCTTCGCTGGACCTCCACTTTGTACTTCCAGCTTCTGCCAGGACTTGTCTAGGAGAGTGGGAACAGAGAAGTAAGCAGACCTCTCTCCTTAACATGTGGCTAAATGTGGAAGATCAACAGAATAACCCACCTGAATTTTTTCTGGTGCAACATAATTATACTACCTTTTCAAGTACAGTATGCATATGCAAGGTACTTGATAATGAGATCAAGTGACTAAGGTTTTCTGGTTTAGGTGGTGCTAGAATAAAGTTTTATATTGTTGTTCTGCTGACCATTTATTTACTTACTTATTTTTATTTTTTTAAATATGTTTGTATTGATTTCAGAGAGGAAGGGAGAGAAAGAGGAGAGATAGAAACATTAATGATGAGAATCATTGATCAGCTGCCTCCTGCACGCCCCCTAATGGGGGTCGAGCCTGCAACCCAGGCATGTGCCCTTGACTGGAATTGAACCTAGGACCCTTCAGTCCGCAGGCCAATGCTCTACCAACTGAGCCAAATGGCTAGGGCTCTGTTGATCATTTAATCAGCATTCAGATAGGCTGTGATCCATGCCACGGCATGGGAGATACACAAAACCAAGTCACTTGGCAGGACAGTGGGAAGCATGGGGAATGACAGATAACATGATATGTGTACAGACAATAGCAAATCAAAGATCCGGCTACAAAACATATGAAGAGTGGTCTGACAATTGTCACTGTCATGTGAACCTCAAAAACACAACTGTTAATACCAGTGCAAATTAAAAGTCTCCTGTCTGTTGTTGTTCTCTCCTAATAAATCAAAATATAGTGTTTTTGTTGGTAATGACGAAAGGCATTAGACCACGGATACAAGGAACTCTATGCCAAAGATACATAGAACTACTATATAAATGATACTATTTTACTTAAACAAACTCATAGCTAATAATTTGAATACACAAGGGGGACAGAATGCAGAAATCCAAAAACACTAAGATAATTGAAAATCCATCCATATGAAAAGCATAACAAAGCACAAGGCTAGACTTAACTAGCTGTTTCCAGAGTTTAAGTATGCTTAGGGATAAAACTGGGAAGTTCCACATCCTCACTAAACCTTTTGGACAACTAAGTCTGAAGCATAGATTCTGCATAACCATATTCTAAGCTGAAGGCATATTTTTCCCCAGTGCTATGAGTCATATTTTAAGAACAAAACTGAAGAAAAAGTAGAGCATTTAAAGAGATGGGCGACTAAAAGTGTCTCCTGCAAGGAACTGAGAGTGTACAACCTGGAGAAAGGATCAGCATAATGAGAAAAACAAATGGACCCCAATCTAAAATTCAATGACATCACAAAGTACAAAAGAAAGAGTTCTATTCTTTCTCTTTACTTATTTATTTATCCAGCAAATATTTATTGAATATGTGCCATGTGCCAGGCACTGTTTAGAGCAGGGAATAAGACAAATGGGCTCCAAACTTTCATGGAACCTAACTTTTAGTAAGAAAACAAAATTAATCAATAAGATAGATCATTAAGTGCTAGAAAAGATGTAAACAGCTAATCTAATACAAAAGGACTGGGTTTGGGGGAGCCTGCTTTATATAAATGTTGCCAAGGAAAGTCCTGCTGAGGAGGCGACATTTAAGCTGACATCTGAATGAGAAAACACAGCCCGACATGCAAGGCCTGGAGGAAAGGGTAAAGCATTCAGGCAGGGGAGCCCAGCTAGTACAACAGCGCTGACAAGGAGATGAGCTGGATAATTTAGAAAAAATTCTATTTGCTTAGGTAAGGTTTGGGTTCTTGGATGTTAGGATAAATGGGGGGAAAAGGAGGAAATTTTTTTCTTTTTCCTCCTATAGTTGAGTTTATGAGCTCCCAAAGATTTCCAAAACAGATAGAGCCTGTGCCTTTCTGGTTTTCATGGAAAGCACAGTGAACTGATACACAAGAGTCTAGAGCCGCACGAAGTTCAAGTCTCTACTGAGTGACGGCGAACCTTTTGAGCTCGGCGTGTCAGCATTTTGAAAAACCCTAACTTAACTCTGGTGCTGTGTCACATATAGAAATTTTTTGATATTTGCAACCATAGTAAAACAAAGATTTATATTTTTGATATTTATTTTATATATTTAAATGCCATTTAACAAAGAAAAATCAACCAAAAAAATGAGTTCGCGTGTCACCTCTGACACGCGTGTCATAGGTTCGCCATCATTGCTCTACTGAAATGTTTTCCCTGTGTGCTCCTTCTTCTTCCTAAACTCTCTTTTCTGGAAACTTCCTTCTAACCCTTAAGGGGGTGGAGTTAACATGCCAACTCTAATGGTGCTAAAGCAATTGATGCTGGAGTTCAAGAACACTGCCCCTTGCTTTTGGCTGGTGGCCTCAACTCAGACTCATATTGGGGAGCTTCCACTCCTCGCCTCTACCAGCACAGTGCTCACACCTTCACATGGTACCTTGGCTGCAGCACTGGCTTCATTCCATACTACATGAGCTTTCTTTTCAAACACATGCAGGGCTACTCTATAGGGGAGTAAAAACAACTGGTTCTGTATTACCAATGAGAACACAACTTGAACTAGAGGGTAGTATTTTAAGCACAGAGACTTTAGCTCGACCTTTCTAAAAGAAGCATTCAACAAAGAAACAAATTGTCTTGTATGATAGTGAGCTTTCCATTCCAGGAGGCATTAAAGCAACAGCTTTTGACTTGTAGATAATGTTGTATAAGAGTTTCTTTTCCTGTGAGAAAGGTTGTTTGATGTCTTCTGTGGCCCTGTCCACTTCTAAGAAGCTAGGACAAAAGTCTATTATTAATTTACTAGAGGCCCAGTGCATGAAATTTGTGCATGGAGGGAGGGGGGGTCCCCTCAGCCCGGCCTGCGCCCTCTCCAATCCGGGACCACTTGGGGGATGTCTGACTGTCAGGATTGGGCCTAAACCAGCAGTCGGACATCCCTCTCACAATCCAGGACCGCTGGCTCCTAACCACTCACCTGCCTGCCTGCCTGATTGCCCCTAACCACTCTGCCTGCATGCCTGATCACCCCTAACTGCTCCCCTGCCAGCGTGATCACCCTAACTGCTCCCCTGCCAGCCTGATCGCCCTAACTGCTCTCCCCTGCCGGCCTGATCCCCCTAACTGCTCTCCCCTGCCGGTCTGATCACCCCTAACCGCCTCTGCCTTGGCCCCCCCACCATGGCTTTGTCTGAAAGAACGTCTGGAAGGTCATCCAGAAGATGTCCAGTCTAATTAGCATATTATCCTTTTATTAGTATAGATTGTAAAAGCTATTGGTTGCCAGGGAGAGAAAATACAATTTCTCTGAGATGCCTGGGCATAAAACCCATCTGTATTTACCAATGATTAATAAAAAAGTTATTGTTTGGTTTGGAAGTTTTTAAAATGCCTGCATCCCTGGTTTCAAGTTTTGGTTACATCTTTTGGGTCCCACTGAATCTCCCCCGAAATGTGAGCATTATATTCAGGACAATGAATCCCAGTGGTTCTCAATCTTTTGGATTTAATGCCTCTTTTGACAATACATTTCTTATAATGTTCTTTCACTATCCTAAATTAGATTCATGGATAATACACCATATATATACTAGAGGCCAGTGCACGAAATCATGCATGGGTATGACCCCTAGGCCTGGCAGGCAATCAGGGCCAATGGAGGCCTTCCAGCTGCTGGCCAGGGCCTTCCTTCCTGGCTGCTGGCTGCCAGCCAGGGCCTTCCTTCTGCATTTCAATATGTAAATCAACGGGTGCAACTACACTAAAGACACACAGAAGTAATCAGATTTATGTCCTACACATAGAATCACCATACATGTGACAGTAACACATGCACACTGATTCCAGAGTATTTTTTAAAATATAGTTTATTTGCTATTTAAAGAGAGAGAGAGAGAGAGAGAGAGAGAGAGAGAGAGAGAGAGAGAGATCAATGATGAGAATCATTGATTGGCTGCCTCCTGCACTCCCTCTACTGGGGATTGAGCCTGTTACTTGGGCATGTGCCCCAATGCAGAATCTAACTGCCAACCTTCAGTGCATGGGATGACACCTAACTCACTGAGCCACACCAGCCAGGGCAGATTCCAGAGTACTGTATTAGTGATTTAAAATCCATAAGCAGCATTACCATCTGTAACATGATTTTCTGTAACAATGAACAGCTCTTGGTAACGTTCCCAAGCAAAACAGAATGCAATCTTATCTCAGTTGACAGAATAATTCATTCTTGGAAAATTCAGTATATTTTGAAATCAGGCCAAACTGCTTTCTGTTCATATGCATTATTAGCTAAGGTTCCAAGTTCAAATGATTATAAACAGAGTCATTCAGGTGATACTAAAACGTTATTCAAGATAGAAGACAATGGTTGTTGTTTTTTTGGTGTGTTTTTTTGTTTTGTTCCTGGTTCCATTCTAAATCATCTGGCACCCTTGGCTTCCATCCATTAAATGCTTCTCCACCCTGATTATTGTAACAACCAGAAAAATAGCACCCATACTTTTTCAAACTAGCACCTGAAGGGAAGCACTGAGTTCCTTCAGACTACTGACATCAGGCCAGAACAGCCAGAGCATCTTCCTTCCCCTCCCTTAGCTGAAGGAGGCTATTAGTGAAGTCCCAGGAGGACTAAATTTCTGAATCAGTGAGAGCCCACCGCCACAGAGGCCCAGGGGAGCATTCAGTTCCCAAAGTGGTTCGAGCAAGTCCTTCCTTCAATGAGCTGACTGAGGTGAGAGCTTTGACTTTAGAGAGCTGGACCTCTCAAGAAAAGGACTCCTCTTCGAAGTCAGCAAATGAGGGCTGTCTCTTCATTCAACCCCAGTATCTGGGCCATCTTGCAGATCACTTCTCTGCCTGGGACAGTTAGGTGTTTGAGTGAGTGATTTACAGCTAAAAATGGGCCAAAGCCCTAATTCCACTGGGTTTAATTTAGTAAACTTTCTTCACATTACACATAACCATGGAAAATTATTTAATCCCAATGAGAAAGTACAGGCCACATGGTTTACTAATTTCAAAATTACCAAATGACATTTTCTTCAGTGAAAGTTTGAATAGGAGCTACAGTAAAGGAAATGCCTGGAAGAACTGAAGATAGGGTCGTAGGGAAAATATGACAAAAGACTCATTTTGTCAACATCTAATTCTCAAAAGAGCTCCAGAATTGATGGCCTATCTATTTCTTATTGCATCTCCCAACACAGATATATTGTTTCAAGCTGATAACTCCTGAAACTCTTGGAGAAACTAAATTTTGCCTGTTAGCAAAACAAATTCTCCAGATTTACACAGAAGGAATAAAACTTCAGTGAATGCATGTCAACATTCAGTCAGTTGTCTCATTTTTCAACACCCCTATCCAGATATTTCTTCTCACTCCACCCATAGAGAAAGAGGAAATATGGTCAGAAGTTGCTTTGGACAAAATGTTTCTCCCAAAGCAGCGTACAGGGGGGGTGTGTGTGTATGTGTGTGTGTGTGTGTGTGTGTGTATTTATGTTCTCTCTTTTTCTCCTTTCTCTTATTTCCTCTCTTCTCTCTCTCCTCTCTCTTCACCTACTCCTCTGTCTTTGGACAACAAAACATCCATTTAGTACCTGATTAAGAAAAACCTAATAAAGTTATAAACTAGTAAGGTCTTTACTATAAAACAGCTGCTCACATTGCTGATTATTTGTAGTTGCAAAGCACTTCACAAATATTATTTCATCATCACTATGCACCTGTCATGTAGGTATTAATGTCTCCAAATTATAGATTTTTTTAAATGAGGCTCAAAGACATTCATAAATTTCCTTAAATTATTATCAATTAACAAGAGGACCAAAAGACCATGTCTCCAGACTCTAGGTTTAGAGCTCTTTTTCATATTACTGTTTTTTAAAAATATTCTTAATATTATTTTTTTTAAATCTTTATTGTTGAAAGTATTACATAAGTCCCCCTTTTCCTCCATTGACCTCTCCCATCCTGCTCCCATGCCCCACCCCGGGCCTTCACCACCCTACTGTCTGTGTCCATGGGTTATGCATATATGAATATGAGTTCATTGGTTGATTTCTTCCCCATCTACCATCCCCTTTATTACTTATTGAGATTTTTAAATCATCCAACTGGAAAGCTGATGATAATTAGCATTCTATAATTGTTAGAATACGATCATTGTAAGAATATGTATGAAACAAATAATGATAAAATGTTCAACATAATTTTCACATAAAGTTATTTTTAATTTTAACTGTACAATAAGTCATGACTTCTATTGACAAAGACAACTTAATTCATTTAGTTTCCTCCTCTACACATAGAAGAGATGTTTTATAAGTGTAGAACTTTCATATCGTATATTAAATGTAAACTTGGCTATAAAAATGAATCAGGGTGCTGTCTATGATAGGGAGAGCTTGACCTGTGGGCTACTTACATCTTACACTTTTAGGAATATGAAGTTACCCTTGAGGAAATTTTATTCTAAACCAGAATGTCCTAAGTCTAATGGGTGTCTGCCACTACCCTGGCATGAACTTCCCAACATTGGTATGGCATCTCAGAATTGTGGGAATAGTGCCTTCACATGCACGCTGCCTGCACCTGTGCAAGAACATGACATTAAGCAATCCTCACTACGTGCTAGCCCTGTGCTGCCTTTATCCATTGTAAATTCACATATTCCTTTGATATGGTATGTTACTTAAGGTAATTCTGGCAGCTCTCATGAATTAAATTCAGAATTTCACATAATAGAGATTTATTTATTACAGAAAAAAATCAGGAAGATGTTCCTAGTCCGTTGGCAGTTTTCCTCCATTTGGTAACTCAGAGACCAAGGCTCCTACCATCTGGATAGTCCAAAATCGCCTGCAACCAAGGAAGCAACCTCTGACCTGTGGGCTCACCCTGGCTGCAAGCTGTTTTTTAATAATCTATGAGCTAATAATATGTTTCACATTTTTAAGTGGTAGAAACGAAAAGGGAATATTTTGTGAAATAAAAATTAAATAAAATGTATATCTGAGTGTCCCCTACATAAGGCCTTATTGAAAGTTGGCGATGCTCATCTGCTTCCATATGGCCCGAGGTGGCTTTTGCTCTATGACAGCAAAACTGAGGAGCTGCCACAGAGACTCTCTGACTCACAAAGCCAAAAACTATTTACTGTCTGATTGTTGCGGACTGAATGTGCACCCCCAAATGGAATGTTCATATGTTGCAGCCCTAACACCCAATGTGATGGTATTTGTGGGTGGGGCCTTGGAGAGTAATTACATTTAAGTGGGTCATGAGGGTAGGACCATCAAGATGGGATTAGTGTCTTTATAAGGAGGGAAAGAACCAGAGCTACACCCACGCCTGTGGGAAAACACAAGAAGGGCAACCATTTGCGAGCCAGGAAGAGGTCCCTCACCAAGAACCTAAGTATGGTGACACCCTGACCTCAGACCTCAGCTTGTGAGGAATAAACGTCTGTTTAAGCCACCCAGTCTATCATATTTGGTGATGGCAGCCCAAGCTGACTGAAACACTGGCCCTTAGCAGAAAAAGCTGGCCCCAGCTCCAGAGCTTTCTCATAGACTGAGTTCTATCCACAGAAGGCAACTGGGGCGCATATTCTAACCCAAAGCTTAGAGAAGTGAGCAGCTTGCCCAAGGGCTTATGATTCCATATTGAGTACCCGGGATTCAAATCTCTCTGACCTCAAAGTCCAAAACCTTAACCATTTTCTTCACGATTAGGCCCTGAGTCTCCCCACCAGTGTATTCATTCCTTAATTTATATAGTGAACACATCTTTAGGAAAACAATACTGTTAAGCAAATATGCCTCATCACATTATTTTAATTTAACATGCATTGAGCTCTAGTCATGCTCTAATAATAACTTTGAGAAAATAATGAGAAGTGTTTAGTATGAAATATAAAAACCCAGTGTGGTTCTGCACGTAATGACTATGTACCAACAAGTTAATAAATCTTCAGCGCTGCTTCCAATGATGTTTGATATTTCAAAATCATTAATTTTAATGGTGCTTTATATCCCTTGTGTATAATGTCTCAGATCCCATGGGATAAAGCAAACCAATCTCCATGTTACTATGAAACAGAAATAAAATATTATAGGATTTTCTGATGACTCTGAGGAGTTAAATGACTCCCATGGGACTGCAAAGCTAATTAAAATGAGCATGGGATTGCTATACTCTATTATGCCATGATTATGCTCCCCCTTCCTTTTTTTTGTTTCCTCCATAAAGACTTTACAATAAAGGTCAAAATGAGAAAAACGGATAATTGTTTTTCCAGTCTTGCTTTTGAATGAAATACATTTTGTCCTTTTCTAGGTATATATTTAACAAAACCTAACTTTTGCGGGCTTGGAATTCCTTGTAGATCAACACCTAACATACAAGGGGATACAAGAATTAGAAAGAAATGGACATGAACTATTTGTAATCACAGTGCTATAGGAATTCTCTGCCTTACATTTAGACCTGTAGAACAAGCTTAGATAAATCATTCAATACAATAAAGTAGAGGAAGTAGTAAAGACTACATCCTGATTTTGATGTACAAGAGACTGGGCAAGTCAGAGAAAGACAAATACCGTATTATTTCACTTACTAGTATATGTGGAAACTAATAAACAAAATAAACTGGAGAACAAAATAGAAACAGAGACATAGATACATGGAACAGACTGACAGCTGTCAGAGAGGAGGAGGGATGAAGGACTGGATGAAAGAAAATGAAGGGATTAACCAAAAAGTTTATATACATAACACATAGACAAAGACAACAGTGTGATGATAACCATAGGGAAAGGGGCCTGGAGGGCAGGTGGAGGAGGGAAAAGGGGGGAAATGGGGACCGAAAGAGACTTTGCTTGGGGCAATGAGTGCATGATGCAGTGCGCAGATGATGTTTCATTGAGTTGTACACTTGAAACCTGTATGGTTTTGCAAACCAATGACACCTCAATAAATCCAATTAAAAAAGATGTCGAAATATGTGAGTTAACAATAGTGAATAAAATCACCAAAATTATGGCAAGAGGAAAAATGTGCAAATAAATAGGATTTTTGCTTTAAAATACTGTATTTAAACTATACTCCAGCTGTCTTTCCAGCATTTGTAATTGTCTTTACACACACACACACACACACACACACACACACGCATACACTATATACAAAATAATTAAAAGAAGGCTTTAATTTAGGTGGGATAACTTATTCTAAATACAAAGTGATAAGGGTTCCATACCTATACTTGGAGGTTCAAGTGATAAAATCTCTTCATTGTATTGTCATAAAACAGGCAGAACAGCTCTTTTGAGGTTAACAATGACCAGAAGATTCCTGAAGTTCATGAGTGAAAATAGCTTACTCTGCATACTTAGAACTTTATGTGTTATCTCATTTATAACTGGTAGCAAATTATCACTATTTTATAAATGGGGCAGCTGAGGCTCCAAGAGGCCAAGTTACTTTTGCAGAACAAAAGCTTGATTTGTAACAGACAATACGGGATTTGAACATACATCTTTCTGGGATACTAGGTTGCCTCTGGCCACTCACTCTCCATCCACATCTACCCTCCTCTGCTTATCAGCTCTTCCTAGTTGACATAACAGAGCATGGTTTGGTTTTGCAGGTCAGTGGTAATGGTTATACACCTTTCAAATATATCACATCAGAGAGCTAACACTCAAACTCCATGTCAGTTGAAATCACTGTAGCCCCATGTATCAGAAAAATGGGCTAAAATAGGTCAAATAATGAAGGCAACTTATTGGGATACAAAATTATTATATTGATAGACTTTCAAGAAGCCTGACTCCCAAGCCCAATGATGTCTCCAAGATCTGGTTTTCTCTATCTTTCTTCTTTATCTATAATGTCCATTTCATCCCAAAGCTTGCCCTTTCAATATCCCAAGAAAGAAAATATAAACATCTATAAATACATGGTTCCTCTTTCACACTGAATAGTAAAGAAAGCTGCTTCATCCTCACGATCTTAAAAAATATCCTGAGAGGCATTTTGATTCAACGATCGTATAGCATATGCCCAATCCTGAATCAATTATTTGTCTCTAGGGGATGGAATGTGCCAACTGTTTTAGCCCACAAACCTTGAAGTGCAGGAGAAGTCCATTTCCTGGAAACAACATGAACCCACAAATAAAAATCAGGGGCTAATAAGGAAATAAAGGGGAATGGATTTTGCAGAAGTGTATTAGTCAGAATAGAGTATATTCTCTTGTGATAACAAATGACCCCAAAATCTTAGTAGCATGAAACAACAAATGTTTACCTCTTATGAATCTTCCATCATTGGCAGCTGGGAGGTCAACTCTATGTTATCATTGCTGTCACTTCCAAACCCAGGTTGACAGAACAGCCACTTAGGGAGTATTGCCCAACAAACTACAATAGGGAGAAGAGAATTGGAGGAAGCTTGTATGCACTTTCATAGAGTCTTCATATCACTTTTGCTAAAAGATCAAAAGCAAGTCACACGGTCACAGGTAACTTTAAAGGAGAAGGAAAACTTTAATGTCATTGTGTTCATGGAAGGAGAGAACTACACTTTTTGTGAGGAGCCTTCATAAATATTTCAAAAAATTACCAACAAACAGTCATAATATCTGCCCCGAGTTACAGAAAGAGAGATGTTTGAGTTCCAACACCAGCAAATGACTTAAGAAGGATAATGTTATAAACCTGAGGACTTATAGGCCTGTCTGGATGGAGAAGAGATGAATTGCTCTCAGGTGTTCAATGAATTCTTACCTCCTTCATTAGTATTTCCATTGCATAATAATAGTTGCAACACAAAGTTTATACCAGGAGGATCAACTAGAATGAATAAAATATATGGAGCTAGGATTAGATCATAAAATGCTCTACCTTTAGTTGTATGGCTAAGCAATAAATTCAAGTACCTGACTGGCATTCCTTTAGAACTCACAAGCATTCCACTTACTCAGGAGCTAATAGGAGATATAAGATCAAAGGAAAAAGGGATGAATTTTAAATTTAACTTGAAACCACCACTGATATTAAGATTTAAGAAGCTCATTTGGATATCAGAGTGCACTGTCATAGATCTTTTCGTCTTTTCTGCCAAACAAAGAAAACCTTTTGTAGCTCTGTAATTCTGATTTAAAAATTAATCTTAAGAATTTAAAAATTAATCTTAAGAAGATATTGAGAGAATAAATAAAAGTAAATGAGAAATAGAATGATCTAACAGAAAAGAGGAGTTCTAAGGTTCTTTGCCTAAGAAAGAAGTCTAGACGGTAGCCTCTGATGAGATCAGTGAGAGAGGGAAAATATCAAGACTCAATCCCTTTATCCATTAGAAAATAAGCAATAATGCCTACAGAAGAAAACTTTATTTTCAATGTTAGTGTTTCTTTTAGTAAAAGGAAATGAGAATCTTAAAGACTTTGGAAAAACCCATCACTTGAGTGACATCATACAATTGAGGGAACTGAGAAATAAAATGGTCAGAGGGTCTTCCCATGTGTACATGCCACATCAAGATCTTAAGGAAGTTGATCATCTACTCTAAGATTTCTCTTTAATGGTAATGCATCCAATTAACTGTAATATCTTCTCTTGGTCTAGGAAAAAACACTTTATCAATCCTAAGTGCTTAAAAGTGTTTCTTACTTCATTTAGCAAATATGTGTTACATCGTGACTGGTACCATTTTAATCAGCTAGTTATTAAAAATAGAACAGGAGCAAAAGGGAGGCCAGACACTGTAAGCGTGGTCATTTGAGCAGCTTTACCAGGAAGCTGCAGTTTCACACTCCCCAGGGAACACCCCCCACCAATTCCCTGCAGATCACTGGGGGAAGGCACTAGACAAAGGAGAAGATGGATGCATGCGCAGTGCATTGGTATAACATAGGGAAGGTACTTGCCTGTAGTCAAACCTGGGAACTGAAATCATTGACTAGAGGTGGGAGGGCCACTGCAAGCCCACAGAAATTTGGGGATACATAATCCCCAAACAAAGGAATTCTCTCTCTTGGCACTCTTGTGGCACTCTTGCACTAGTCTGTATTCCCCCCATAGCCACGTGATTCACGGCTATGTGGACCCCACACACAATGAACTGGTGGACTGCAGTGGGGAATACAAGCTAAGCTAGCCTGATGCAGTATTGGACTGTGCAAGCATGAAATGGAAACTCTGGGCAATAGCTTTAATTCTAGCCCTACTGAAGTCATACCTACACTTCTCCCATGGTGGCATGGTGGGATGAAGGAAAATGGGACCTCATACTCCTGTGTGAGTCTCAGAAAATTGTTTCTCAGTACATCGCAAGTAACCTCCTCCCACCAGCAACTGGTGGGGGCAAGGAGAACTCCTCACCAATAACAACCATGCAAAATCTAGGAGTTGGAACAAAGTGGTAAACAATACAGACAGGGGTTCACCTCGCTAAACTCCTTCTTATGTAAGCAAGGGTCCTAGGCGTTAGACCAGGGCTTATGTCCCATCAGGTATGGCCTGGTGTCAAAGTGGGCTAAGGTTAGGCTCATGGCTATGGAGTTAAGACTCATGGATATCCCCAAGTAAGCACTCAATGCAAAGGGAATGTTGTAACCACAGAAAACCTTGAAGCTGAGCAAAGAAAAAAATAATTTCAAAGGTCCTGGGTGTCATGATGTGCAGACAGAAGGAAGGAGACAAAAGAATAATAATAGCTAATGATTACATCAGGTTGTTTAAGGACCTTGCTCACTTCTAACTTTAACATAGCAACTCATGTAAAAACCTCACAAGAAGGCTATGAGGGAGGCACTTTTTTTAAACAACAGATATTTATTTTCCCAGAGTTCTGGGGGCCTGAGAAGTCATGTCTAAGGTCAAGGTGCTAGTGCATCTGCTTCTTGGTGAGGAAGGGCTCTCTTCTTGACTTGTACATGGCTACCTTCACACTGTAGTCTCACATGGCAGAGAAAGAGAGCTCTGGCCTCTCTTCTTTCTCATTTTTATTTTTTTTATTGTTGACAGTATTACAGATGTCCTCCATTTTCCTCCCCTTTGCGCCCCTGCACCCAGCCCCCACCCTGTCCTAGGCCTTCACCACACTATTGTCTGTGTACATGGGCTATGCATAAATGCATATAAGTTATACTTTCTTTGGTTAGTCTTTTCCTACCCCCCCCCCACCCTCCTTTTATTATCCCTATTTTCAAGTGAGAAAACAGGAATAGAGTTGCAGAAACTAAGTGATGTACCCAGGATCACATCCATCAGCCTTGCTCCAAAGTCTGTGCTCTTAACCACATGACGCCACTAACAAAAGAGAAACACAGCAAACAAGTTCATACCACATGTCTAGGGGTTGGGCAATATTACACTTGGAGAGATTGCCTAATGCATTAGAACATAAGCAGGTTTTCATTTGTGGGGCATTGGTAGCAACTTGTCCACATAGGAGGTAAATAATTTATTTCTGGAAAGACATTTGATTAGTCTAGAAGCTCTGGAGATTAACAAAAGCCATATCCACATTAGACGAGTTCTAGCAACATTAAGGAGGCAAGTTTTCTTATAGCAGAGGCCAAGTATCATATTACCTTGGTAAAGCATGGAATTGAAAAGGAACAATGATTGTAGAAAAATGACTACCTTAATGAATAAACTATAAATGACTACAGTTTAACTTTTCTTTTTAAACTTCTATTTTCTTAGGTGATTATTGATGTTCTTTGTAGAAGAATTAGGAATCTTTTTTTAAAATATATTTTTACTGATTTCAGAGATGAAGGGAGAGGGAGAAAGAGATAGAAACATCAATGATGAGAGAGAATCACTGATCAGCCGCCTCCTGCACACCACCCACTGGGGATCAAGCCCGCAACCCAGGCATGTGCCCTGACTGGGAACTGAATTGTGACCTCCTGGTTCATAGGTAAACGCTCAACAATCAACCAGACAGAATTAGGACTATTTTAATGAAGCAAAGTAAACAACAATTACACAATTTCCAAAAGAATTTTTCATGTCTTAAGAATGCATATGAGGATATACCACACTGCTTACTTCCCCCTACCCTGCAGGGGACTAGGGAATGGTGCGTTCATGCAATGGCGATTCATTGGTAAGACTCACCAATGAATCCAAGACTTCTAACTGAAGATGTGTCCCTGTGCACCCTCAATTATTTTTAACACCTATGATCTATTTCTGGTATTCAAGCCATGGAACCAAAACAAAACACAACAAAAAAAGACACACAGCTATCAAGAGAAAATTCTGGGTTTGTGGCATAGTCATTGGTGTATATTTATATAAATGCTCCCATTATCTAATGGCACAAGGCTCTCACAGTCTCAGGCTGTTTCTCAGTTAAATCTGAATGTATAAAAACAATTTAAAAAATTTTTTTAGATTGTGTGTTTATTTTGGCATATCCGGCAAGCCTGTCCCCAAGGTCTGAGAAACAGGGCTGCATGGGGAGAAACACAGTACAAACACCCGTGTCTGCCTGTGGTTCTGTGGCCCTGAGTAGCTGCCTTGCCCCACTGAACCTCAGTTTCCTCATTTGCAAATGGAGACGAGCTGGACCAGTTGAATTTTCAGGCTTCCTTCTTCGGTACATTTCTAGATTCTAGTACTCTCTAACAGTCTGGACTACATGAGAAAAAAGTACAATGTCATTGTTTGTAAATGTCCTGTGAGGCAGAGAAATAAATTACAAAGTTATTATCATTCGCTCTAAGAAGAAAAGAGGAACAACAGCAAATTAGACAGACAATGAGGGCAGAAATCATTGTCTTCCGGAGAGTTTCAAGCAGATGAGGGTGTGTGCCCTGGGCTGTATTCCTGCTGTTCTCCTTGGAGGTTACCATTTGTTCCACCCACAAGGTTCCAAAACTAAGAACCAGCCTCTCTCCTGGGGGAAAATGATTTTAATGCATTTATAAGAAGCTAAAGTACCCAGAGATGTAAAAAAATGCTTTTAAGGATATGTTTGCATTTATGTAGGGATAGAAGGCTGAATGTGTTTTAGCACAAGAAGTTCTGAGGGTTTTTTTCCTTACTTTTTTTTCCAATTTAATTTCGTAGGATAGGATGCAGCTCCATGGTTGCCATTTATCTAACTTTGCAGGACTAATTTACACCCCTCACACTACTTCCCCTAAGAGTTCTGTATGAAAGATGATCCCAGTGCCTTTATTGCTCCATTGTTCCTAATTTTTCAGCATTTCTCCATTCTGGCTTGAGGTAAATCAGAAATGCAATAAATCACATGGGATGTATATATAAACAGAGTGCCTACAATCCTTCCTTTCCTGGGTGTTAAAATATAATTGTTCAATTTCTATATACTCTGAACACCATTTCTTTTTAGACAGGGTTAAAAACAAAAAGCAACTTTCCATTGTAGCATGAAAATGAGAGGAAATCTCTTCAGAACAAAACCTATATGAACACAAGGATATAGGGTTAACCTGGAAACACCATGTGGTATAGGAGAGACCCTGTGAATTTTTTGGTTAGGGAAGTACATCACAAGCAGACACAGATGATGACTGGCTAAAGTGGAGTCTTCCTCCAAGAACTGTATTTTCAAATGAAAAGCAGCTCAGTTGAATCATGAAGGTGATTATCTGCCACAAAAGCCCTACAATTGCTATGCCTAATCATAATGGAATAAAAAGTTAGGTTAGGCTTATACATTTAGAGGACTTTCACTCCATCTAATCTTGTAGGTTGCCTGGGTAACCTTCAACCCTGTCCATGTTTCCAAGTGAACAACAACAAAAAAAACCCCAACCAACCAAACAAACAAAAACTTATAGACACACACAACAATATGGTGGTTACCAGAAGGAAGGGTGGTGGTGGGGTAGTAAAGGGTCAGGGGTCAAATATATGGTGACAAAAGATGATTTGAATTTGGGTGGTAAACACACAATGCAATTTATAGATGATGTATTATAGAATTGTATGTGTCAAACCTTTATAATATTACCTCCAATGTCACCCCCAATAAATTTTAAAAAATTAATGAAACTTTTCTGGAATTAGGTAGTTTGCATGTGGTGTCACAAGGAAAGTACAGTATACAGTGATATAAAATAAAACAATAAGATATTCACCTAAAAAGAGTAGGTAAATCAGATAAAAATAAAGGTCCATTCAAAATAACAGGAAATATTATGAAAAACTAAATAAGACACTTCACTAATTCATTAGC
Organism: Myotis lucifugus; assembly: GCF_000147115.1. NCBI lineage: Eukaryota > Metazoa > Chordata > Mammalia > Chiroptera > Vespertilionidae > Myotis > Myotis lucifugus. Next base: position 18,125,212 of record NW_005871056.1, read on the forward strand.
ATGGAATTCTATGTTTTGTTTTGCTTTTTGCCATGAGAGGCTCCACTGCCAGCCACGTTCCTCCATTTCAAAATTTGAAAATTACACTATGTCCTTCGGGGCCAACGAGGCCAGTGCCCTTCTTTATTCAGAGAAAACTGGCCTTATACAAAGATTCTAGTTTTAGGAGTGAATTAAAATTATTTTCTCCTTTTCATGCCACATTAACAATATCTTGGTATAAGAAAAATGAACAATGTGGATTTCCTATCAATTCCTTAAAGCTGCTATAAACCAAGAAAATAATTTAAATAAAGTCCACTGGCAAAGAAAGCATGAATTGTGAAACACAGCAAAGCCAAATTAAGCCATGTTTCATCAGTCACCAAAATTAATCCTGAATTTCATCAACTCATGCAAGACTGTGTCCAAATAAATGTGCTGGGAGACATATAGACTAAAATAAAGGACTGAATTAAAGGACTGAAATAAATTTGCATTTTATTTTCTAACTATATGTGCTTTCCATTGGTAACCAACGAGCATATGAAGACAGACCTCTTGCTAAAACAATGTTTGTCCAAGAACTACTACAGAATACAGTAGTGAAGTAGGTATCCTCTAAGGCAGGAGTTTGCAAACCTTTTCCTTTTTAGAAGGGCTAGATAATAAAGAGTTTAGGCTTTGTGGGTGCTTGGTGTCTACTGCAACTACTCAACTCTGCCTTTGTCATGGGAAAGCAGTTACAAATAACACGAAGGAATGGGTGTGGCCATGTTCTAATAAAACTTTATTTACAAAAACAAGCAGTGGGCCGGATCTGATTGAAGGTCCACAGGTTTCTATCTACTGCTTCTTTACTGTATCAGGCAACTCAGAACTAAGAGCACAGATAAAAAAAACAATGCAGAGTTTGTTATTCTTTCCTAATTTCTCAGTAGATACATGTTTGCATTTATTACTTCGAAGTCATTAATTTAAAATGGAACCTCCAGTGACTCTGAACAGGCAATTAGTTAAAACAAGGTAAACGTGTTAAAGCGCCTGTCAGTTAGCTATCTGATCTGCATCAATCCACATGTGGTGAGTCAGTGAAAGAGCAGAATGTAATTTTCCAGAACACACAACCCTACTGCTCTGCATGCCTCTAATGAGGAAAAGCTAATTATTTTATTATCTTAACATAAACCTTCCTAAATTAAATATTTCCAGGGTTATAAACTGTTTGCCTCCAAGCTTCATTAAAAGCTTAAAACCAGCCATTTCACTTTGCAGACAAGACTCTTGCTCTCCTCAGAGTTCAAATAAAGCCCTGAGTTCTTTCAGAGCTTTTCTCTTTTCTCTTCTCACATAAAGAATCAACCAATGAATGCATAAATGGGTAAAAGAACAACTTACTCTCTCTCTCTCTCTCTCTCTCAATATTTTACTAATAAAAGCCTAGGTGGTCCTCACACTGTCACGCTGTGATGCCCTCACGCCGTCCTAAGATGGCTGTGCACACAGCAGGCACGTGCAGGTGGGTGGGGATGGGCTTAACGCTGCATGCACAGCTCGGAACCTGCCTGGCAGTCCTGCCTCCTCCAAGCTCTGTGCACGGCCAAGCCTGGGGGTCCTGCAGTTCTGCGCGGCGTGGAGGAGGCAGGGCCGGCGGGTCCCAGTGCAGTGCGGAGGCCTGGGGGTCCGCGGCTCTGGCCTACCTCTCTGGGGCAATCCATGGAGGAGCCCCGATGGATGGGCAGGGCCTACCTCTTTGGGGCGATTGATTGCAGGGCTTCCACACTGTGACAGAGTACAGGTCAGGCTGGGGGAATCCCCCCCTCCTGCAAGTGCATGAATTTCATGTACCGGGCCACTAGTCAATAAATAAAAAGAAAAATGCCAATATAGTGTTCAATGCCAGTATATCCTATTGCTAAAGGGTATAGGACAGTGGTCAGCAAACTCATTAGTCAACAGAGCCAAATATCAACAGTACTTCTTCAAAATAGACTCGCCCAGGCCAAAAACCGACTTCTGCGCATGGGCCACGAAGTTTCAATCACACTATATGCACGCCTGCACGTGGTATTTTGTGGAAGAGCCACTCTCAAGGGGCCAAAGAGCAACATGTGGCTCGCGAGATGCAGTTTGCCGACCACGGGTCTAGGAAATGTGAGAAAGAAAAAAAAAAAGCTGGAATAGCCTTCATGGTTCTCTCTTTAAATCTAGCTCTAATTTCATTGGTGCTAACTGATTTTTATTTGTACCTACTATATATTTTTCAGTTTGCCTCTTTCATAAATATTGTATACACATATATCTACACTAATAAAAGAGAAAGATGTAAATTGACCCTCCCTTCATGATGCCCACCAGCCAATCAAGTATGAGTATGCAAATTAACCCGAAAAGATGGCGGGCCTGTGGGCAACGCGCACACATGCAGGCGCTGAGTGGCTGAGAGTGGGGCGGGATGCTTGCATCGTCGTCATGGTGATGATGCAGGTGTTCTGCCCCGCCCCAGCCGCTCTGGGCCTCTGGGCAGTGTGGGAAGGTGGAAAGGCATCTCGGGGCCAGAGAGAAGGCGGAAAGGCGGCTCAAAGGCGGTGCCGGCAGCCAGGGGAAGGCAGGCCTATTCTTGCACGAATCTTCGTGCATCGGGCCTCTAGTATACATATGAACACACACACATTTATTTACTTACTAACGTACTTACTTATTTATTCCCCTTATAAAAAGGGATTGATTATTAACCATTTATTAGTTATTTACTCCTCCAAGATAAATTCTACCAAAATTTGTCATGACAACCCCATTTGGGTAAGACTTTTCTTTCAACTTATTGAAGTCCATGGAATTAAATTTCAGGACACACAGACAGAGAAACAAACCAAATAAACAGGTTTGGCTGCTACATTTTCTGACCTGTTCCTGAGCCCTTCAAGCCCAGTGTTACCATATTTCTTTTTCTCTGAGTTCTATGGTCAACACAAGGTACAATTCTTTAAGCTACTGAGCACAACTAAGTCACAAGTGTGCTCCAGGACCATTGCAGTTCATTCCTTTCCTATGTTTCTACAGGAGGGTGATATCAAGCCAGTTTTTAATTTTCATTATCTATTTCGCATGTACTCATAGTCAAATGCTTTAGTCTCCCCAGGTTAAAAATACCTCTCATTCATTCTCTGCATTTTTTCTTTCTCATGCACATATATATTTTAAATTTCCCTTTATTCTTCATGGTATCCAGTGCCAAGCCATGACCAATTACTCTCCATGCTTTCTATTCCTATATTCCTATTGGAAGTTTGAAGCCTTCAATTACCTAAAATCAATGAGTTCCCTTGGAACTTTTGTGGCAGAAGACAGAACAGTGATTGCTGCCAGCAATACAGTGCTTGCTAGCCTGCTACATCCATTGGGCTACTAGTCAAAGAAGGGATGTGTTCCTACCCACGTGATGTTTCCACAGGGAGGAAACTGTGGCAAATGGGAATCCAGCACTAATTCCCTTATCCTATTTTAAAGAGGCTCATGGCCAAGTCATAGATTTTGGAATCTTCCATATAAGCCTATATTAAGGTTCAGCATGCCTTGTCCACATCCTCAGGGTTATTATGTGTCCTCATATGATGTTCTTAATAATTGCTTGTGGAAGGAAGGAGAGAAGGAAGGAGGAAAGGGAAGGATGGAGGGAGGAAGGGAAGGAGGGAGGGAGGAAGGGAAGGAGGGAGGAGGGAGGGAGGGAGGGAGGAAGGAAGGAAGGAAGGAAGGAAGGAAGGAAGGAAGGAAGGAAGGAAGGATCATGTATATGATTTATGTGATGACAGTTATCTTAGTACAAGTTATTAGTTGTATGTTTTCATGTGGGTGCTTTAAAGTTTAAAATGCATGAGTAGCCATCTGGAATATTTTTTAAATTAAACTGGAAAGGAGGTCTGTGATAGTCTACTTCTCACAATAACCTGATGAGTGAGAGTATTAAATTTATTGAAGGATATTAAGTGAATGTCATTTTATTTTTAAGATTTTTCTCAATATATCATGTTGTTTTTTTTATTTCCAAGCCTTTGAATTAAGTTTTCTAAGTACCCAAATGCCATATTTGTTTGTTTGTTTCTATGTTTGCTTCTTTTTTATTGTCAGAAATGTTTAAGAACCCAGGAAAGGGTGAGAACCAAGGAATGTTTGAGAACTATAATTTGTTTACAGGGTTAAGAAGACCTGAGGTCAAGGGTTTATGTCTTTTCTGAATGGGAAAAAGTCGATCTCTAATAATGCAGTCTCAATTCTCAAAATACATTTCTCAGTGTGCTCTCTATATAAGCAGGATACAGAGAAAAACTGTAGAAATCTGTGTAGTGCAGAGTTCTAAAAATTAAAAGAATAAAATTTTTTTATGTTAATAAAAAGAAGAAAAACTAAGAGGAATTTAGTTTTCAGGTTTCTCAAACTCAAAGGCCTCATTAGAATTCATAAGACAATGTAAGTTCCCAGCCAGCAAAGCTCAAGTTCCAGAAGGCCCAGGGGGCCTGAGCTTTTGAAGCTGCTGCCTATTCCTCTTAACAAGCTCAGTCTGCATTTTAACGGGAAGAAAGAAAGGGGAGAGAGGATCATTCTTTAGATGCTCAGAAAAGTGAAGGGGCATTCGCTGTATCATCATGAATCCATCCTACCAGCTGCAGGTAGTAACATTTAGCATTTGGTCTGACAACCCCTAAAGAAGATCCGTGGAGGGTCAGGAAGACAACCTGGGGAGAAACTGAAAGTTGTCAAAATCCTAGAATGAGTGGTAGCCAGGGGCTGGAGGGAAGTGAAAGTGTGGAGGTAATGGTTAAAGGGTGTGAAGTTCCAGTTGTACAAGGTAAGTAAGTTCTGAAGATCTACTACACAGCACAGTGTCTATAGAAGTAATAATACTGCATTGTATACTTAAAATTTACTAAAAGTCTAGCTCTTACATTAAGTGTTCTACCACTGATGTATACAAATAGTAATAAAGAGGACAGGAGGAAACTCTGGGAGGTGATATATACATTAATGGCATTGATGGTGATGATGCTTTCACGGGTGTATACTTAGCCCCAAACTCATGGAGTTGTGTATATTAAATATGTACAGTTTATTTTTACATTTCAATAATAACCTCAATAAAGTGGTTTACATTTTTTTTTTTTGGCGGGGGGGCTGGTCATGGAAACCACACTCAAACCTTGGGTGTACTCCCAGGCTCAAGTAGGAGGGTAGTTTGTCTCCACACAGAGAGAGGAGAAAATGTGATGACACTGAATTTTGTCTGGGTCATGAGAGATTAGAAGATCTAGTACAAAATAGATTTTTAGAAATTTTCTTTAATGATCAAAATAATCAAACGAGCTCTTCATTCAGGTCAATCTCCCATTTAAGGTATAAGGTTGGTGTTTAGGAATTTGAAAAAATTCTTTCCATCAAATCTGGTAAAAGTGAAGATGCTGTCAAGTAGTATTTTGCATCATGAGTGGGGGGATCAATCTTTACAGGGTAGTCCAAATTTAGAATAGGCATGGGGGGCGAGGCGTGAAGATGAAGAAAGAGGTTAGAAATGTTGGGATGGCTTTAAATAATTATTAGGCATTGTTCTTTTTCATAAAGAGTTTGCACTGAGTAGAGCAGAGGAAAGCAGCACATCTGCATTGGGAAATAATAACCCCAAGGAAGGGAATAACTTTGATTGACAAACATGTATTGGGCACTGCATTGGGCACTTGATGCATATTATCACCTCTGAACTATCCTGTGGGTGGATAAAATATTTCATTTTTACTAATAAATAAAATGCCACTCAGAGATGTTTATATTTTGCAAGATGTACTAAGTGCCAACTGAGTATTACAGAACCTTTAAAAGACAAGAAATTGAATCCTGAAAAATCCATGTGTGTGTATATGTGTGTGTGTGTGTGTGTGTGTGTGTGTGTGTGTGTCTGTATATATGTACAGACATATATATCACAGGAATTCTTTAAATGTGCTCCTATCTGCTTAACTACATAAGTCTTATGTGAGGTTTATAAGATCTCTTTGCTATTTTTAGCTCCCATTGTGGAGGCTACAGAATAATGCTTATAATGCAAGTTAGACTTGATAGTTTCAAATTCCAGCTCTATCACTCACTAGCTATATGTCCTTGAGAAAGTTATTTAAGCTCCTTAAGTCTAGATTCCTCAACTATAAGTGAGAGCTACCCTATAAGGTTTGTGAAGATTAACCATTTAAGCCTGAGCACAGTGACTAGTGTAAGAGCACCCAACAAAAGTTAGGTATCAATTGTCTGTTTTCCCTACTGTCCAACATTTTGAACAATAGCCGGCAAAAAGCATACAATCAATAAATATCTCCTGATTAACTGCATGAGTTTATTACTAGTATACTGTTGCAAAATGCTTTTTCCTATAAAGTTCTACCTGCCAAATCTCCTCCATGCCAGACAAGCGTAAAAGGCATGGAAGGGTTAACCTCTGTCCCACTGATCTGCTTTGTGGGAAGTGCTGCTGGGCCTTCACTCTGGGGTCAGAGGATGAGAACCACACACATGTAAAGGCTGGAAGAAAGTCCCTCTGTTGAATGAATACAGCAGGCTTCTCCAGCAATGGATTCTTTCAAAATCTCAATTCCATTAGCTTGAGGTCAGCTTCTCCCATTGTGCCTCTTGCATGTACCTCTTTCCAGACATTTACTTCCCTGACATCACAGATGAGCAGAACAAACAAAGGAGAATTAGAGGTGCAATTGCCCCCAGGGAGTTAACAGAACCCCAGGGCGAGATGAAACAGCTCAATATTATTTTACTCACTCAAAGGAAGCCCATAGGCCTGGTGAAAGGAGAGAACAGAAGAGAAAAGGCCTTGAATGTATGAACATGAAATGTACCCGGGCTCAGAGTCAACAATCCCCGTTGTTCATTCAGAGATATTAGCTGTCTTTTGTTTGATTTCGAGTGATATGCCATTGCAAAGAACCCTATTAAAATGTCAAGCTCTTCTATTGGAGGCACAGCTAACCTTTATGGAGGAACTCCCATGGGCCAGTACTTGTGCACACTGCATACACTGCCACATTCAATCTTCACAACAGTCCTTGGAAGTGTTATGACCCCAGTTTTCAGATGAGGAGAATGAGGCGCAGACACATGGAATAAACAGGCCAACCACCCAGCTGGCAAGCTATGCTATTGGTACGCCAAGTTAGCCTGGTCCCAGAATGCACGTATCTTAATCTTTAACTTACAGCCATACAGGAATTTTGTGGTGTTAATTACTTCTTGAAATGAGCAAACCTCCAGACCATTGTGCTTGCTGCATGGAATTTTTTATTTATGGTAATATTTGTAGCGAGGGGATGTTTATCTGTAATCTCAATCAAGTACATTTTATTCATCAACAAATGCTTTCTTGAGTGCCTCTTAGTTAACTGTTTAAATCTATGTTACTTTTTTTTTTTTTTTTTTTTTTTTTTTTTTTTTTTTTTTTTTAGTTTTAACATTTTTATTTGGAGACATTTAAAAAACAACAATACACTTAACTTCAAAGGAGCTGTAACTAATTTTCAGCATGTGCCCTGACCGGGAATCAAAGGAGGTTGATGCTCAACCACTGAGCTACACCGACCGGGCTACAATCCAAGTTCATGTAAGTGTTTCGGAAGAAACTTCAGAAATGGCTTTGAATGGATTTGAAGAATGAAATGGTTTCTGAGCTAATATTTAAGACTGTGCCATTTGGAAATTAAAATCCTACTTGTGGAATTGCTTCTATGGAGATCAATGTCAATTTACAATGTAGAATGTATTTTTTTTTTTTTTTGGTTTAACAATCACATTTATTTAATGCAATCAGGAACACTATCAACCATAATGTCAGATTATAATGCCTATCTCTCTCCCATGTTTCTTTTTTTTTTTTTTTAATAATAATTTTTATTTCTTAAAGTATTACAAATAGTATTACATATGTCTCCTTTTTTCCCCCCTTGACATTCCCCCGACCCCTACCCCCCGCCCCCCCCCGCCCCGTGTCTTGTGTCCATTGGTTAATCTTATATGCATGCATATAAGTCCTTCAGTTGGTCTCTTAATCCCCCCCCCAACCCTCCCCAGGCTTCCCACTGTAGTTTAACATTCTGTTCAATGTTGCTCTGCTTCTGTATCTACCCCTGTTCATCAGTCCATACTGGTCCCCTTTATTTGTCCCAACCTGGTAGGGACGACCCCGGTGAGGTTGAAACGGCCCCCGTGAGGTAGGGACGACCCCAGTCAGGTCGAAACGGCCCCGGTGTGGTAGGGACGACCCCGGTGAGGTTGAAACGGCCCCCGTGAGGTAGGGACGACCCCGGTCAGGTCGAAACGGCCCCGGTGTGGTAGGGACGACCCCGGTGAGGTTGAAACGGCCCCCGTGAGGTAGGGACGACCCCGGTCAGGTCGAAACGGCCCCGGTGTGGTAGGGACGACCCCGGTGAGGTTGAAACGGCCCTGGTGAAGTCGGGACGGCCCCGGTGAGGTTGAAACGGCCCCCGTGAGGTAGGGACGGCCCCGGTCTGGTAGGGACAGCCCCGGTCAGGTCGAAACGGCCCCGGTGTGGTAGGGACGACCCCGGTGAGGTTGAAACGGCCCCCGTGAGGTAGGGACGACCCCGGTGAGGTTGAAACGGCCCCCGTGAGGTAGGGACGGCCCCGGTGAGGTTGAAACGGCCTTGGTGAGGCTCAGACGGCCCTGGTGAGGTTGAGACTATGTTACTTTTTTAATGAATTTGTCATTAAGTGGATAAATGAAAAGTTTACTATAGACATTGCATTTATTTAAAGCAGAAGTTTACAGTTCCCAAATCTGTTTTCACATGCATTAATTCATTTAATTCTCAAAACAAATCCCTAGAGAAATAGGTTTTCTACAGAAACTCTCCAGTGGAAACTTAGGGATAAACACAGCTTCTCCTTTTATAAAAATATATTTTATTGATTTTTTTTTACAGAGAGGAAGGGAGAGGGATGGAGAGTTAGAAACATGGATGAGAGAGAAACATCGATCAGCTGCCTCCTGCACACCCCCTATTGGGGATGTGCCCACAACCAAGGTACGTGCCCTTGACCAGAATCGAACCCAAGACCCCACAGTCCGCAGGCCGACACTCTATGCACTGAGCCAAACCGGTTAGGGCTATACACAGCTTCTTAACAGCACAGCCAGTACCCAAATCCTGTGCTCTTCCAACTCCAGGCCCAATACCTTTCCCCTTGAATCACAGTCATCTATACTACCCAGGACACTGCACTGTAATCCATCCGGTGCAAACCATCTCCTCCATAAAATACTCCCTATCAACAGATTAGCATAAGCACAGCTGCTGGGTTTAGTGTAACTAAATATTCATCAAAAGTATGCACATTAACAGCCACACACAATAATTAAACCAAATTAATTCCCTCAGTTAATACATACCACAGAATTAAATTAAACCTCAACAGAAAACAAGGCAGACCGTAACTATTAATCCTCCAGTAAACAACAATAATTGTTTTTGCCAACATTTATTTCATTTGGATATATAATGTTACATCGCAAAATTTCACATAGCAGTGACGATTCTCTCTGCTTTGCCAGATTGAGAATTCAGATAGTCTGTCAGCAGAAATGTCCACAGATCCAGTTCAGAAGCAAACCATTAACATTAGTGCTACAATTCACAATGAATCCAATGATTGCAAACGTGTGTGCAGAGTTAACATATAACCCATGAATGATTAAAGACTAATTGCATAATATAGAGAATGCACCTACAAGTCAGATATGAAATACTTCAAAAAATAATGTTTATCACTTTATAATTATTTTGGGGATTAATCATGGAAAATTACGTGTGTCAAATTCATATTTTTTCAATAAATTCTTATCAGAGATAAGAATTATGCTAAGTCCAGAATTATACTAAGTCCTGGGAAAACAGTGCAAAAAATAGTCACAGCTCTTTCCTCATAAATCTTGCTTTCAGTGGGAGACAGATACAGCTAAAACTGGGAACTAAATCGCTCATGCCAAAAGTGTACAATATGAAACAAAAAGTGTTTAGGAAACTAATATGACTCTGTCACTCCTTCGATTCAAAACGTTGTACAAGTCATTTAACCTCTTTAAACTTCAGTTTCCTCACCTGTAAAAATCGGTGTGAGGGTCAGATGAAAAAAACAATAATGATATTTGCTACATTCAGTGCTTGCTTTCTCTATATCCAGGACTGTACTAAATACTTTAAATGTGTTTTCTCCTTTTTTTACCTTACGCAATCCTATAAGGTAAAAATTAACATCAGTGTTGTCGTTTCCTATGGTTGGAGAGTTTAACTGTGACCACACAACTAGAATGGAATAATGGCAGTTTGAATTTGGTTAAGACGACTTCAGCGATACTCTTATTAACTATTAAGTTATTTTGCCAAGTGTGAATTCAGAGACTGGATTACCATACTTCTTCCTCTGTGGAATCAGCAACCAGAGCAACCAGGACGTTAATTGAAAAAATTAACCGATCTTTTTTCTTCCCACTGCTAACTGACGTTTTATGATTAATTGGCAGTTCAGGTAAGACAAAAATAACCATAATGAAACTCTTAATAACAAATGTCTTTAGTGGGTACAATTCTGCAGTTTCATTCAAGCATATGTTATTTTTGATGAGAAACATATGTAAACTCCAGCATAGAGTTGGTTATTGGCAACTGGTTAATATTGCCTTGGCTATGAGTTTAATCAGGACTTGAAAGATCTTATAAATAGAAATATAACCTAGAAGATTGTCACTTTCTCACTGTTCCAACTACCACGTTTTCTAAGAAAATATGAAAAAAATCTGTCATTTGGGTGAGAAATAATAGCTACTTAAAAAAAAAAAGATTGGCTGTCTATATGGAGTCCTGCCAATTAATGTTTTCTAAAAAGTGTTTTAATCCCTAAAAAACAGACCAAGAAAAAAAAGACACAGAAAGAGAATACTATAAACAAATCCTATAGTCCTTTCATTGAGTATTTCACTGATTGTGTCATATTGCTAAGATCAAGATCCCATAAAATGTTTTTGTATTATTTTTTCATTTCTTAAAATATTTTATTTTTAAATTACAGTTGACATACAATATTGTATTAATTTCAGATGTACAACATAGTGATCAAACATTTATATAACTTATGAAGTAATCACCCCAATAAGTATAGTACCCACCTAACATCATACATAGTTCTTATAATACTATTGACTATATTCTCTAAGCTGTACTTTACATCCCTGTGACTATTTTTACAGCTTCAAATTTGTACTTCTTAATCCATTCATGTTTTCCACCCAGCCCCAACCCCTCCCATCTGGCCACCATCTATTTATTTTCAGTATCTATGAGTTTTCTTTCTGTTTTGTTAGTTCACTTATTTTGTTTGTTAGGTTCCACATATGAGTGAAATCATATAGTATTTCATTTCTCTGTCTGCATTATTTCACTTAGCATAATACCCTCTAGGTCAGTGATTTTCATCTCATGGCACATATAAACTAATTATTAAAATACTGCAGCACACCAAAAAATATATTTTTTCCCATCAGACAAAAAAAGTAGGTAAAATTTTGATTCATCCATACCAGATGGCTATTGTTGCATTGGCTGTTGTCATTTTTTAATTTGACAAACTAAGGGGAAAATGGTCAGTGCCCTTGACTAAATAGTCAGGTATTGCATGTTTAAAAATTCTTGTGGCACAGCTGTGTGACTGCTGGTTGAAAATTTCTGCCCTAGGTCCTTCCATGTTGTCCCAAGGGGCAAGATTTCATTCCTTTTTATTTTATTCCTTTTATCATATCTTTATCCATTCATCTATCAATGGACACTTGATGGGAATGTAAATTGGTGCAGCTACTATGAAAAGGAGCATGAAGGCTTCTCAAAAAATCCTATCTAATAAAGAGGGAATACACTAATTGACCCTCACGCCATCGCAAAGATGGCGGCGCCCACAGCCAATAAGGTGGGAATATGCTAATTGACTGCCCACCCTCAAGATGGCGGTGCCCAGAGCCAATAAGGAGGGAATATGCTAATTGACTGCCCTGCCCTCAAATATGGCAGCGCCCACAGCCACAAGATGGTGGCGCCCAGTCCCCTCAACCCACCAGGACACCTGACTCCAGAGTCCCCCAATCCCCTCAGCCCCCCCGCCCCTGCCCAGGGCTGGCCCAAGGTGCAGGCAAGCCTTGGATGGCAGCTGCCCAGCCGCCCTGGGCCACCCGAGAGGCTCAGGCAACCAGGGCCGGCCGAGGCTTGCGCTGCTGGCAGTGGCAGCAGAGGTGTGATGGGGGTGTTGCCTTCCCCTGAACACTGGGTTGCCTCCCACCCCTGAGGGCTCCCAGACTGTGAGAAGGGGCAGGCCGGGCTGAGGGACCCCCCTCCAGTGCATGACTTTTCATGCACCAGGCCTCTAGTTAAAAATAAAACTACCAAATGACCCAGCAATTCCACCTCTGGGTATTTATCTAAAGAAACTAAAAACACCGATTCAAAAAGATCTATGCACCCCTATATTCATTGAAGCATTGTTTACAATAGCCAAGATGTGGAAGCAACCTAAGTGCCCTTAAAATGTTTATATTCAATGTTCCTATAGACCCTTACACACAAGTAGAAAATGCAGCTACCACATGGCGAAGCTGGTCTGACAGACTAATTATAATGGAATGGATTTCAGTTTTCAGCTTCCTAAATGAGAAGGAACTGGCCTTGTGGTCTTATGTATCACTTCTGCATCCCTGGCAGAACATCTCTTCTCCCTCTAGGTGTTCATTTGGCTGGCTGCCTCTCTGTCATACAAGAATTGGTCTTCCTTCTGAAGGCTCCTGATATATGTGTGGGAATCAGTGTGTAATATATATATATATATATCTATCTATATATATAGATAGATAGATATAGATATAGATATAGATATATAGATATATTCCCTAAGCTGTACTTTACATCCCTGTGACATATATATATATATATATATATATATATATATATATATATATATGAGAGAGAGAGAGAAGCAGGAGGTATGGTCTAAGAAAGATAAGCTTCTGGTTTTACTAGACAGTAGTGGGCATATGATCTAACCTGTTTCAGTCACTGAGAATTTATTTTCTCTTTTAAATTCTGTTCTTATTTTTTTGTTGTTTTTTTTTTCTCTCTCTGTGTGTGTGTGTGTGTGTGTGTGTGTGTGTGTGTGTGTGTGTCTGTCTGTCTGTTTGGTTGCTTTTGTTTTGTTTTTTTTTTTTTTTGGCTGAGAGTGTGGGCACAAAGGTGTTCTCTCTTTCTTTTTTGTGTGCAAAGGAAAGACGTGGCCCTAGCAGATTCAGATAGCCATTTAGGAACTCAGGAAGAGCTAGATTTTAAATGTAATCAAGACAAGGCAGGCAGAAAAGAAGGAGGGGTGAAGAAAGGGAGGGGGGAAGGAGGGTGGAAGAGAGAGAGAGAGATCAGAATGGTATTGAAAGCCCATGAACCCACATATTTCTCAACACGAAATAGATACATAAGTTGTGGAATAGTCATACAATGAAATATGAGATCAATCCCTACAAATGAAAAAGAATGTATAAATGACAACTGCACCCTACAACATGGATCAATCTCACAAACATAAAGTCAGCTCAGAAAAGTCAAACACAAAAGAAGACCAAGTATATGATGGCACTTAGATACAGCTCAACACCAGGTAAAATTATTCTATGGTGGCAGAAGTCAGGACGTCAGGACAATGTCCATCCTAGGCATGGGCACAAACGGACCTGTAGGGGCTGGTAAGCTAATGTTTCTTTATACCGGTCCAGGACATGGCATGGTTATTGTATGTAATGCATCAAGCTCTAAAATTATGATTATACATTTCTTGTATATATGTTAGATGTCAAAGAAATCTTTGCTTAAAAACATCTTCTCTACAAACATACACACTAGCTACAAACTGTGTCTTTCTCCTAGAAGAAATATAAAAGACTCATTAGCACATTTTATGAGCTACTGTCTCAAGTCAGAGAAATGATGGAAGTAGTATATACATACAGACGAACCAAGGGAGGGTCTCTCTCTGATGACCATTTCTCCAAGTGTGAGTTGCAGACCCTCTTCTACCACAGGGCTTATTTGGATCGTAGCCTCTATCCCCCTGTATGCAACGTGATTATTTTCTTGAGGGCAGGAACTGAGTCTTTTGTTGTTGTTGTTGTTAATCATCACCCAAGGATATTTTTTCCACTGATTTTTAGAGTGGAAGCGGGTTATGAAGGGGGGAGAGAGAAACATCCATGTGAGAGAGACACAATTGTTTGCCTCCCCCATATGCCTTGACTAGGGCCGAGGATCAAACCTGCAACCCAGGTACATGCCCTTGATCAGGAATTGAACCCGCAACCCTTTGGTGAGTGGGTCGATGCTCTTACCCCTGAGAAACACCAGCCAGAACCAGGAACTGAGTTTTTAACTGCAGAGCCTTAGCACCTAACAAGGTGCCTGACAGGTAGGAGGTGCTCCATAATATCTGTCGAGTGAGTGGATGAGTGGATGAATTCTTCCTAGGACATGAACTTTACTGAGTTCCAGAGAAGAGAGAATAAGGTCATGCATCTGGATAAGGAGAGGAATTATATATAAGCCCCGGCACAATCATATTTACAAGTATGAGGAGGAATGAGGACCGGGGCACTCATAATCAGCTTGAAATCCATGTGAGGACAGCTGCTATTACTTTGGTTTAAAAGAGCCTTGGGTGGAACTCTACAGTGCCTGGTACTTTATACTATTTAAGGGGCCCAAGGTGGTGCTATAGCTATAATGTCAGTGATAAAAGCAAATTTGTGAGCTGCTTGGACCTATTAAAGATAAGTTATTTCAGGTACATTGAGAATAAGTACACATGGAATGGTAGAGCCATTCCTTTTTTATTCTTGCTGGGGATGAATAAAAGAAATAAGGATGTCTGAATTCTCCAGATAAGGCACCAAATGCCTTTCAACCACTAGTTTACAATCTTTTGTACTAAAGGCAGAACCAATATTGTGCATACATAAGCGTGCCATATTTAGTCTGATCCAAATGTTACAAAAGGCACAATATACTTAGCAAAGTACCTGGTGTCAAGTAGACATTCAGTAAATGAAGACTCTATTAAGCCCAACTCTTTATTTGTTGGCCATAAAAAAAAGGAAAAAAGAAAAGAAGAGAGGAAGAGAAAGGAAGAGATAGAAAGGAATAACGAAATGGAAATTAGTAGAATTTTAAGACAGAGTGTAGAATGGAGAGAGGAAAGAGGGCATGCAAGAAAGACAGAAGAGAGAGAGAAAGGTAGAGACAGAGGGGAAGGAAGGGGAGAGAGGGAAAGAAATGGAGGGGAAAAGAGAAGGAGAGATAATAAAAAGAGGAGGTAAAGTGGGCATCAGAAAGTCAGTAGCATGCATATTAGCATAACCAATGGACACAGACACTGGGCTGGTGGGGGCTTGCCTGGGGTGGGAATGGCTGGGAGAGGGGGTCAATTGGGGAAAAAGGAGACATATGTAAAACTTTATACAACAACAACAACAAAAAAGAAAGTCAGTAGATTCTAACAAATCATTTTGGAGGTTCTGCAAAAGGGGAAAAAAATTAAACCAACAAAGTAAATTCTATATGTATTCAATAATAAAAGATAGTGTTATTAAATTAAAGCTAATGATGCTAACACAGATTAAAGAAGGAAAAACAAATGATGATGGCATTTAATTGTTGATTGCTCTGCACTATGGAAATTTTTGCTTCAATGTTCAGATATCTGAAATGGCCGGTGCTAAAACAGCAAGACTCAAAGGAGGGAGTAGACTGTGGAGAAATGCACCAGACTGGAAAGTCCTCACCAAGGAAGGTAATACATTCAACTCCCTATTCTTCAGATTTGGGAATATATGAAATCAGAAACAAGGTTATTCATACCAAAGGCAAGCAAGAACGCCTCTAGGTCTATATTTCATCTGAGGGATGACTTGACACCTACAGTCCAGGCTATGAGAAATTATGTCACCTATCCTAACTCATAATTCTCGAAGTTCTTGTTATGTATTCGTTGTAGAAAGCCTGCTGCTAACTTTTGAAAGTAATTTTCTCACTCATGTATGTGATTTTACACTATAGTTGGGTATGTAAAAAAAATGCCACCAAAGTGATTAAAGAAATGGGTTATATAATATATGGTAGATTATATTACTAGTTGCCCGAAATTCCCTCTTTAGTATGTTCCACCCTGAGGATGAATTCTACATATCTACTCCGTTGAACTCAGGATGTTGCATTTTGTTTATTCAAAAAAGGCTGAAATGAATTTTATCCTTTCCAAGCAGAAGCCTGGATATGAGTACCATGCTTCTTTACCTGCTGACACAACAACCAAATGTTCCCAATAAAAGCTGCTCCACCAGCCGAGGTCCTGGAATGAATACAACATGAAGCAGGGCCACAGCTGACCCACAAAGATCATGTATGTCCTTTTATTTTATTAGCCATTGACATTGCTTGGTATCACAGAAAAACTTACCCTATTCTGACTAATACAGTACCCAAATAAGTGAAACAAAAATAATGGGCAAATACATAAATGCATTAATTTGTCCATTAATAGCTATTGGACACATTCTATGTGGTCTTGTGCTTGATTCTGGGGATAAAATTATGGACAAGATTTTATCTTCAAGGACAAACAGACTAAAGTTCTAGAAACTGAAAAATAAGAAAGCAACATGGACTTGAGAATCTTGGAGGGAGACCACATACAGAGTGGTATCTTGAGCAGAACATTGCCAGATAGACATGTTTTGGAGAGGACATTCCTAGTAGAGTAGGTAGAATCTCTCAAACAGAGGCATAACTAAAGGGAGACTTTGTGTAGGAAAATAATGGGAGGTAAGGGAAGAAATAATCAAGGTTGGGTCAAGGGAAAGAAAATCTTTATTAACAAATTGAGGCACATAGAGGCAATGGGAAATTAATAGATTTTTAAGGATAATGACGTGAGAATTTTTAGGTGCTTGTGAAGAGACAAAAGGAGAAATAAATGAACTGGGGACTGAAGCCAACTCCACTCTTTTTGTAATTTAATATGATTTTATCAGTATTTTTGGTATCATTAATTTAAAGCCATAATGTAATTTTGTCAAAATTATATATTGAAGTCAATAATATTTAATCTCATATTTCATAACCACTAACAACTTGTGCTTTATGAAAGAGTGTCATAGAACTATTGCTACCATGAATACATGATATATATTTAGTGATACCTGGTAGCAAAAAAAAAAAAGATCATACAGAAATTTAAGGTCTTCACAAGACCTAGAAAACTACATGTCTTCACAAGACCTAGAAAACTACATGTCTTCACAAGACCTAGAAAACTACAGATGTTAAAAACGTGTTGTGAGCATAAAATATAAGTTTGGAGTTAGAATAACAACTAAAGATGCAGCAGTTTGAAGAAAAAAAAAGATGGAGGAGAAAATGCTAAGTGTTCAGCAAATCCCATTGGATTTTCCTTTCTCTGGACACAGTGGAAGACTTAGCTACCCGTGCAGTTAGGTCAAGGTCATGTGATTAAGTTGTGTTTACTGGGAGTATGACAGTGTGTATTTTTTAGTTACTTGTTTGCTTTTGTTTAATTTCAAATCCACAGAAGAACTTATTCTCTTGACCAGCAGTTCCCTAGACCTACTACCTAAGAGCACTAACTTTCACAAACTTCAGAGAAGGTCTAGATTAGCAAGGAACACTTAGCACTTTTACAAGAACCAGATAAAGAAAAACATTCGAGGCAAACAAAAAGAAAGCATCTTTAGAGGAGCAACAATCAGATGCCAATGAAAAGAATAAGGTTATTTTAATTCTAAATATCTAAGACGTGGTCCAATTCAAAATTTGTGTAACTTTAGAATATAAGGAGCTTAAATGTAAGTGGATATATTTCTAAGTTATAATGTAGTTGTTTGATGAAAAAAAAATGTTTGGGGATTTCTGAACTCCAGAATTATAACAAATATTTATTGAATTCTAAGGCATTCCATGATTAACCTCTTTATATTCAGAACAGCCCTAGCTGATGGGCATATAATCTTGGCATTTCCTATTTACCAAAAAAGAAATGAAATCTTAGAGAGATAAAGTAACATTCTAAGTCCCATACATTTGAAAGAGGTAGAGATAGGATTCCAACCTAGGTCATCTGACTCTAATCACTACACTATCTGGTCTATACTACCACCCTGTATTTCTCCCACAAGGGATAGCTAAGCTTGAAAATCCATTTCATGTAAACAGATAAGCCTTTATCCCTCATATTAGTTTTATCAGCATAGGTTAAATAAGTGCCCAGAATATTGTTTAACAAGCAATTATATCCTCGAATGCCCAAGGTACATGCTTTGAACATTTAGAGCTTTCTAAATCACTACTTTGGTCAAAAAGTGTACTGTGTAGTTACTCATAGGGAGTAAAATATGTTGGCAAAGTATTTTGATGTCCAGAAACCAGGTAAACACACCAGTAAAAACAACTAAAGTGTTAAACTGGAAATGAGTCTGCAAGGGAGGAAAATAAAAAACAATACATGGCCCTGGCTGCTTTGGCTCAGTGGATAGAGCGTCGGCCTGCAGACTGAAGGGTCCCAGGTTCGGTTCTGTTCAGGAGCACATGCATTGTGGGCTCAATTCCCAGTAGGGGGCATGCAAGAGGCAGCCAATCAATGATTCCCTCTCATCATTGAAGTTTCTATCTCTCTCTCCTCTCCCTTCCTCTCTCAAATCAATGGAAATATATTAAAAATAATAATAACAACAACACATGAACAAAAGAAATAACTTTGTAGTTGTTGTAGACCTATGATTCCCAACATCCTTATTTAAGACCCAAGAGGAATACGCGGGGACCATAAATCAGTTGCATAGCATGAATCTTTACAATTTAAGTAAAATTTTGCAAATGTTAAGTGACTTAGGCAACTTTTTCCTGAGCCAATTTTCACCAGTAAAGTTCAGAATATTACTGCCAAATTTATGGTCAACAGAGTCCCCTGTTTTCATTTCCTGGAAAGATGGGAGAAAGAGAACCCTGTGTTTGCAATTACCAGTCCCCACAGAAGCCCTGCAACCAACTAAGACCCAGCCAGCTGATGAGATGTGGCCCTTTAATAAAGAGCTGAATCCAGGCCAGGAGGTGGAAGGTTATTAGGAAGTGCTTCACCAACACCACCATTTGGATGACATGCACTATGCATTCTTTGCCCCCTTATGTGTAAAAGTTCTATGTTAAACTTTCTGCAAAATGTTTTCCTAAATGTATAGTCAGTGACTGCATCCCCATTCAAATTTTACTACAATGTGAAACATAAACTGCAGAGCATAAACTTTGTCTGGCTTTTTTCTGAATTGGAGGTCATTTTTCTCTGAATAAAAACATGTTAATACTCAAGGAATACTTTCACCGAATCTCACAGGGTATAATCAACATTTATGCTATAAAAAATTCCTTCTAATTTTATTCATTCTCTAATAAGAATAAGTAACCAAAACAAAAAAAATCCTGTTTTCTTAATTCAGCTTTGAAAACGTCTTAGTTAAAAGGTCTCCATTCTTGATCAATTTCCTATTTTAAAATTAAAAAGGGATATTGGTGCCTTTATTAATGCCTGCACAGGAGAAAAGTAAATCCTTTAGGAAATTGCAATGGGTACTCCATGAAGAGACATACTGAATATTGAAAATGCATATTTTTCTTCAGTTAGAGGGTATGGCCATAATTGCTTGTAGGCTTGATAAAGGAGGATTTGGAGTGGAAAGCCAGTTTCTATGACAAATGTGAAAAGACTGAGTGACACAATGGTAGAAAAAGTGGATATAAGAGGACATGAGTAGACAGAATCCTATGTGCTTACACCTGACACCAAAGAAGATAACAGGTCTTCACTCATGATTCCCTAGTATGTCCATACGTTACAATCAGTGGGAAATGTGCTCCAACTATTTTTATGTCAAAGTTCTGAAGCTTGTGAAAGCTTTATCATCATCTAATAAATCAGAATATATTCAGAGTTATTTCTGTAGTAACACCGTCCTCACTTATACTCAAGGAAGTTTTTTTGAGTGGGAGATACAAGAGTACCTCTTGCCCAGCTTGTGTAGCTCAGTGATTGAACATCGACCCATGAATCACGATTCTATTCCTGGTCAGGGCACTTGCCTGGGTTGTGGCTCAATTCCCAGTAGGGGCAACCTATCAATGACTCTCTCATCATTGATGTTGTTATCTCTCCCTCTCCCTTCCTCTCTCTGAAATCAATAAAAACATGTTTTGAAAAAAGGAGTACACCTCAACAGGGCTTATCCCTTTACATATATATTTAAAATAATATATATTAAAGCTATGGTTTCAGGAAGATCAATTCAGGCTTTCCAAAACTGCTGGGGAAGACAACTACCCAAACTTACTCACCTGAAGAAAGAATGCTAAAGGGTAGTCAAAGAAAAAGAGTTCTTGAGTGTGTGATTCCAAGTAGAAAATCTGGATAATGTTTTTTTCCATTGGTATAAGTGATTGTCCTTCCTTATTACATTCACAAATTTAGAAACACTGTCATTTAAAGATTGGCTGAACGCCCCCCTCCCCCATGGCTCCCTCATCTGACTGAATGAAGCACGTTAATAGGCCAACTCTGCAGTCACAAATATTGCTCATGTCATTAGAAGTTGAGAGATTCAGGAATTCACTTCACGCTGCGCATAGATATAACAGATGCTTTTCAATTCCATTTTCAAGTATGTGCTACTAGGGCTTGCTCCTATTTTTATGCATGTGATAGTATTCCTGGGGGAAATAGAATTTGGAGGTTCTTAATTATTCATAAGACAATTCGGAAAAGCACTTCTATATTACAGCCTGGCGAAATCATAATATGCAAAAATCCAGTGATTTCCTTCCATCACCATCACTACCTAACTATTTATACACTACTTCCAGGCAGATCTTCCTAAAGCCCATGTTCAATATCTACCTTGGGAATCAATAGCTCCTCAGTATCTACAAATTAAATAGTACCATAAAATGTTAGGATGCACTATGTTATAATGCTTAAAAGTGTGGCTTCTGAAGTCAGACTGCTTGCTTTTATGTTAATCCTCACCCAAGGATATTTCTCCATTGATTTTTAGAGAGAAAGAGACGGGGAGTGACAGAGAGAGAGAGAGAAACATCGATGCCAGAGAGACACATCAATTGGTTGCCTCCTGCATGCACCCTGACCCAGGCCAGGGATGGAGCCTGCAACCGAGGTGGGGCCTGGCCTGCAACCGAGGTAGGTGCTGTTGACAGGAATCCAACCCAGGACCCTTCAGTCCTTGGGCTGACGTTCTATCCACTGAGCCAAACCAGTTAGGACAGACTTCTTGCTTTTAAATCTAGATCCTGCCCTTTATTGCCTGTGTACACTTATGCAGGTTATTTCATTTCTCTATTTTCAGTTTGTCTATTGACTGTAGATAATTATAACAATGCTATATATAACATATAAACAAGATATATATTATATATGTATGTATATATTATATACAGAAATGTATTATATATAAGCAAGACACATATATTTAATATATATTAACAAGTAACTATATTTAAATAATAAATACATAAATACATAATGTATACTATATTTCACATATATATCTGCTATAACATATTTATATATGCATATATGTGTGTATGTAAGATATGTGTGTATGTGTACCTTAGAATATTACATTGCTTGGAACATTGGAAGCACACAGAAATATTAGCCGCTTTAATTTTATAACCTTTGTATTTAGCATTTAATATGACCCAACCATCCTTTTCTGGCTTTATCTGTCATCCCATTCTTACATCTAGCCCAAATTCCAGCCAGACCGCTTAATTACTTCTCATCGGTTATCCAGACTGTCCAGCTGCCATACATTTGTTCTGCTGCCTGGGCTATTAAAATCACTCTACTCACAACTCCCAGTTAAGATATCTCTGAAAACTCATTCATCCTTCCTAGGCAAACTTTTTCTGGTGCTCAATCTCCCCTTAGAGCATCTACTAAAGAATGGCAAGTGTGTTAACTTTGATTCATTGGTAGTGGCTTCATAGAGACTCCGTTGAGAGGAAGTCAGAAATCAGATCTGACTCAGAGACGAAAAGTATCATGATCAATTAGTTATGTCTGCCATGGTTATAGCGTGGAAGACAGAATTTATTTGTCATCTCTACCCATTTTCCTGTTTGTATAATTACCAAGACATTTGAATTATTCAACTGCTGTTTTATATTCAACTTTGATCTTTTTCATATCTCTTTGAACATATTTCATATTCCATGAAGAAATAGGCTCCATTTTACTCAAATCTGTATCCCTGAAGTGTCTAGCACAGAGTCTGGCATACCATATATGCCAGATTTTTTTTAATTAGTCTGGGTTGCCCAATCTCACATTCTCCTCATTTAAATACACTCACTCCTTATTTCACCCTGGGACTGATTCATGTCTGAGCCAGTAAGGTTTTACTCAGGAGACCTTGACTGGGTCCATTTTACCTCCATATGCAATCCTGCTCTGCTTGGACCTGTGTCTTCCAAGGCTGAAGGTCCAATTAATTCTGAAAGACCCGTAAAACTTATAATTACTCTAAGTAATTACCTTTTGTCCTATATCTGCAACTTTGTCATCCTCCTGATTCCCTTGTAAATTAACTATAGTTTCTTATATTCCATATTCTTGATGCTCTGCCATCTGGGGCTTCACCAACTAGGGACTGTGCCTCCCAGGGCTAGCCAATTCTTAGAAATAGCAAATAACTGTTCCATTGATCCAAGTGCTTGCTATTCTGCCAGAACCATACTACATATTTTGGTTACTATAGCTTTGTAGTGTGATCCCTCCAGCTTTGTCATTTTTTTATGAGGACTGCTTTGGCTATTCAGGGTAGAATTTTTTGTTTCTATTTCTGCCGCTTTACTGTATTTGTTTATTATTTCTAATAGTATTTTTAGAGGAGTCTTTAGGAATTTCTATAACCAATAAAATGAAAACAACCAAAGAGTATGGATGAATGGATAAAGAAAATCAGGTATATAAGCACAGTGGAATATTGTGCAGCCATAAAAAAGGTGAACTCTGCCATCTGTGACAACATGGGTGGATCATGCAAAGTGTATTATGTGAAGTAAAGTCAGATGGAAAAAGATAAATATTATATGACTTTACTCATATGTGGGATATAAAAGCAAAAACTAAAATAAAATAAATGAACAAACAAAACAAAAACAAACAACAGAGCCAGACAACAGATTGGTGGTTACAAGAGGGGTAGGAGGGTAGAGAGAAAGCGAAATGGGAAGAGGACTTCTAACTGCATGGTGATGCATGGAACTAGACTGTTGCTGGTGAACATGATGTAGTACTTACAGATATTGATTTATAACATTATAAAACAATGTTACCTCAATAAAATTTTTAAAAAAAGAAATAGTAAACAATACACCCTGGGAGTGTGCCTTTCACATGCAAACTAAGCAAACCAGAGTCCATATTCCAAACCACCCCGTCTACCTGGCTCTTACACTTCAGGAGGCAACATTCCTCTGCCCTAGTCATCCAGGGCCAGGTACCAGACAACCAGAGATAGGCCCTGTATGCCACCGCTTGCTGAAGTTTTTCAAACTAGCCAATCCTAAGCCTGCTTACCCTGTCCTTTCCAATGGAAACACAGTGAGAGTTCCAGCTTATGCTTCCCGTTGCTCCCTTTGTCTCCTGAGTGGCCCTGGTGCATCCCCATGTGCCCTCCTGCATGGTGTGGCATGAGTCCCCTCATGGGAACTGTGAGTAACAAATGATCTCTGCAATGGCAACTGTCTCCTGATCTGTTAGCCTCGCCATACCTGAATAATAATGAAACCTACATTTTAAATCATCTTGCCATTCTGTATCCATTGATTCTCATTTCCTCACCTAGTTTTCAATCTTGCTTTTCAGAACTCAGAAAAGAAACATTACGTGCCTTGAATGACCAATTTTTAAACGCTTCCTCCATTACTTTGGAGATAACTATATGCATCTTCCTCTCTAAATCACCTTTCAGAAGTCTCTCAATAGGAGCCCGGCTCTGGTTTATTACCTCCTAGGATAATGCCATTAGAGATAATCACATTTTGTAGATATCATCTCCAAAGTACAATTGCCTTAAGAGCCCCTATTGAAGTATTTTTTCATTTATAACAAGATCTTATGATCGTTAAAAATAAATACAGCTGTGAACTGTGTCATGCAGATCAACACACCCACAGATTTTAAAAACCTCCCAGCAAAAATAAAATGTCATGATTCTCTTTTTTTTCCTTCTTGTTTTTATATTTTTCAAGAGGAAATAAAAGAGTACATGATGCTACTAATTAATGGACCTGTACATTTTAAATAAATTTTATTTTTAATCATAGTAATATACATAGATTTTAATAGGCAATAAGAAACACTAACAAAAGGTATACTAAAAATAAGTATTTCCATTCAACTCCCTTCTGTCACCCTCCTCATCCAACCAGTTAACCATGTTTAACTCTTCTGCTATTACCGCCACAGATCATCATCATATGTTCATATTGCTATTTCTGAATGTGTTCATTGTAGACATTATATATTGACTTTATATTACAGTACATGAAGGTTTACTTTCCTTAGGTCACTCTCCACCCTCCCCATAAACATCAACTTTTATAAACAAACATATTTCTATCATAATTACCAATTAAATAAACCATCAGAATTTGGTTACCTACATTAACACCTCCATATTTTTCAGTGTAGCTATGCTAGTTCTTCCCACAACAAACAGGAGCCTCTCCAGATGGATTTCCACGAGGTCAAATACATGATTTCCATCTCTGCCTTTGGAGAACCCCCCCTAGAGCCTTCTGCCCTCCTGTTCCAAATGGTCTGGTGTTCCTCTAGGTCTGCTACAAAGCTTCTTTTCTGGGACTTCCCATCACTCTTAACTGGAACATCCCCTCGAGAAAGCTGTTTCCTGAATTCCACGCTTTCTTCTTGCTTCGTGTGTTTTCCTATTTTGATAGAGAACATATCTGCAGCTTCCTGAGAAAGGTGCAATAAGCAAAAATGTCTGAGGTTTTCCTTGTCTTCAAGTGTCCTTATTAAACACATTCTCTTAAGTAAGAGTTTAATATTCTCCCTCAGTATAGAGTATTTCTCTTTATATTTATATCTTTCAGTGTTCGCTGAATGTAATTGATACCTGATCTTTTGTACATGACCCGCCTCACTGTCCTGCTTTCCTGTCTGTCTCTTTATCTTTCCTATTCTCCAGTCTGAGAGATTAGTTCCTTGGCACTTCCTCATTGTATGTTCTCCATCTCTTTTCCTCTAACATTATTAGGTGGGTGTTGGAGCTCCTAGATTAATGCTCCCCTTTTCTCTGCTGCAATCCTATCTTATGTTTCTGACATTATCTTCTAACCCTTTTACTTTCTTAAATTTCAGTTGCTAAAATTATCACTACCAAGAGTTTTATGTGGGGTTTTTTTTTTTTCTCAAAAGGTCATCTTATTTCATGGATAGATGAGCTTCTCTTATTTCTTCAAGAACATCAGTTTAAAATGCAATTTATTTTTTTTACCTTTATCCTTCTTGACTTTTCTTTTCCTGTTTACTTTTTTGAGCTTTCATCTCACCCTTTCATATTAAAGGCTGACCGCAAATACGTGGTGGTAAATTCAACAGAAAGGCCTGAAGCTACTGAGAGCCCCGCTGCACGTAGGCCAACCGATGGGCTATGTACACCAATAACCTGGCAATGTGAGTGCATCAGTTGGAGGGGGTAGAGGTATTGATAGGGAGTATGGTCTGGTCATGGCATTTAGGGAAAGAGAACTAGAGAATCTTACAACTCTGAATATGTGTCTAATTGCTCTTTTATCAGACTGGTGCCTCAGTCATGCTATCCACTGTATCTGGTCTCCCAGAGCTTCTCTGAGAGAAGAAAGGGCAGTCGGTTACATGAAGAAGTGAGGCTGGAAACTTGGTATTTAATTTTTTTTATACAGACTGGTGCTTCCGATGACTGAGAATTTCTGAGTTTCTGAAAATGAACTGGCCCCTTTTCCTCAGGACCCTCCTATGCAAGCACTAAGTCTTCTGCTTTCTGTCCTGTGTTCATTCTCATCGGGTCCATGCCTTTGTCTCTGCTCCATCATCCAATGTATGTTGGCAGCTCTCATCTCTATTGTCTCTTCTCCCTTTCTTGTCCTGGTAGTTCTATATTTATTTAATGGCTTTTACTTTTTTACTGGGGTGTCAGCAGTAACCAGAGGAGATAAATACATGTGTTCCTGTGCCATACTTAATCCAAAGACAGCCTTGTACATTTTAATGACTAAAGTTTTAAAGAAATAAACTGTGATTCAAGGCATAGGGAATCAATGAGGTAAAGGGAGATTTAGCCATTCCAACACTTAGATCAGGGAGCCCCAAAAGCAAGATTTGGACCACTACAAATACCATTTAGAAAATTTGTTAAAACAGAGGCCTGATTCCTGGAGTCTGGGATTCAGAACATCTGGGTGATGTCTAAGGACTGGTATATTTAACACATTCCTGAGTTATTTTTATGGTATGCCACTGATTCAGACAGATTATCTTGTCATTTAAAACAAGAGCAAGTTCTCCAGTGAATCTAGCAATGCAGTTTACAAAGTAAGAATGCTCTCACTAAACTTAAAAATGTTTTTTTTCACTGAGCTTTATACAAAAAAGAGAATCAACTTTTATCAAGCACCTAGGCCTTCTGCTAAATAGCTCTTTTAGAATGCTAGAGTGGTAAATAGGTTCCCCATTATAAAGGTCACTAAGTAATTATTGGAGATATTAGATCATTTACCTAAAATAATATGACTAATTAGTGGTAAAGTTTGATTTACAATGCAAAATCAGGGATCAGGGTCATTCCTTAATGCTTCTTCATGCTTTCATAATCCATTATAACCAGCTGATTACATGCTGCATTTAGCCAGTAAACTAACCACTGGTAAAGATCAGAAGAGAAATTCCCTTACTAGAGATTGGGAATTGAACTGAAAAACAAAACAAATATCCATGAAATAATCAAAGAGTCTCTGTCTGATCTAAGGTTCCCCAACAGGGATTCCAAGAATGTTTATACATATATATATATATATATATATATATATATATATATGAAAAAGAGGGAAGTTTCCATGATCAATAAACTGGGTAATAGAATTATACAACTTTAAAGAGGTATTTGTTCATTAACAAGGCATTTCAGAATCTTTAATGTAAATGTGCATCATGAATTTCCAAATGGAAGATGGAGCATTCCCTACACATTTTTGGCCTGTTAACCACCGCTCACATCTAAGACAAAATGGGGGGAGGGGAAATAGAAAAATGCTCATAGAGAATGGCACTATGTTGATAGTTGAAAGAGAAAGTTAATCTGGACAAATGAGTAGTTACCCAATCCAGCCTCTGAAGCATTTGGATAGCCTAAACTTTGCCTGGTGCCACATAGGTGGGAGTGAAGAGGCTAGGATGAGACCGGCCTGCTTCAGATGGAAGGCTTATACACCCACTAGGGCCCAATGCATGAAATTTGTGCAGCGGGGGGGTGGGGGCGGGGTGTCCCCTCAGCCTGGGCTGCACCATCTGGCAATCCGGAACCCCTCAGGGGATGTTGCTCTTTATTGCCCGCCTGCTCACTCCTAACTGCCCGCCTGCTCGCTCCTTAACACTTGGCTTGCTGCTCCTTACCACTTGGCTCACCACTCCTTAGTGCTGGCACGCTGGTGGGAGAGGGTCCCACCACCGCTTCTGCGCTCGCCAGCTGTGAGACTGGCTCCTGGCTGAGCGGCACTCCTGCTGTGGGAGTGCACTGACCATCAGGGGGCAGCTCCTCCATTGAGCGTCTGCCCCCTAATGGTCAGTGCGTGTCAAAGCAACCGGTCATTCTAGTCGTTCTGCCGTAACGGTCGCTAAGCTTCCTATCTAATAAAAGACAAACATGCAAATGGACCGTACCTTCACTATGCCCCAAGCCACACCCACCAGCCAATCAGAGCAACTATATGCAAATTAACCCAACCAAGATGGCAGCTGGCAGTCACTGAGCTGGAGCAAGCAGGAGGCTTGGTTGCCCCCGCGATGGAGGAAGCCAAGCTTCCTGCCTGCCCTGGCCTCTGCTGAAGGAGTGGCTGGGGGCCTGGGTCGCTGGGAGCAGGGTGGGAACTAAGCAGCCGGGAGAGGGGTGCCGGGCCACTGGGAGCAGGAACTACACAGCTGGGAGAGGGGCGCCAGGCCGCTGGGAGCAGGGCAGGAACTAAGCGGCCGAGAGAGGGGCGCCGGGCTGCTGGGAGTGGGGTGGGAACTATGCAGCCGGGAGAGGGGTGCCGGGCCACTGGGAGCAGGGCGGGAACTTCCCGGGGTGGGCGTCAGGCAGCCGTATGGGGCGGGAACTTCTGCCAAATTGCCATGGCAACACAGCAGAAGTCCCCACCCCGTAGCTGCTTGCTCATTCACTTACTCGCTCATTCATTCACTCATTCACTTACTCACTCATTATTCACTCACTCACTCAGCAAACCCTCTCAGGTCCCTGGCACCAGGCCAGGCACTGAAGGTGAAGCAGGATAAGACAGAGCTATGTCCTCAAGATGTTAGTAATTCAGTAGGGCGAAGCAGGCACATGAACGAGGCAGTTGTACCCACAGATGCACTGTACTGGGTTCGGTGAGGGCTGTAACTAACACCGACTTTGTTCTCTTGATAAAATGGGGCTTCGGGAGCCAGGCCGCCCCAAGCCTGTAGGCCTGTGCCTAGGCCTGGAGAGCCGGGGTCCCGGAACATGACAGAGGGTGCAGGTCGGGCTGAGGGGTCTGTCCCTACCCCTCACCCCCCCACCCCCGAGCACGAATTTCGTGCACCGGGCTACTAGTTTATATATAGAGATAGTGAGAGTGGATGCTAGAACCAGTTGGAAACAAATCCAAAAGTTCTGCTTGGGTGTGGGGATGGGTGCTGGATTTGGTATAACAACTAAAATAAAAAGACTATAAAACAATGAGATTGACAGTCTCCCAGGCCAGCCCTAACTGTGATATCCTGAAGGTTAAAGGAAACAAAACACTACGGATTGGAAGATGGAAAGATGGTTCTCTTCACTTATCAGGCACCCTCTAAATGTCACTTACCATGCGGTCCTCTGTATATTTTCAAAATGCATGTGCTGGGTGTGTTTACTCATGTTATAGCTACATAATAAATAAATAGTACAGTAAAGAGACACTACTGTTATTCTTGGCAATGATGGTATCTTCTTAAAATAAAAGACATAGTCACTCATTGTGGTGTAATTTCCTATTCAATCTTTACAAAATCCCTGGAGATGAATAGGGCGGTCATTGTTACCATCTTTGACATGTCATAACTGAGGAAAGAGATGCATGTCAGAGTGCTTTCTGTTCCAAGTGACAGCATTTAACTATACACTAACTTGAGAGAATTCATTAGCTAAATTAACTCAGAAAGCTATTAGGTCAGTTTAAAGTATCAGAGGAAATAATATATTTGTTTGTCTCTAATCTTCTCCCCAGGAGGGTAGAGACCTTGTCTGTCTTGTTCCTGTCTCATGCCTAGTACTTTGGACAGAATCTGACACTGTTAAGGCACTAATTAAATATTCACTGAAAGAAATAAAGAGCATAAATGTATTCTAAGTAAAATAGCAACAATCATCTATACAGGCACCTATACTGACCATAATCAACATATTCTTAAGTAGAAAGTATTCCTAAAATAAACTACAATAACTTTTTTAGATAAAAAAATATGACAGTGGAAAGGAATATGAGTTTTATAGAAATATATAGTAAATCGCAACTTACCATAAAAAATGTGCAAAACATCTTAATAAAACTAACTGGGAAAAATCATTAAAAATTACAAAATAGAATAAATACCCATTTTATACATTTGACAATAACTGCTTACAGATTGTGAACTATCTTAAATCCAAGAATTTCCTTTTAACAGAATTTGATTTCACTAGCAAGAAGGTATTTTGGATTAAACTGTACTCTTTCTTTGCATTAAGGAACAATTTAAAGTGAGCATTAATGAAAGAAATTATATTCTAGAGGTTAAGAAGAGCAACCAGAGGAAAAAATGAAGATAGACAAGCTTAAATTACATTTAGGTCCCCATAGCTAACTCAGTTTCAGAGAAGGATGGAGTTGCTAGACAAAATAAGCAGCAAGTTAAAGTAGAGTCATACTCTGGAGGGCTTTTAATGCAAGGGTGACAAGACTCTTCTCAGTTTCATGGTCACTAAAAGATTTTCGAGCAGGAAATTGCTATTTAGAAAGAACAATGTAACAGCATAGCTTACAAAAGATGACTGTGGAAAAGAAAAAAAACAGCATCTACTGAATTAGGAGCTAGACCATAGGAAAAATAACTAAAGTCTGAGCTAGGAATATGACAGTGGGGAAGGGACAAGAAAGGATGGTGAAGAGGAAACGTGAGATCAGATAAGTATCTCACTCTTGGCTTCACCACAGCCCACACACTGGTCATCCTGGACAGGACGCTCAGTAGGTGTCCTCTGCCCACATTTGACATCTCACTTCTAGTGGTTCCAGATCTTCAATCCTGACCACAGAGGAAGCACTTGACCCAGGCCTGATCAATCACAGGACAGTATATGCTTGGTATCAGTGGTCATGTGACCCAAGCAGGGCCCGTCAGCACCCTTTCCTGAGATTTACCTATTGCACTGGGAGAAATTCTCTCCCTGTGAAAAAGTCCCCTCTACAATAGCAAACAATCACAGAGGCAGGAGAAAGTTCAAAATGAATTGAGTTCCCAGGTCCAGTCCTTCAGGCGCACATGCACACAGCTCTTCCCTGACCTGGGAGCTGTCTCAATATGATTCTTAGCTACATCAACCAATGAATTCCTTTAGGAAAATGTAAGCTTAATTTTTTTCACTTGAAATCAAGAGTTCCAATAATGCATAAGCTCACTGGTGCCAGTCGTCTCAGTTGTGGCATGGCACCATTGGCAATGAGCACCCCACACAGCCTCCAGACTCTGGACTCCAGAGTGGTGGGAAGGCTCAAGTAGAAATCACACTCTAAGCCAGCGGTTCTCAACCTGTGGGTCGCAACCCCTTTGGCGGTCGAACGACCCTTTCACAGGGGTCGCCTAAGACCATCCTGCATATCAGATATTTACATTACGATTCATAACAGTAGCAACATTACAGTTATGAAGTAGCAACGGAAATAATTTATGGTTGGGTCACAACATGAGGAACTGTATTTAAAGGGCCAGAAGGTTGAGAACCACTGCTCAAGCACTGTAAAAATCAAAGTCCTCTACTCTGAGTATATTTTTTACCACAATTACTTCAATATATTGTAAATGCAGTCATTTCCCTTTCTTTCAGACACGTATGTATCTGATCTAAAACGATAAGAATGTTAATGATAATTTATAATACCAGCTTTTATGTGCATAATGTTTTATAGAGCCAGTCTAGCTAAGAAATAATATAATTGGGATAAAAATTCAGAACATTTTAATAGAGAACTCATTCTTAAAGAGACTACCCAAACCATCCTCAGATGCAAGATTTTTTTTAAAAGGCAAGGGCATAACTTTTTTTCTGTTAACACTAGAGGCCCGATGCATGAAATTTGTGCAAGAGTAGGCCTTCCTTTCCCCAGCTGCCGGCACCGGCTTCCCTCTGGCACCCAGGTCCCGGGCTTCCCTCGTAGCCCCAGTTTCATCCAGAAGGTCATCCGGAAGGACGTCCGGTCTAATTAGCATATTACACTTTTATTATTATAGATACATCCTGAACACAGCAGGTGGAATGAAGCTCTACTCAGGATCATTACTCAGCTACTGTAGATTCTACTTTTTCTTTCCATTTAATTCCACCTGAAGCCACTTGAACTAAGCACAAGAGATGAAGCTATGGAAGATTGACTCTAAGATGCAAATTAATTAATACCTAACATTGTGTAAAAGATTACATTTTGAAATACAGGGAAATCATCTTTTACACGTACATTACCTAAATTTACAGAAGACAAATTATTTTCCATTTGGTGTGTCTACAAAAAAGGTAGTGGAGAAAATAAGTAAGTTTTACTCTTAACTATGAGGTTTGCTTTGAGATGTAAAATAAAGTTTTTGGTCAAACAGGTACCATTAAATAATAAAAGTACAGTCCAAATCCATTAAAAGTATATTTTTCAATTAAGCATTAAACCTTGTCTCTCTTCTGTTAATTTCATATGCTTGCACAGGCACAGAAATTATGGAATATTTATTTGAATTGCTAATACAGGCCTAAAAAAGAACTAATCCAGCTCAATGGCAATTATCCATGTGAAAAATTAGTTTTCTTAGGAGGTGGCATTGTGCAATTTGGCTCTAATTGGTGTATGCCACCAATTAATGTCTAACAATGCATCTAGCAAATGAAAGAAAATTTATTGAAAATGAGTAAAATGCCATGCTTTAGTAGTACAGACTAATGTCAGTGTTTGTCTCCCACTCCTTTATTATTTTATATTATTTCATTATTTTTGTCTTCCTGGTTAGAACTGATTTGCATTTTTTTCTGGCCCTGTATTAGCCAGTAGCCTTTGCTGAGTTTCCAACTTTGTTCAGTTAACAACTGAAAGGCACTTACCCACCTTTTGCTGTGCGCCATACTCTGTGGTAGGCCCCAGGGCAGCTACAAATGCAATCAAGACATATTCTTGCTATTATGCTTGTGTCTCTTTTCTGCCCCCCCCCCCCCGCATTGTTTTTAGAGAGAGTAGAAGGGCGGGAGAGAGACAGAGAGAGAAATATTGATGTGAGAGAGACACAATTGGTAACCTCCCACACATGCCCCAACCAGGGCCGGGGATTGAGCCTGCAACAGAGGTACGTGCCCTTGACTGGAATCAAACGTGGGATCCTTCAGTCCACGGGCTGACACTGTATCTACTGAGCCAAACCAGCTAGGTCAGTGGTTAGCAAACTCATTGGTCAACAGAGCCAAATATCAACAGTACTTCTTCAAAACAGACTCGCCCAGGCCGAAAACCGACTTCTGCGCATGGGCCACGAAGTTTCTATCGCACTGTACATGCGCGCCCGCACGTGGTATTTTGTGGAAGAGCCACACTCAAGGGGCCAAAAAGCCGCATGTGGCTCGTGAGTCGCAGTTTGCCGACCACGGAGCTAGGTCATCTCTTTTTCCATAAGATTTCCCTGACATTCTAGAATTGGTCCAGCTTCAGTATTTCCATATCAACTTATATTTTTATTTTGCAATTACAATGATAATGATGACTAATATTCATATAGGGTTTATTATATGCCAAGTATCTTTTTTAACAACTTTACATACATTAATACATTTAATCCTTACAAACCTGTGAGGTAACTACTATTATTATTACACTAGAGGCCTGATGCACCAAATTCATGCAAGAGTAGGCCTTTGCAGCCACAGCGCTGCCTCCATCCCTCCCTCACAGCCGCGGCGGCTGCCTCAATCCCACAGTGGCAGTCCCTGCTTCATCCGGAAGGTTGTCCAGATGGGCCATTCGGTCAATTTGCACATTATGCTTTTATCATTATAGATTCTTATTTTAAAGAAGAGAAAACTGTGCAGTAATGAAGTTAAATAACTTTCCCAAGGTCACACAGTTAAGCAAGAGAGTTGTGTTTCAAACACAAATTATCTACAGTGTCTGTGCTCTTGGCCACTTGTCTATACTGTCTTCCTCTTAGCCAAACTCCACCTAACTCACTCATGAATAAACTGAAAAATAAATAAGTGCCAAATCCATGAGAATATAAATTAACATGAATGCTTACAACATGCTTTAAAAGTCAATAAAAGTGAGACAACTAAAAATGATGTGGAATCCAATCAATAGCTCATGCTGAAAAAATAACAAATGTTTGCACATATGTTTATTTTAACTTAAAGTAAAATGTTTTATATATTTGCACATATATGCAATTTTTATTAATGAGAGGATTAATAGAAATTATATATACATACACACATACATACATATATATGTACATATCTGTATGTATGCATATACATGTATATATGTGTGGTGTGTCAAACATATATATATATATTTATATATGAATTCTATTAATCTACTCATTAATAAAAAATTACTTAAATTACTAAGTATCTATCCTAATGATATTAGCTAACAATGTTCCTACCTTTCTCAAATTTATCTGCTTACTTGTGTCTATCTCCCATGTCTCTCTAAGATGTTCCTTTAACACCATAATTAGCATGGTTCTTACACATATGTGATTCTCACAAAATACTCTTTAAATGGATGGGTGGACAGATGTACAAGGTGGGAAAGGTGTAATGGAGAACAGGAAGCCTGGTGAAGTTAGAGCCTAGAAGGTGAAGAGAGTTGAAAATGGTAAGAAAAGCTTAGTCTCTATTGTGTTGGAAAGTTTGAGGACTTTCTGAACGTATTTGGGGGCCACTCAATTTGAGGAGAGGAATAACATGATCATACATGGGTATGAAAAGAAACGTATGGTAATAGACCAGGTGAGGAAGACATAAAACACAGCACCATTGAGTGTGTGACAGCACTGTGCCTGGCATATGTCCAAGAATAGGACACCAAACTGACCAAGGGCCCCAGCTTCCTCTGAAATCCTTCCTGGCATCCATCTAGAGTTCATGCTTCCCCCTGGCTACTCACAGGGGATGGCTGAGTATGGCAGGAACACCAAGCTATCCTGGAAGCATGAGTAACTCTGAGGGTTGCCTTTGGCTCAAAGAACTACCCTCAGATACAGGGCAGACTTGGACACTTCCATACAACCTCCAGTCTCATTCGCTTTCCCTGGGGTCAAATCTGCATCATAGTCTGATGATGCTCCAAGCCTCCCCTGGCTCCTCTCTCATTTTCTTTTGTGAGCATGACTCCCAAAAAATGTCTTATGCGTTTTATCTTGTCTTGGCATCTGCTTGGAGGAAAGACCAGTGGTGAGATTCATACAAACCCATGAGAACCAACAATTAAATTTTCAGGAATTTTACAAGTTAGTTTTTAAAAATCCCATTATCAAAAATTAAATTATATAAATTTATAATTAAATAAACCACTAAAAATAAAAGTCACAAATACTCAAAACATATAATATTCTAATTTTACTAAATTTTTCTATTACTTATGATCTTGAAGTTACTTATCTGTAATGATGCAGACCCTATACAATGATGTTCCACCACACATCTCTCTATGGGCAGCAATGTCACATTAGTGATTTGAAATTGGGCACAATAGGGGCATATATGCCATAGAAATCAACAAATGCTACAGAAATCAACAAATCAGTATTTATTTACTTGTTTATATCACCTCTTTCTTTCAGAAGGATGGTTGTAAACCATTTACTTGCAAATCACTTATCTGCATTCATAGTGACACAGTTTGGACTTGAGAATTTATAGAAAATATATTAAGAAATAGCATTGTTGTACTATCAGGCTAGGTTGTAAATTCTTTGAAAGTAAGAACAATGTTTAAATTTTCTTTACAAGTGTGGTTAGAGCAATAGGATACTTGGGAGTTAACGTTAATAAAATATTTTTAAAGGGAAGGAAAAATATGGAATGTTAAGAATAGAGTAAAACTTAAAAATCAATCTTATTCAACTTCAACACTGTACAAATTAAAACTGAACCCAGATTTCCTCATGCTCACACAAATAATAGTGAAAATTGAACTTACTTAAGAAAAACAAAGCAGAACAAGAAAACTCTATAATCTACAGCAAAAAAGAGTGATGCATTTTTACAGTTTCAAAGCCACTGTATTTTCCTAGTCTCCCTTATTTGCTTTTTAGTTTAAGCTGATGTTAAAATAGAGCTTTCAGAGGAAAAAAATCAATATTGTTTTTGAACACAACATTTATTTCAATTCTACCTTCATACATCTTAACTTAAGACATCTTATGTCAAGTTAAGCAAAACTGTGTTATTTGGCTGTCTGCCCAATGCCTCAGAACAAAAGTAATCTAAATAAAAACACTTGCTCTGGAATTCAAAAGAAACCCTCCAAATTTGGAGATGTGGGACAAATGTTTTTCATTTTATTTTAACAGGAAGCTGAGTCAGTGTCACAGTGAGTCCCAGACTTTGGTTTGTAACACTACTGTAATGTTCTATGACATTTTCAAAATAAAATTTACTTCAGTTCATCTCCACTTTTAAAATATAGCACTTTTAGAGCAAATGTGATTGGTAAAATCAATCTTATTATGTTTGAATAAAATGAGTTTGAACTAGAATGTGAATCACTTCTATGCTGAACAACCTCCCTGAGTCCGAGCATTTAGGCTAGCAAGAACGTTTTCTTGTCCCCTTGCTTCTGCCTGGACATCAAATTTTTCCCTGGATGGTTGCAAGCATGGTCCTCAGACCAGCAGCATCACTTGAGAACTTGTTAAAAATGGAAACACTTGGCCCTCACCCCAGACCTATTAAATCAGAAGTTCTGGGGAATAGAGCTCACCAGTGTGCTGGTGTAAAGCTCATCTAAGTGACACTGATGTACACGAAAGGATGAGGACCACTGTTCCTGGTTTTTAGGTATCTGAAGGGACCTATGAAATGAACTAGGAACTTAGGTTCTTCCAAGAATATCCTATCACAAAGGAAAAACACATAAAATCATATTATGTTTCTTTTCTTTTGTTTCTTCTTTATGTTTTGCTAATCCTCACCTGAGGTTACTTCCATTGATTTTTAGAGAGAGTGAGAGGGAGGGGTAAAGACAGAGAGAGAAACAACTTGTGAGGGAGCTACATCTATTGGCTGCCTCCTGCACAAGCCCTGACCAGGGTCAAGAATCCAGCCTGCAACCGAGGTAAGTGCTCTTGACTGAGATGGAACCCAGGACTCTTCAGTCTGAGGGCCAACGCTCTATCCACTGACCCAACTGGTCAGGCCATATTAGTTTTTCCTAAAGAACTGTGTGACCAGCTATAGGTAAAATCCTAAAACCTTAGGCACTGGAGGATGGCTGGAGGCTATGGATAGCTCTCATCCATTTGCTTTCCCTTTATTAAAAACTTAAAAAAATCCAATCTCTAACATCTCTCAACTTCCTTCCCCAATTGAATTCTCACTATACATTGGTGCTTCCCAAACTTTGTTCATCATTAAGCATCCCATTTAATTATGTTATCCTATTCTCACAAATGACTGCATAAATTGCAGGATTTTGTCTAGCAAGATCTATTAAGCAATACAATTTTGTTTTCTTAGATCTATTAAAGACATAATAAAGAGATCCATCAAACTTATGATTTACACTAGTTACCAACTATTCCCCCAGAATTTTTTTACAATTACAGTATTTTATGGCCATTTCATGTGTATACTTACGGTTTCTTGCAGAAACATTTTACATATTGGAAATACCTCTTTTTGTTTAATATGATCTACACAATCTCAAAGGAAATAGATTTCTCTTCTCTTTATTCTGCTAACAGTGTCTTGCACAGGTATACTCTCTGGGTGCAATTATTCAAAAGAGTTCCACTGCTTTAACAAGAGATGCAAAATCCCTTATAGGATAACAAGGATTTTTCCTCTCCATGCAGTCCCTTCACCTATCCCTATTCCTGTCCTTTCTCTAAAAATTCCAACACCCTGGCTATCTTTTCAGTTTTTCAAACAGGTTTTCTGCTTCCCATCCTAGGGTCCTTGCACATGATATTCCCTCTACCCTACATCTTCTGGCCCCTGTAACTTGATTACTCCTATTCATTGTTCAATTCTCAGTTAAATATCTCTTCCTAGAGATAATTTCCTGAAGACTCCTTCCTTATCATCACTCCCACCATGCCAGCTACAGGGCTAGATAAGATCACCAAAGTATTATCTCTTATTGCTCTGAGCTTTTCCTCTACTGCAGACTATCCTATATAATAAAAGAAAAACATGCAAATTAACCGTCCCTCTGCTATGCTCAAGCCATGCCCACAAGCCAATGAGGAGTATGCAAATTACCCTGGCAAAGATTGCGGGTAATTTGCAAACATAGAGCAGAGTGGGAGAGCAGGCAGCTTGGGGGGACGTGGCTCCCTTGGTCGGGGAAAACCCAGAGCTTGGGGAGCACCAGGAATTCTAGGAATAGTAGTTTTGGTGGCAGCCCCAGGACAGGAAGTGGAAGCCCAGAGTGCAGGGAGCACCAGGAATGCTGGGAATCATAGTTCTGGTGGCAGACAGATCTCCTAGACACTAGAGCAAAGTGAGCCTGGAGCACGTTACTGTTGTGGTTGGGGATGGAGGGAAAGCAAAGGTGAGAGACATAAGTAAAATCAGAGTGTCCAGGAAAAATTAAAGGGAAGATATCCTAAAACTTCCAGGAAATTTCCACCACTGGAGCAAAGAAAAAAAAATGCCTCTATTATTAGGTGAGCAACAAACCAAACTGGGTTGGGGGTTTCAGATAATTCTCTCATCTGATTGCAAAGACAGAAACTCCCGGATTGGAGAGGGCTCCCCTGAGGGCTCCCAGATTGGAGAGGGTGTAGGTCAGGCTGAGGGACCCCCCTCCACCCCTCCCACCACACCCCCAGTGCACGAATCTTCATGTACTGGGCCCCTAGTATCAATATATTTATGAAATTATTTGATGACTCCCTCTCTCTTCAGAATGTAAGCTTCATGGAGGCAGAAGCCATATTTAAATTGTTCTCTTTGGTATCCTCAGTACCTACCATGGTACCCAATACATAATAGGGGTCAATTAATATTAGTTGAATAGATAAATGCACAAATGTAGCAAATGCATTGGTTTTTTATTTAAGCTGAGGTAAACAGTAATTCCTAACAGGGTCCTTCCTGCTAGAAATAGACAATTCCTGACCCTCGAGCTGATAGGACTTCAGAGTTCCATCTGAATACCTAAAACACCATTACTGCTGGATTTTGAGACTTCACATGGAGATTCTGCAATTACATGAGAAAATTCTCATGAAAAAAACCCAAATGATAATGCATGGAATACATTTTTATATCCACTGTGAACTCAACTTTATAAAAATGTAAATGCATGAAAGAATAGAATTTCTGTTCTCTTTATCACCTTATCTCACCATTGTAAATGATGGGGAGGGAGACTTTAGAACAATAATGCATTCACATTGTTTTTAAAGGAAATCACATAGGGAGTAGAGGAAATAAAATTGTTATAAAGGAAATCAACAGTAAGAGCAATAATAATAGCAATGTTCTTACAATGTGCCAAGAACTATTCTATGTGCTTTACATATAATTACTTATAATAAATTTATGGGGTAAGTCCTATTTTTACCTTATATATGCTCCACTCTCAAAACTGTAGGTATCTGCTGTTGCCCTCCTAGTTTAGGGGGGACATTTTAGGAACAGTTTACATGGACACGAGAGATGTAGAAAGTATGGGAAGGGTCTGGAGACCTAAATATATTTTGGAGGGAAAGAAGAAAGATGGAGGGATAGAAAAGGAAGTCCAATTGGGAAAGGGTCTCTGAGTACCTAATTAAAGAGATTTAATATCATTGAAAATTTCCATAAGGGAAGAGTAAAAAAATATTTTTGTACCATACTTTGGGTTGTAAGACAGCTACTTGTCAGCTCCTAGGGAGATCAGGATCTTTATGGTAATACTAGAGGCCCAATGCACGAAATTCATGTAAGAGTAGGCCTTCTTTCCCCTGGCTGCCAGCACAGGCTTCCCTTTAGCAGCCCCGGCTGCATCTAGAACAGTGGTTCTCAACCTTGGCTGCACATTAGAATCACCTGGGAATCTTTTTAAAATCCTGATTTCTGGGCCTCACCCTCAGCCAAGGTTGAGAACCACTGGTCTAGAAGGTTGTCGGCCTAATTAGCATATTTTATTATTATAGATATTGTGCCAGCATTAACTCCCAGATGTGGTGGAACATAATAACTAGGATACACACACACACACACACACACACACACAGAGACACACACACGTGATTAAGAACTAGAAGGAACTCGGCCAACATGTTCATATTGCTTATCTCTGGTAGTGAGTTTCCCTTTTAATCCTCACCAAGGACATGCTTAGAGAGAAGAAGGGGGTGGGAGGGAGGGAGAGAGAGAGAGAAACATCAATGGGAGAGAGAAATATGGATGGGCTACGCTCTACTTGTGCTCCAATCCAGGACCAAACCCACAACTAGAGGACACCACTCAACGAACTGAGCCACTCCAGCCAGGCAGTATTATTATGAATGATAATTTTTGTAAGTTAAAACACAAATTGCCAGCACATATATTGTAGTCAATTTTTCTATATACCACCATTGGGTTTACCAATATAAATCATTTACTGCTGTAGTTGTTTGCCATGCTTGTGCCTTCACTCCTTAGTTCCAAGGATGCCTAAGGATCTGCATACTTTATAGACACAGCCCAAACATAAGCAGAATGCAAAGGGACTTGTGTTGATTCATTAAATTCATGCTGGGTTTAAAGTGCAGTTTAGCTCATGCTTGAACAGGGGCAAAGTGAGAGAGAGAGAGAGAGAGTTGAGATATAAAATTCTTTTAATAATGCTGCACTTGAGGGAAAGACAAGGTTTTAAAGCTGATATTCTGATTTCTTTCTTTACATGCATTCATGCATTCAACAAATTGACCGAAAGCCAGAATTACTACAGGCTGCAGGGTAAAACAGAGCGTAGATGTCAGTGGACTTTGAAAAGGTATGATTTGTATATTGGACACTTGTATTCAGGCTACCTTAAATTGTGTTGTTTTTTTCTTCCTAACACAATTCAGTGGTCTTTTTAAAATTCTTTATCGTTTAAAGTATTACAGGAGTCTCCTTTTTGCCCCCATTGACCTCGTCCCCACTACTCCCTCCCCCAAGCACAAGCCCTCACCCGCCCCCCTACTGTCTGTGTCCATTGGTTTTGCTCATATGCATGCATACAAGTCCTTTGATTGATCTCTTACTCCCTCACCCCTCGCCTTCCCTCATAGGTTGAACAGTCTGTTCAATGCTTCTATGTCTCTGGTTCTATTTTTGTTCACCAGTTTATGTTGTTCATTATATCCCACAAATGAGCGAGATCATGTGATATTTATCTTTATCTGACTGGCTTATTAGCATAATGCTCTCTAGTTCCATCCACGCTGTTGCAAATGGTAAAAATTCCTTCTTTTTTACAGCAGCGTGGAATTCCATTGTGTAGATGTAATTCAGTGGTCTTTCCAAGAAATACTTCCCCTCTCCTTCCTCACTCTTATTCATTGAAGATGCCATGAGAAGGACTGAGCCTTTTTCAGGATGAGCACATGACCTAAGCCTAGTTGATGAGAGAACACCCCCAACATATTCACAAATGAGAAATGGCAATTGTTTTAGGAGGGGCATGTGACCCAAAAAAGCCAATCAAGAGTGAGTTCCTAATATATTAGGTAAGATAAAGCTAACTGCTATTACAAATCGATCTAAAAATATGGAATTATGCTAACAAACTGAAGGGTATATCTTATACAAATAAAATCCAAAACGGTATTCCTGATTGGTAGGAATCACAAAGTAGTGATTCAGGGACTCAGGCTGTATCCGTGTTCTGGAATCCAAAGTCTCACCTGGTTTCAAGGTGAAGAATATGGAGAATCATGTGTGGAGAGGTTATATGGGCCAGCCTGGATTAAACATGCATCACCTCTGCTCACATTCCAGTGACTAGAATGCTAACTACAGTCAACTCAGAGTGGGGTCATAAATATAGTCTTTCCTGTGGGCCCAGGAAGGAGGTAAGTTGGATGTGAGGAACATCTAGCCAGTCTCTGACATGGAGACATTCTAGACATATTGGGAAAAGGGTGCATCTTTTGGGAGGAGTCGCCAATCTTGGAGCCTATACTTCCAGAGCCAATGGTATTATAGTTGCTACCTGTGCAGAGTTAACAGACAGTCCTGATGTGGCTTATCCTCAAAACAGCCTGCTTGCAAGGCTGGACCTTGGCCTTTGGACTACATCTAAGAACTTAGATTTCAGAAGGTTCCCACTGCCTTAATAAGATTAACTTCTGGTGCCTCGGATGTTTGTAAGAAACAATGTGGTTTATGCTCAACACCTGCTTTTCTCTGTGAGTCTGGAATTTAAGTATGTGCTAGGCAGAGGGTGTCTACCTAGCAGTCCCTCAAGAACCTCAGGCACTGAGTCTATAGTGAGCTTTCCTGGTAGACAACTTTTCAGGTGTGCTAAGGGCAATGTGTGCACCCTGTGTGACTCCCCGGGGAGAGGATTCTGGTCCTGGTTTCCTCAGGACTTTGCCCCATGCAGCTTTTCCCCCTGCTGATTTTGCTTTGTATCTTTTTACTGTAAGATATCATAGCCATGAGGACAACTATATGCTGATACCTGTGAGTCCTCAGCAAATCACTGAACCTGGGAGTGGTCTTGGGAGACCCTCAATACACCACCACATGGCTCAGAGAGTCTTACTGAGATCAAAGCTAATGCAGAGGAAAAAAATCAAGAGATGCAGAGGACGATTCCTGACTGAATTCCTGGTCACTCAGATCAACCTGAAACTGAAGCCAAACACAATGACTGAGCTTTTCAGTTATCAAGCCAATAAATTCTTTTTCATGCGTGTCAGATTAAATGGGTTTTTCTCTTACCTTTAACCATAAATAGGATCAAGTTATACAGCTTGTTATCTAAATATTTATATTAAAAAGAATATCTTTATTCTTTTACAAATATATTTTTTATTAATTTTAGAGAGGAAGGGAGAGGGAGAGAGAGATAGAAACATCAATGATGAGAGAGAATCATTGATTGGCTGCCTCCCACAAGCCCCACACTGGGAATCGCAACCCCAGCATTTGCCCTGACTAGGAATTGAACCATTGACCTTCTGGTTAATAGATCGACGCTCAACCATGCCAGCTGGGCTATTCTTTTTATAAAATATATTCCTATTAATTTCAGAGAGGAGGGGAGAGGGAGAAGAGAGACAGAAACATCAATGATGAGAGAGATATGTTTTTATTTATTTCAGAGAGGAAGGGAAAGGGTGAAAGAAATAGAAACATCAATGATGAGAGAGAATCATTGATCTGCTGTCTCCTGCATGCCCCCCCCCGCCCCCTGGGGATTGAGCCCTTAATCTAGGCATGTTCCCAGACCCAGAATCAAACTGTGACCTCCTGGTTCATAGGTTGATGCTCAACCTCTGAGCTATACCCCTGGGCTAAATATCTCTTAACATTTCAAAATCTAATTAGTTTTGTCACTTAGTAGATATTGGATTAAAGAAACTAGAGCTCTCTGGAGCAGAAGCCTAGGATAAGCCTCAGGAAGTAAGTTCAGCCTAGGAAAGATGGAGAGAGGTCAATAGTAGCAGTTATTGAAAAGTAAAGTCTAAAAAACAGAGAGAATAGAAACTAAGAGAACCTCAAATCAAATCATGGTAAAAACAAGTATGCAGAAGATGGCCCAAGGGTATTTGGTAGCAGAATGACATTGTCTATAATTTGTGCATAGGCTCTCTGAGTGGGGAAATGGAATGGAATGGAATGGAATGGAATGGAATGGAATGGAATGGAATGGAATGGAGTGGGATGGAATGGAATGGAGTGGGATGGAATGGAATGGAGTGGAGTGGAGTGGAGTGGAGTGGAGTGGAGTGGAGAGAAGGGAAGGGAAGGGAAGGGGATGGAATAGAATAGAATAGAATAGAAAATATAAGCTCAATAAAGGTAGAAATTTGGGGTTATTTTATTAACAGTCCAAGTGCCTAAAACAGTGCCTGGCAGTAAGTACCCACTAAACACTTTTAAATGAACAACAAAGGATGCAGAATTTTATAGACAACATAAGTCACAAGCTACTTTGAAATCAGTAAAATCTAGCTATCATTTCACATTTGTCTTTAATTTCTTCAGTGGTAAACAAGAAAATTATGTAATGTCAAAATTACAGATATGATATTGAATAAAAACGAAGTTTCTAGGAAATTATGTTTAGGTGGGGGGGGGGGAAAGGTAAGAAACAGAGCTCAACATAAGATGGTAAGAGAAATAAAGAAACCATACTCATCAGACCTGCTTAGCTCACTGAAATA
This sequence comes from Myotis lucifugus, assembly GCF_000147115.1. Lineage (NCBI taxonomy): Eukaryota > Metazoa > Chordata > Mammalia > Chiroptera > Vespertilionidae > Myotis > Myotis lucifugus. The sequence goes on from NW_005871056.1 coordinate 18,169,506, forward strand.
CAATCATGACAAATATTTTTTCAGTATAGGAAACCACTGAAATTGTCTAAACCAGGGATTCCCAAATCCTTCTGAAAATCAGAACACTCCAGGAACATTTACGGTAAAAATACAGATTCCTGAGCCCTACCTAGAACAAACAAATCAATATCTTGGGGTGAGAGTCCGGGAGAGAGGGATGAGGGCAAGGGATCTGTATCTTTAATTCTCCCAGGTGATTCTGTTGGTGAGCTAGTTTGGGAACCTCTGCATTTTGCCTACCTCCTTAATTTCACACATAAGAAAACAGCACCCAGTGGCAAAACTTGTTTCTACAAAAGATGACATTTTACTGTCACCAGGATCATAACTCAAGTGTTCTCCCCATGATACCACACTATCAAACTCTGGGTCAGTACCCCAAACACACAGACCGTGCTTTTTATGGAACAGACAACTCACTAACAGTTGAAAGATATGACTCCTTCATTCTCCAGAATTCAAACAGAAGGACAACAAATACAGAAGTGAGAGGCACAAGATCTCTTGGAATCCCTTCCTGAATTCCAGATTCTAAATTTCTAATACTAGTTTTCAAAATTGGGGCTATATGCTCTGAGTGGGAAGCTGAGGTGATAAGAGTGAAGTAGGAGTCTCTGGCCACAATATTCAGCCCCTAGACATGCGCATATACTTTTCTCCAGGCCTAGGTGAAGCTGAGACACAATGACATCATGACACCCCTGTGCTGACTTTAGTACTGGCCATATGAAAACTCACTCCTGTTTACAAACTTATGGACTCCCTCCATTTCCTTGTTGCTGAAGCCACTGTGTTTCACAGCATATAAAACTAGAATATAAGCACAGGAAGTGAGATTGTTGAAATATTAAATTTCAGGACTTGGAAGTGTGTGACTCAAACACTCTGGAGCTGTCCAATCCACAGAGTTATGAATCAAGTTTGTCTTCCCACTTGTACACGGTTCTTTTCTGCCTCCCTGATTATAAAAGCTACAAAAAAAGAGGTTTTTTTTCTCAATTCAGAAAGCCAAATAGATGCCACATTGATTAGTGGCCTTCTGAGATTCTGCATGGAAAATTGCAGTCTAAGTATCTTATTTAAACAAATATAAGACAAATAGATTGGTGGGGGTTTCTTTATCTAAAGATTGGGTGCTCTATTTTTCTTGAATATTAAGTAGAGAACAGTCTTCTGAAAATTAAAATGTATCTGAGTTTTCTGAGAAATGCTATTTATTATAAGAAGAACGAATCTGACATCAAACCACTGAATTAAGTGCTTACAAACAGTTCAGTAGCAAAAACAAAAGGCAGCAGGATTGTGACTTTGTAATTGTCTTATTCTTACAAGACTAGCATTTAACATGAAAAAAGATGAGGTTTGCCATAGCTAATTCTGTTGTAGATATCTAATTCACCATGTCATATCAATTATCTCATCAGAGGCTGTTCAGGTATTTCTTGTCACATTTTAACTGCTGGAATGTTCAGCTCTATCTTTTGTTCCTTGATTTATAGCCCAATTTACTTTCCATAAAAACGCATGTGCTCAGGCATTTATCCACTTCGCAAAGAGCTATGGAACCATTTGTCTGAGCATATTCCATCTCTTCCTCGTAATTCAAAAACCCCTGAGTAAACTAAGGGACACTTTACTCCCCAGTTTTGTATTTATGAACCACATCTGAGACACTGCCAGTCCATCCAAAGACATTCATATCTGATGCATCTTTCTATTCCTTTCAGATTCCAATACGATTCCTGCTTCATCACTTACCATTTGCATCATACAATCAGCATATTATCAGGTGAGCCTTGATCTAATATTCTCTAATTGTTTCACCTCTGTTACGTTCTTTTGTCCTAAATAAAATTTTAAACTCCTTGAGGACAAGAACCATTTCTCTGGTTCCTTTTCCAGACATAGCCAAGGGTCTGGTACATCATACATAGTAAATACACATCTACTGACCTAGTTATTCACTCACTGGACAATTGTTTATTGGGATTTACTAAGACCCAGACTGTATTCCAGGTCACAGGTTTTCAAACTTCATGTGAATCACCTGAGAATTTTTTATAAAGAGATTGATATAATAGGTCTGGTTTGGAGCCTGAGATGTTACATTTCAACAAGGTCCAGGTGATGCTGCTGGTCAATGAACCACACTTTGAGTAACAGGAACCTAGACCAAAAATAGGAAAACACTTCCTATAAAGAGCCACATCATAAACATTATCTCTGCCCCAACTAGTCAACTCTGCCTTTGTAGTATTAAAAAAGCCATAGAGAATAAGTAAATTAATGGGCACAGCTATGTTCTAATAAAACTTTACTTATAAAAATGGTTGTCTAATCAGACTACTAGTAGGCTGTGGTTTGCCTACCCCTGGCCTAGACAATGCGACCACATGAAGTTCAAGCAGGGAATATCTATAGGCATCAAGCCTAAGGGCCCATTAGCAGATGAGTGGATTAAAAACTGTGGTACATGGATACAATGGAATATTACCCTGCTGTAAAAAAGAAAAGAACTCTTACCATTTGCAATAGCATGCATGGACCTGGAGAGCATTATGCTAAGTGAAATAAGCTAATCAGAGAAAGATAAGTATCACATGATCTCACGCATATGTGGAATATAATGAACATAAACTGATGAACAAAAACAGATCCAGAGCCCTAACCGGTTTGGCTCAGTGGATAGAGCGTCAGCCTGCGGACTGAAAGGTCCCAGGTTCGATTCCGGCCAAGGGCACATCCCCGGTAGGAGGTGTGCAGGAGGCAGCTGATCGATGTTTCTCTCCCATCGATGTTTCTAACTCTCTATCCTTCTCCCTTCCTCTCTGTAAAAAATCAATAAAATATATATATTTAAAAAAAACAGATCCAGAGACATAGAAGCATTGAACCAGACCATCCAAGGGCAGAGTGGTGTGTGTGTGTGGGGAGGGGGGGATGGTGGTAAGAGATCAATGAAAGAACTTGTATGCATGCATATAAGCATAACCACTGGACCCAGACAACAGAGAGGTGAGGGCCTATGCTGGGGTCGGGAGTGGGCTGGGAGAGGTCAATGGGAAAAAAAGGAGATGTATGTAATACTTTCAACAATAAAGAATTAAAAAAAGAAAAGGAAAATTAGCTCTTCAAAAATAATATAAAATAAAATAAATTCTAAAGGTTTAGTGAAACAAAATATAGAGTTTACTAGGTATCAGACATCTTAATTTTGTCAGGTAATTAAAAACTTGCTGCTGGTTATTAAGTCACTTGATGTAAATTGGCTTAGCTTGGTCTCTTCTCTCAGGTTCTGCTAGACTAGTAAAATAGAAAATTAATAATTTTCCAGTGTACCTAATCCATGATGCAGAATATCAGCCAATTTTAGGTAAGCATAGATACTTTTGTTGTTGTTATTTTATCTTTTTGTTTTTAAGGGTGACATACATTTGACTCACCACACCTAGGGAGCACTTCTATATGGTTGAGAAGATTTTGACTTTTCTATTGGGCCAAGAATTTAGCCCAGAATGTAATTGCCTTGATTTTCTTTATTCTTTTTCTTGCCTTTTGCATTATTTCCAGTCTGTTCTTTCTCCTTTTGTTCTTAATTTTGAACACCTGGTAAGTAAATGTCAATACCTATTCATATTTCCCTATTTTCTCATTATGATTGATTTCCTGAAAACAATCAATTATGTAGATGGCCAATTAATCAGGAAAAATAACGGCACACTATAAATAATGTTTTATGCACTGGAAGATGGTCCTGGAAATTCAGTATTGACATTTTTGACATTCATGTGTTTCCCTCTTTTGCTTAACAGATAATTATTGAACACATGTAGTATTTCAAGTCCCATAAGCAAAGAAGAAAGGAGGTAAAACCCACCACATGACGTGTCCCAGGATTCTGGGGCATTCCCTCTCTTTAATTTCCAACAAACCACAATTGGACGTTGGGAGAGATATAAACAGGTCTTCCCAATAGGCTCTGCGGGAATGAGTGCTTTCCTTACAGCCCTCCCAACTCCAATTTAAATGAGGTTTCTGTCCATTAATTTACACAAAAGCAAGGTATTTTTTTAGTATTATGGGTATTTGGGGATGAGGGATTCAAAGAAGCTTAAATAGTTTTGTTTCCCGGTGCACAGGCTGAGTGTATGGGTGGTTTAGATTCTCAACTGTCAACCTTTTGAAAGTTCCTGATTTAGTGCTGGTCCTCACTTAGATTTTTAACAATTATATCTAAGTCCTAAAAAATAATCAAAATGTCCTCCTGAGCCTGTGTGGCACACATTCTTCACAAATTCCTTAGATTGAATCAAACCAACATTTCACTTCAAACAAATGTTTGTAATGCTAACAAGAGAGCAGACGTCCTGACTACCAGATGGAAAATGAGAGATATTCTTTAGAATTAGCACCAAATAAGCTTATTTTTACATATATAAATTCCTCCCCTTTCTCATACAACTCTTACCTTCACCCCCTAATCAGAACACTAGTTGGGTTTCTGCCTGAATCAGTGCTTGCCAAATAGCTATTCTTTGTGATCTCAAATAAATGCAGTTGCCTCTCACTTTGGCTTATTTTTTAGGTTAACACTACCATATCCTTTACTTGCTTCAGGAAACAACTCTGTGATCAAAACTAAGTCAAGGAGCCCATCTAACTAATCCTAGCTCTTTCTCAAATTGTAGGGAAGTGGCATTTGTCACTAGACTCAATCAAAGATGTGATGTGAAGCTCCAGTTGTCACAGCCATCTCAGCCATTCACCCTCCTATCCTTAACAGGGCCTGCGCTTGACCTTTAGCCCTAGTTCCGTGGTCAGCAAACCGCGCTCGAGAGCCACATGCGGCTCTTTGGCCCCTTCAGTGTGGCTCTTCCACAAAATACCACGTGCGGGCGCGCACGTACAGTGCGATTGAAACTTCGTGGCCCATGCACAGAAGTCGGTATTTTGTGGAAGAGCCGGTATTTTGTGGAAGAGCCACACTGAAGGGCCCAAAGAGCTGCATGTGGCTCTCGAGCCGCAGTTTGCCGAGCCGCAGTTTGCCGACCCCTGCCCTAGTTACATCATTTGAGCCTTTGGTCTAATGGTCTCTGGTGGTGATTCTACTCATGGATTTTCAGTTATATGAGCCTGCAAAATTTCTTTTTTCATTCCTATCACTTGCAACTTCAAGAATCATAACTTATATAAGTGCCTGGCAAATAGTATTTAATAAATGGGTTCACTTTTATTATTTACTAGAGGCCCAGTGCACAAATTCATGCACAGGTGGGGCCCGGCCGGCCTGGCCCCAATTTGGCAGATCGGGGCCAGGCCTGTCAGGAGGAGGAGACAGTGGGAGGTTGGCTGGGCAGCCTGCCTGATCGGGGTGGAGCTGACTGGGAGGAGGGGCTGTGGGCCGATCAGGGTGGTGGGGGCTGATCAGGGGTGGAGCCAGCTGTGGGGAGGGTCTGTGAGCCAGCCAGCCCCGCCCATGAATGGGGTGGGGGGGCTGATCAGGAGCCAGCAGCCTGGGGGAGGGGCCATGGGTGGTTGGCCAGCAGGCCCTGCCCTGATTGGGGTGGTGGGGACCCATCTGGGGCAGGGCCAGCTGGGGGAGGGGCTGCAGGAGGTTGGCCAGCTGACCCGCCCCCTATTTGGGTGGGGGGGCGATCAGGGGTGGGGCCAACTGGGGGGAGGGGCTGGAGACTGATTGGGGTGGGGCAGGCCCATCGGGGGTGGGGCTGGCCAGGGAGAGAGGTCCCACCCCAGATCTGGCAGGTTCACTGGCCGCAGTGGGCATCATAGCAACTGGTGGTTCAAGTAGCTGGCTTTTTATATATAAAGATAGGATCCCTTTGTGTCTTTTAGGGCCTCTACTTTCTATTAGAACAACCATTATGCAAATATGCAGAAAAAATGTATTATTTCTGTGTGTCACAATGGGAAAAGTTCATGTCATTGATGGTTTCTTAGCTACAGACAGATACTTATTGGCTGGGGAAAGGAGCAGAAGGGAAGTAAAATTAATTATCCTTTCTCTGTTAAAACGTGTTTTGGAAGAGGAATTTGTCTTCCTGTCAGGTGCAACATTACCAAAGATTTAATCAGGTGACTTTACTTTCCAGAAATGTCAAAAGTATAAGACTCATCCTTGTACAATCTCTGAAAGAAAAGCAGTGCTTATTAATTGCATTAATTTGTACCTTTTCAGTTGCTGAGTCTTCTTATAGAAGAGAACCATGCATAGTTAGCTTCACACACAATAAATGAACCAATATCCTTAATTTTACATTCCATAATAGAAATTCTCAGCATTCAAAATGAAAGTTGAGGAAAATTTTCACTTTATCAGTTGATTAATTTGCTAATTCTCTGGCTCATCCTTTTTCTTGATTCTCTCACCTAAGCTCTAACTGCTTTAAGTAGTAGTTTCTTAGTAAGAAACCCAAATATTAAAGAAATTCCAGAAAAGCAAATGTATAGATGGATAAGGGGGTGTAAGAAGTTATTGTTCAGTTTACCAATTAATGTATTGATGCAAAGCAGTTAGAAGCTTCCCAGATATTAAATATAGACTGTGGTTCACCCCTCATATTAGAAGGCACAAGGTTTCTTAGGTGACACTTTTCACCAAAAACAGTACTCTCTGTCTCGGAAGGCTCCACTTACAGTGAAATATAAACTAGCAATTTCCAACTTCAGACATGGCTGAGGAAACATTCATACACAAGAAGAGCAAAAAGGTGATATTCTTAGCCTCCAGGTTTCCTGAAAGAAAATAGGAAGTATCCTATTTCATCCAGCATTCAGGGTAGTGCCACCTGTGAAAAGAGATAGCAATGCTCCACCAGCCACTTACAGCCTCAGTGACAGAATCCTCTATTTACAACTGAGGAATGATTCTGGATTCTCTATATGATGCATTCTCAAAATAAAGCCATCTCTTACACAGACATGTATTTTGCTATCGGTTATGGAACAGAATCCTTGGGTATTCCCAGCAGTGCTATTCACAAGTTTCTAGAACAGTCTAGTTTCTAACTAACTTGGAATTGCTCATTTTAAAATGGCTAAGTCAAAAGCATACTATGAAAGGGTAGGATGACATTTCCTAGGAAGTCTATAAATCTTGAGGCTAAGATCATAACTTTGAATTATTCAATGAATTCTGGGTTTTAAAATTTAACTCCTCTTTGTCCAGTACCTTTGTGTGTGTGTGTGTGTGTGTGTGTGTGTGTGTGTGTGTGTGTTATTGTGATTTACAATAAGAAATATGTATTTGGTCTTTATTGCTATTTCTGACACAGAGTTCCAATACATGGAATTTCCAAGTAAAGAGAACAAAGGTGTCTTTTGTTATGTTAATGAGGTGACTTTTGGAAATCACCTAAGGATAGGCGCTGGTTGCTAGTGGAACCAGCCTAGTGGTGAGAGGGTTGGAACTTTCGGCCCCCACCCTTGACCTCTGAGCTCTGGGGAGGAGAGAGAGGCTAAAGACTGAGTTATAGCACCAATGGCTAAAGATTTAATTACTCATGCCTATGCAGTGAAGCCTCCATAAAATCCCCAAAGAGCTTTTGGGTTTGGTGAACAGGTGCAGGTGCTGGGAGAGGCACACCTGGAGAGGAAGCTGTGCGCCCTTTCCCTTGTACTATGTGCACTGCATCTCTTCCATCTGGCTGTTTTTGAGTTATATTCTTTCACACAAAAATCCGGTGACATAGTCTCTTTGAGTTCTATGAGTTCTTCAAACTGAGGAAGGGGTCGTGGGAACCTCTAATTTGCAGCCAGTTGGTCAGAAGCCCAGATTATAACCTGGATTGGGGATGGTATTTGAATTGGGAGATGGACTGCAAGATTGAGCCCCTTTATCTGTGGGACCTAATGCAATCTCCAGGTAGACAATACCAGACTGAGTTAAATTCTTGGATATCCTGCTGGTGTCTGACAATTGTTTTGTATTGTGTCTGTGTATGGGGGCGGGGGGAGAGAAGGGAATGAGGGGGCAGGTGTTGGAATTGGTACCAGGATCCTTTTAGTCCAAACAGTATGATTTTCTAGTCATTTATTTTAGAAAAAAACATATAAGGCAAGTTAGTTAATATAGTAAATTTGAGAGAAATTATGTCTGTGTAAAAACTTTATCAAAATAGTGGTTGATGTGGGAGAAGCATCTAAAAAACAAAAAATACTGGCTACCTTTTAAACAAATAGTCAAATATTGATAATAGGCACTGAGGCTCCAATAGAAGATAATATAAAGACAATTCATATTTAGATTGGCATTTACTTAATGTAAATAAAGTTCCTAGTTACTTGCAATTCTTTGACTTCTTGAGCTCAAAAAAAACAGAAGAAGAGGAAGAGAGAGAGAGATCTTTATCTGCTATATGAAACTAATAGTGGAGTTTCTACTTAATATATAATCTACTCATAGATAATGAGGAAGCAATTTTATACATTATTTAGCACCTGAGGAGATTTTAATATAGGCTCTTAAAAAATCTAATATGTATCCAGGAACAAGGTAAAATTTAAACCACACTGGACCAAAATTAGTATAATTTTTAGGGGAATGTAAAAGTATGCCATTAATTTATTTTATAATTGTCAGATGTTTCCAAGTCCCTTTAATTTAAAATACTGATGATTTCATCAAATAAAAAAGCAAATACTGAGCATTAATTGTTATTTAAATATATAATTTAATATCCATCTGAATCGAATTTGGGTTTCTGCATTTGTAGCAAGTCAATTAGAGTTAAATATAAATAATAAAAATCCATGTGATTTAGTCTGCTAAATACCATAGGCCAGTGGTCAGCAAACTGTGGGCCCTTGAGTGTGGCTCTTCCACAAAATAACACATGCGGGCATGCACGTACAGTGCGATTGAAACTTCGTGGCCCCACTCAAGGGGCCAAAGAGCCGCATGTGGCTCGTGAGCCGCAGTTTGCCGACCACTGCCATAGGCTATAAAATGTATAATTTTAATATACTGCTAACTTTTGACATTCTAAAAGGTTTATTAACATTTATGTTATTCCTAAAGTAACAGACCAATTATTTATATAGAACAAAGTATTTAAAGTGATTCACATTCAAAGTGAGTGCTTTAAGATGGCACTAAACAAGACATTCTAATGCTCTGATGTCAATGCTACTTTAGGAATGTTCCTTGTAACATCTCAGAGCTCTACCTCCTTAGACTTTAACCTCACCCAATGAATCTGGTTTTATTCCAAGTCATCTTTCCTGTATGGTATAGAACCGTTCATTTGGGCACTGTTTATTTCTTTGTCTTTATTTTACACTCTTACTTGTTTCTGAATTTAGGATCACCTAGAATTGCAGTTTCTTTGGGCAAATTGCAGTGTGTTTTTGTTATGTTTTGTTTCCCCAGCCCACTTGGTCGCAATGGGAGAAATGAACTGTCAACTTTCTAAGTAGCAGAGCTTAGCCTATGTGTGCATGGCTGCCTAAGCTTAGCCTCTGCAGAAGCTGGGTCAGCAAGAGTGTCCAGGGGCATCATACAAATTTGTGACAAGTACTGTGTATGGCTCCACCTGGGTTCCACTACCTTCTCTCGTTCTGCAGAGTCTCAGATCACTATCCTTCATAGTAGTTCGCTCCCAATTGTCTCTCAGTGATCTGGGCTCAGACCTAGACCCAAACCAATCTGGGTTCCAAACCATTAAAACTGTGTGTGCTTATTTTGCTCTTTAGATTCCACATGTAAGTGAAACCACTGAATGCAAACTATGATTGAAAACTAAAATAAATTTAAAAAATAACTAGATGTGTGTGCTCTTGGTGTAAGTTACTGAATATCTCAGTCTCATTTCATTATCTATAAAATCGGAATAAAAACGATACATTTCTCAGGAGATTATTGTGAAGGTTAAATGTGACAATTCATGTAAGGCATTTAGTACCATGCCTGACATATATTAAGCATTCAGGACATATATATTTATTTCAGTATTTATGCATTATTAGTGATGTCTTTCCAATTTTTTTTACATATCCCTTATCACAAATGACTGTGTTCCTTTTATTACAAACTAGAGGCCCGGTGCACGTATTCGTCCATGGGTGGGGCCCTCAGCCTAGCCTGTGCCCTCTTGCAATCTGGGACCCCAGGGGATGTAGCAGTGCCGAAGCAGCAGGCAGCTGGGGAGGAACCCCAGCCAGGGCCAGGTGTGGCTCCGCTGCCACTCATCCCAGCCCTGCTGCTCCTGCCTGTGCAGCCCCAGCTGCGCTCGCCAGCCGTGAGCCCGGCTTCTGGCTGAGCTGCACTCCCACTGTGGGAGCATACTGATCACCAGGGGGCAGCTCTGGCATTGAGCATCATAGCGACCAGTTGACCGGTTTTCCTGGTCCTAACAGTCGCTTAGGTTTTTATATAGAGAGATGCCTATGGTATTATGTGCTTGGTTTGAAGGTCAGCAGATACAAATTAATTGGTACAGGTTGTCAATATTTTTGCTAGTATAATACTCAAAAAATACATTCAAAACCAAAAGAAACTAGATGTTGTATTATCCACCCTTTTTAATTAGTCACTGCTTCTCTCCCACTACTATGGTGAACTGATAGTTAACAACATTTCATACTGATATTGAGACAAATCTGAACTACGGGAAGAGGATCCAGATTGCTGCCACAGCCCTGTCCCCACCCTGACAAGACTACACAGATTTGGAAGGGCACAGACAAACCAACAACCATGCACCCCCAGCCCAGATGAGGGAGAGAACAGATAGAGGTTAACATTAGGGAAGGTACTGACAGTTGTAAGATGTCTTTTTGGGTGGGTGCCTAGGACACAAACACACTTCTCTGAGCTCTTGACCAACCCCAACCGCATGGGTGGGCATAAATAGTAGCTAAATGTCCTTTATTTGCTGGCACATTCCTATAGCTGATAGGATTGAGGTGGAACTGGACCAATAAAAAGATCAATCCTTTGAGAATTTTTAATTAGAACTGACTAAGTTAAATGTTTGTCTTGGTCACCTAAATTCAAGAAATGCATATTTTACTGTGGATAGGACTCCAGAAAGGGAAGAATGAAGAGGAATAAAAGGGATATTATGCAAGAACCTGAAAGAATGCCAGCCCTTGTGCCTCTGTTTCCCAGGTACCCAGTTCCATTTTCTGTCTTCAAGGGGATCAATTGTACTTCTTGTCTTAGTTTAGTAGAAAAGACCCAAGTCCTTATAGTAATTTCCCCCATTTTTGCCTAAACCAATTTAACTAAGTTTCTGTTTGGTATGACCAAATTAAATAAACAAATCCATTTTTCTTGCCACTTTCCTTTTCCCTGCTAATTCATAAATTGATTGCTTCTTTAAGGGATTTCATTTTTTTCAGTCCCAGTAAAAATAAATTATACTTTATGTCCCAGGAAAAAAAAATACAATGCTTGTTCTTTAAAAGCAGAACAAAAAGTTTGAATATATTTGTTTGTGTCTTGTTTGTACTGGGAAGGGGTATGTTAGCCACAGTAGGAAAGGGTGTACAAAATAATACAAAATGCATTTAAATCATTTCTCTTATTTTGTAAGTTTTGGTAAAATATACAACCAAAGAAAATAATATAGATAAACTGCAAATCCACAGGGTTATTTTTTAAACAACATGCTGTCACATACTGTGACACGTGTGTCAGAGGTGACACGTGAACTCATTTTTTTTGGTTGATTTTTCTTTGTTAAATGGCATTTAAATATATAAAATAAATATCAAAAATATAAATCTTTGTTTTACAATGGTTGCAAATATCAAAAAATTTCTATATGTGACACGGCACCAGAGTTAAGTTAGGGTTTTTCAAAATGCTGACACGCTGATCTCAAAAGGTTCGCCATCACTGCTGTAGTTGACTCTCACAAAGACCCTGGGAAGGAGGAATGAGAAGGCAAGAGTGACTAGTCCACTTAAAATAACTCATTTGTCTTGGAAGGGACTCCAAGCACTGTTTTATTTTATTTTTTAAAATGTATTCCATATTATACTACTTCCTTGGGATATTTCATGGTTCAATACATTTGAGAACTGCTAAATACTCAATCCTTCTCTTGGAGATTTACAATGTTCATCCATATTATATATAGTCTGTAAAGAAATGCATTCAACTTCATTTAACCCAGTGTTTGACCGATACATTTTCCAAGGAATCATCATAGAGCATTTATTAAACTTGTGTTGCAAAAGGAGCTATTAATAAATCAAAGAGTTAATGGTTAGTTGATTAAAAATTAGAAAATGTTGAACAATAGTTCACTGCCGATTTTCCCCATGTATAGCTTAATTTTTAATATAATATCTTCTTATTGTTAAAAAATACTAAAATACATTAAAGTATAAAGAGATAAAAATCAGCACAAATCCCACAGCCCTGGGACAACCACAATCAACACTTCATTATTCATACTATCACATATCTCTATCCGTATCTACATGCAATTACAAATGGTTTTGCATAAATCAAATATTATCCCTGGAGGATTCATCATGACTATCCCCACCTTTCCTCCTTTTCCTCTACTAGTAACTCTACCTGCACCAACATATATTCCTACATAACCAATGTTTAAAAATTTTGGTGTGCAGCTTTTCATGATTATATAGATGAGAAGGAGGGAGGCGAGGGGGAGAGGAAGAAAGAGAAAGGGAGAGATGGTTTCTTGGTATTGATTATGTTATGATAATGAGATCATAATATACACATTACTCTACATCTTCCTTTTCTCTGTGAAAATTCCTCCACATTAAAAGGTATTAAAAAATAAAAAGGAAATTTTTTTTTGCTCAAATCATTGAATATTCCAATGAAAACTATAGCTTCAGGTATGGCTGGTTATAGAGGCCCAATCAACTTGTCTTTACCCCTAACTTCTCTAGAATGACTCTTTTCTTAGACTTTTCGCTTACGGAGACACAAAGTAGCCTTTGGAGACCCAGGGCTACTTCCCTGCTGGTTCATTTTTATCAGCCAGAAGTGGGAGTACTTTTATCCCAATATTCCCTAGATTCCACTCTCTCACATAGATTGAAATTGACGTAGGCCACCTGCTTGTCCCTCCACAAATCCCAATAGATAAGGCTGTGTCAATCCCCAATGAGCTTTGCCCTTTGAACAGGGTATTCAGCCTTTCCAAACATGAGGGAATGAAATGAAGATGGATTCCCCAACCTAAAATCTGAAAAGGATCGGTACCAGTAATAAGGTAAATAAACATGGGGTTGCCCAAAGTAACCAAGCTCTTAGAAGCACGCAAAATGATGGAAGTCAATCTGAAAACATAAGATTCCTCTAAACAACAAGAAAAATATAGCATAATTTTGTATCTCATTCTTGGAGGGTTAACTTTAACATGGAATATTAGGACTATAAATAAAACTACTCACCAAATTCTGCACTGGGTATCTCAGCCAGTCATCATGTGTCTGCCAGGAACAGAAGTCATTTCAGCTGGTTTAAGTTAGAGGTGGCTTTGAAAAGTCTACAGAAGAACCTTAAGGAATCACATGGCAAGAAGGATAGCAACTATGGCTGAGTGTCAGGGAGCTTATCTAGGTTTTTATAGTCTCCTGTCTTTACATCTGCAACCTCTTCTCTGGGGGCCAACTTCTTCTCTACCTAGGAATCAGAACGCTCACTTTCTTGCTGATAAAAATGGGGCTTCTACCTCCTTTCATTTCTATCTTTGTGTAACTTGCTACTGAAATGGTATTTCTGAAGCTTCTGACATCTCACCCCCAAAATGTGTGTTGTCGGTGCCTGCGGAAATACAAAGATGCTGACTCCAGCCCCATCTCCATGTGATTTTTCACTTGGAACATGTTCCTTTGTTTCTTCGTTTTGCTTGACCCTCTGTGTTGGATTCTTTGCGTTAGATGAAACCGCCAGTCTTGAAGGAGTAGCCTTGTGCGGGAGATGAACCTTAGCATTCAACCCTGCCCAGCTCTGGGTGGTGACTGTCCAAGCCGCCTATTTTATATTTAAGAGCCCCAGTAGTTGAGGGCGTGCAAACCTGTGAGTGTGCACAGGGGAGGATCTCGGTCAGCATCTAAATTCAGGCTGGTTAGAAGCCAGACCTTGAGGCAGCAGGTTTACAGTATGTAGATACATGGAATCCTGTGGGACTCAAGTGTGAGCCCTGCTGGCCGCGGGTGCCAGCCCATCTGGGTACGTCTCTTGAGCGATAGTTGAAAAAAAAAAAACTGGGGCTGATGACTATAAGCTCCTTCGTGGAAAACATGGGCGAGCTGGAGCGAGGCGGAGGGATTGCCATGATGGTGTCGCCGTCCCAGGTCCGCTGAGAGCAGGTCGGAGGCGCCTGGATGTCCCCAAACCAAACCCGAAGCCTGCCCCTCAGGCTGAAGCTCCTGGACAGGCTTTCACAGAAGGATAGGACTGTTCTGGGTCAGGCCGGCTGTCCGTGCAGCGCCCTGGAGGCGCAGCGTCAGGAACCTGCTCTTGGGTTGTTCTGGTCCCGTGAGCCGCCTCCATGGATGCGGTGCTCCTGGGCGAGGGAGAGCCTGACACTGCGCCTGCCCCGAGGCCTCCGAACCTCCTCTGAACGCTCGCAGCCAGCCCTGGGCCATGCCCTCGGCCCTCGGGCCCTCTGCCCCCAGCGGGATAAGCTGATGGCTTTCTTCAGGGCCTGGCCGCCCGCCGCGCCCTGGGGGGTGGCCATGAGGATTCTCCGTAGGCGTCGGTTAGGTTACAGCCCTGCGGGACCCAGGAGCCTGAGACCACTGGCCACCAGCTGGGCCATCTGGCCGTGTCCCCTCCAGACGCGCAAAGTCCCGGGGGCCACCCCGCGGGCAGCAGGAGCACAGCGGGGAGAAGCGGCGGCGTCGGGCGTTGCCCACGGAGCAGCCAGCCCGGCCGGCCCTGCAGGTGCACGGAGAGGCCTGTCCCTCCCGCCTAGCTCCAGACAGTGAGGCGGCCTCTCCCACAGAGACCCGCTCCTCTCACCCACTCCCGCTGCACCCCAAGCTTCCGCCGGACCCTCCGCAGCTTCCGGTGCACCTCGGGCTTCCGCTGCACCCCCTGCAGTTTCCGGTGCACCCCGAGCCTCCACTGCACCCCCTGCAGCTTCCGCTGGACCCCTCCCCTCCCACAGCTTCCGGTGCACCCCGGGCTTCCGCTGCATCCCCTGCACCTTCCGCTGGACACCCCTGCCCCAGCAGCTTCTGCTTGACCCCTCAGCTTCCGTTGGACCTGGACCCCCTGGACCTGCCACTGCGCCCCTGAGCTTCCACTGGACCCAGAAGCGGGTGAGTCGGACCACATGAGCCCTGTAACAGTGTTTCTCTGATCCGTATACCCGTGTGGGGCTCGTGAACATGAGCCACGTTGATTTTCAGGCCTAGGTGTTTTGGGGGTTCATCTCACAGGTGCAAGTCTTAAAAACTGGGGGTGCCGATGTTGTGTCAAGCCCTTCACTCCTCGGGAGAAGCCCTGGGTTATGTGTTCCCTCCCAGCTGTCAGTCACTGCTCGGGGCGGTTTATGGTGAGATTGCGTCCCAGCCTCTCCCGCCCACTTGGATGTGGGCCTTCGCTCGTTTGCTGGATGTGTAGGAGTCACTCAGCCAGTTCTTAGTTTATTTTTCAGAGGAAAGTGCTCCATATGTAGCTGTAGATTCAGTGCATTCATGGGAGGAAGTGAGTTCAGGGTCCACTCTGTCGCCACGATGGTCCCAAACCCCATCTCCACCAGACCTTATAGCTCCAGGGTGGGCACATCCGATTGCCTCAATGTCCATTTCTTAATTCCAATCCTTGACAGAGAGAATTGGGTCGGGATATCCATGGGTCAGGTATGCATAGTCAGCTGCACCTGAAGGGGCAGTGTGCCGGTTATCCTAGGGGAGTCTGAGAAGAGGAGGTGGCCAGGGAAGAAATGAGGGACATCTTAGCGCGGCCTCGCTCCAGGGGTTGGAAAACGAATAGGCATCAGACTTCATTTTGAGGCGCAGTGATTAAGCTTGCTGGTCTGAAGGAGACTACCTAAATGTGAGGCCTAGGGCCATCCTCTGTTAGCTCTGTGACTCCGAGGTTAACTCCTCCTGCAGGTGGGAATAATGATGATAACTACCACCTGGGGTTTCTACGAACAATAAAGATGCTAATAGAGCTAAAGCTCTGAGAGTCATACTTGACACAAAGTAAACACTAAATCAATATTAGCTGTTATTAAAAGCACCAAAAAAATAAAAAGACTCTGTGGCCAAAGTAGCATTTTCAGACAAGGACTCGATGCACTGAATAAAATGTGAAAGATGTGCAAATAGATCATCCAGGAACTCAAGTCTTCATAAGCAGAACAGTTGGTCCCTGTGTTCATGAGCCCCCTGTTGATCTGCAGCTGCTCCTTTCTGCACACGGGCGACCCGCTCTAGCCTCCAATGGGCTTGTTCTATTTACAACTCCTCCCTAGGCCGCTGAGGCTTTTCCTTGATCAACTTTATGTGGAGTGGGAACCTGCCCCACTGAAAAGTGGCAGGTGGGTGAAGCCCAACATGGCGTATCCTCATTAAGGCAGAAGCAGAGGCAAGAAAGCCAATTACGGCAGCCCGGAGCCTCCGCGCAGGTGCTGCCATCAGGGGCTGCTAGCCACTCTTGCCTCAGGGCACCAGATAATAACTTCGGAATCAGCGCTTAGAAGG
Organism: Myotis lucifugus; assembly: GCF_000147115.1. NCBI lineage: Eukaryota > Metazoa > Chordata > Mammalia > Chiroptera > Vespertilionidae > Myotis > Myotis lucifugus. Next base: position 18,186,198 of record NW_005871056.1, read on the forward strand.
CCAGTCAGGCTCAGCTTCTACTTCACAATGCATGGACATGAAAGGAAATACCTTTCAGAACAGCGAAAATATCCTGAAAGCAGTGGGGAGATGGAATATAATAGGTATGTTCTCCTGGTAGCCGGGTGTCAGGGAAAATGGTCTCTGGTTACTCATTAAATGTTACCAAGTCATTGAGACTGAGATGGCGCAAGGGACTGAAGCAAAACTCAAACACTGTCTCACAGCCAGGATGAGTGGGTGGGTTTATCGGAAAAAGCTCCACTAACTCATGGGAGATTCTGTATTCTGAAGTCACCACAGTTATGAGATGAGGTTACAAAGAAGGTCAACAAGAGTTTAATATGTTACAGATATTACTCTTAATATCAGTAAAAGTTAGGAAAAGCCAGGCTGCACTTTCACTGCATCTATGGCCCTGCCTCCCTCAGGACATCGATAATAACCTTTAATACCGACAGTGTGCTTTGGAAAGGACTTTCCATGACTTGTGTTCTGATATATAACTTTTCTTTTGAAAATCACCCCACATAGAAGAGATCGACACAGTCATGAAAACAAACTATTGAGAACAGTGCTTAGCATATTACTATACAAAACACTAGCCATTTCTCCCCACTCCCATCCCCTCCTGTCTGCAAGATGTGCACCCAGTAAGTAAGACACCAGCATGGCTATATTATCTTCAGATTTTGTACTTTCTCAGTCCTATAGTCCAGGAGAATGACAGACCTCAGAAATTCTAGCCAGTTTTGTTATAATGCATAGGTTTTGTTGGGTTATATGCCAACCACTTTGGATCTGATTCTCTTTGAATTATAGGATCAAATTAACAATATAATGCTCTACAATTTATATCTGAAATGTAAGTGTTAGAGCAATTGAAAATGTCCATTCGTGGATTTCAATTCTACTCTGGAACGGTAAGGGCTTGGTTAGTCATTCATAGGATGTGGCAACTTGAAAGGCAAAGAAGGTCCTATATGACCTGAGCAAGTCATTTACCTCAGTGGGTGTTTCCTCATTTTGTAAGAATCAAGACTTTGATTTAGGTCACTGAAATTTCTCTGTAACAAAGAGGTATGATTATGCATTTCCAGGTACAACCTTAGTATGGAAACCCAGAGCCAGCATAGTAGAAGCTAAATGGGTTTAGAGCAGTGGTCCTCAAACTACGGCCCGCGGGCCACATGCAAATACAAATATTGTATTTGTTCCCGTTTTGTTTTTTTACTTCAAAATAAGATATGTGCAGTGTGCATAGGAATTTGTTCATAGTTTTTTTTAAAACTATACTCTGGCCCTCCAACGGTCTGAGGGACAGTGAACTGGACCCCTGTTTAAAAAGTTTGAGGACCCCTGGTTTAGAGTTACAGATTTGGAGAATATTCTCACTTTCTTTGGAAAGGTGATATTAGTAAAATGGATAGAAATTCCTAGAGATATGGATGAAAATGGAGAGAAAAAGTGGTGCCTTCCATGTAGGTTCCTGCCATTAATTTATTCAACATTTTTTACTCATGGCCCAGTTAACATTCTGTCCTGCTATAAGCAGCACAGTCAGGCCATTACATGAATCCTACTAAAGGACAAAGTCACTGTCTGATTCATCTTTGAACTCCCAATGTCTAGAATGAGGCTTTGCACATACAGCTAGTGTTTCAAAGGAAACAGTTTTATCATTTAACTTGAAAGAGACAGTCATTTGTAAGCACATTCTCAGTTGTTCCCTGGAGGTAACCCAGCCCTGCAAATGGCTATTTTTGCATGGGTTCCTGAGATCACTACTAGGTACCAAAAGGGCTGTTATTTAAATCAACTAAAAATACCTTCAAAAGAAGTCACAATAATTAAGTCAATTTTGTGTTGAAAAGTACTGTATCAGGAAATGGTGACAAATTTAAGTGTCTATACCATTTGCATGAATATCAAAACCACTATTGTCACAGATCAAAAAATACCAGGTGGTTTTTTCCCCTTCAGAATTAACCTTCCATAAATAATTCTTCTGTTTGTGGCCAGTTCATTGAAGCTGGACCCTAACTTCTCTGAGACAAATTTCAGTTTTTCTTCCTCTTGAAATGAGATATTTGAGAAGATATATCACTTACAATTCAAATCAGCACAAAAAAGGCACAAGTAGAATTTTCCCAGGATTAAATGAAAAATGTTTCAAACATACAGCAAAGTTGAAAGAATTCCAGTGAACATAAAAATGCCTACTATATACATTCTACCATTAATATTTTACTAAACTTGTTTTCTACATATCTATCCAGCTATCTGTACCTCTATCCATGCATCAATCCTTCTCATAGTTAAGCCTTTCAAAGCCCGTTGCAAACCTCAGTAGATTTTTTGCAAACATTTCAGCATGCAGATCATTTACTAGAAAATGGTAGGATTCTATATTGACCAACTCATAGATTATGTAAAGTGAGAGAGTAGTAGTTCTCCAGACGGTGGATTGTTGTGCAGAGACATGTATCCATTACCAGAACCTAAGCCATGATTTCCTGATTCCCTGTCTTCTTTGCTGACTGCCACTAAGCCTTGCCATCTAGATTGGGAGTGCTTGACTAGTTGCATAGGTCACAAGTGCTTCTTGTAATAATAAGACATGGAAGTTATTTAAACAGAAAGGAAAGCTGTCATGTAAGATAGGTAATCTGGCTGGTTCATGAGCCATGAGTATAATTTCATACTGACACACCTAGAACAGTGCCCTGCCCAGAGGAAATGCTCAAGTAATGAATTTTCAAATTCATTTTAATATTTTGTATGCATTCTTACCTCATTCAATATTGATCTAAGACAGCAATTCAGGTACAAATTAGTACCTTTTACCTCTCAGAGTCCTTGCCCACTGCTTCTTTTTCTGATGCTCAAAGATTATACAATATAAAATTAAAAATTAAAAATCTACTTCTTCCCTACATTAGTTATATACTTCTGTTCTCTGCTTCTCTTGCTGGTGACTTAATTATTGGGTGCACATCTTGCAGAGTGTAGTTTGTATAATCTGGAAACTTTTCCTTCCTGCCCTACTATCTTTAGGAGTTGTGGTTTTCAAGTAAAGGAAAGAGTATAAATATTAGGACATGAGTCTAACGTGTTGCTTCAAAAACCAACATCCATGCAATATAAGTTGGACAACCAGTGTTTGGCAGGCTTGCTGACCACCTTTTAAGTGACAATGTGGTGTGTGATCTGTAATCTTGCTTTTAGTTCTCATAGAGTAAAACCCAATAATCTGGCAAGAGATCCATCTAGAAAATACCAGGTTAACTGATGTTCCCAACTACTGAGCAATACATTGTTACTTAGTTTCACTGTTACTTAGTTACATTGTTACTAAGCAGTAAGTCTTAGTTTCTCCAACTATGTAAAAACTACATGTAAGCTCAGTGAGAGCAGGGCCTGAAACTGTCTTTGCCTATGATTGGCTACTCAGGGCCTGGTACATAGTAGACATTCTATAAATATTTTTGAATGAACATATCTTAAACTATTATTTACTCTAGCTGCAAAATCATTTTGAAATACATAAATTAATAGGATATTTAAATAGTAATATTAATAATTAAATATAAATTTTATATTATAAACATAATAATGGCTCATAATAAGAAAACACTACATCAAAACCTATAAGAATAGACAGAATTGGTACTGTGTTAATTTCCTGGGGATGCTGTACCAAATTGCCACAAATTTGATGGCTTAAAAAAAACAGTAATTTATTTTCTCACAGTTCCCAAAGTTCAATATCTAGTTGTTGGCAGGACTGTACTCCCTCCAGAGTCTATAGGGGGAGAATTTCCTGTGCCTTCACCTGGCTTTCTCTGTGTCTTCTCTTTGTTGACTCAAATCTCCCTCTGCTTTTCTCTTAAAAGAACAGTTGTCTTTGGATTTAAGGCCCACCCAGATAATAAGCCTCAAAATCATGACTTTTGAGCTCAACATCCTTAATTCATCTGTAAAGACCCTTTTTCTGAATAAAGTCATTCACAGGTTGTAGGAGTTAGGGCACGGACGTAACTTTTTATGGGCCATCATTCAACCCCACTGTTCACTCAATATTTTGTAATGCACTCACAATACTTATCATGTGAAATAATGCAAGAGTGTATTGTGCAGCAAAGTTTTTAAATTAACATACTGCATTTAAGGAACTGTTGAGAAATACATCTGATGTATTTTTAACTTAAACAGCAATTTTCCTTTCATAGTAGCTTAGCTCTACTATCTATTGTATCCAGAACTCAAATTATCCCAAAATGTAGCCAACTGTTGCCATGAAGAAAATTCATTATTTACCACCAACAAAATGAAATTTAAATTACTCTAGATATTAAAGCCGCAATTCTAATTAGAGAAGTATTCTTTGAGGCATTACTTCTCTGGAGCTGGAATTCTCAGTAACTCTGCAAACATTTTATGTCAAGTTTGTTGTCCACAGAGCTGAAATCAGTACAGTTAGCAGATATAGAAGTGAAAGTAAAAATCATGTATCTAATAGCTTTTACTTATGTTTTCCCCCTATTATTGAAAGCATCAAGTGAAATATATAGATTGAATGCTCCTTCATAATTTAATGGCAGTTGAACCTGGCTCATTTTTTTTTAAAGTTGTGTGTGATCAATAGCTTGAACTCAGGATAATTTACTTTCCGGGTTTTCTTCTCTTCTGCCATTTTCTGAGCTTCCCCTAGGTTAATGGCTCTATAGAAAGCTAACACAATTATTTGTGTGGCTGGTCAAACAGACCAGTGGCCATGATATTAATTACATTTGCTTCATCAAAAACAAAAAATCCATTGTGATGTTTGAGCTGTGTAATTAGCGTATATCTGTGCTTTCATTTTATATGGTGGATATTGCCCCCTAATTGGTGCCATAGGTTAGCTGAGTGTCTTAGTTTTTCATGCCATTCTGGACTCTTGTCTTTTTTCTGATTCTCCCTGGTATTTTAGTTGCTATCAACTTGAAACTGAACTTGGTAGGGCTTTGGTATGTGAAGATGGGGGTAGGGTGTTTTCGATGCAGTAAACAGTGTGAGACAAGGCAGAGGAGCCAAGGCTATCCAAGAGGGCGAGGCAGAGGAGACCACAGTTGGAGGAAGACCTGCTGGTTGTTCCACAGCAGGATGCAGAGAGAAGTGGATGGGGCATAGGTGGGGAGGAGAAGGCATGTGTAGCTGGTGGGGGTAAAGGTGAAGATATTGATGAAAACATCAACTATGAATGCGCAGCCCTTCCACCATCAGGCACAAATGCTTGCAATAAATGTCAATCTCTCCACGCTTTGTAGGGCAGTCTGCAGTGAAGAGGCTATCTGATGGCACCCTACTGAGTCCAGCCCACTCTTACATTGATTACAAGCATGCAATTGTAAATGGAGATGAGAGCGCCGAAAGAAGTGAACATAGTCCCTCAAACCATAGCAAAGGTACTTGAGCTAAATGAGGTAAGAGAAGGCTTCACTGATGAATGGACTCTAGACCTGAGATGCAAAGAATTTAAAGAATTTACTAGTGGAAGGGGAGACTATGGAAGCTGGGTAAAAGAGTATAGCCATATAGTAAATTCAGCATGTGCAAAAGATTGGTGAGAAGTGGAAGTTAGTATAGTTAATGAACTGAAAATGACCGGTGCAGCTTGGTATTAGAAGGTAAGGGGGAAGGTGGCAGGACATGAGGCTAGGGAGTAGGCAGAAGGCACTGCCTACCTCTGCCTTTAAGCCTTGAGGAGGTGCACAGTTGGATGTGCATCCCTTCAGTGAGTGGTGAGGTAGCAGAAGTTGAAAGAACAGCACTAATGTGTCAAGTATATATTTTCCTTTCTTAGAACCTTTGTTATAACACATATTTCTTTTAACTTACTTCATTTGCCATAATCTAGTGTTATAGTTCCTAGTGTACTTGTCTAGTCTTCATTAAACCTGGCCTACCACTCTTATAATAAATATTTTCTGAGCTCAAAGCAAAGGCATTGCAAGTACCAGCTTATCCATGGATTACCAGCAGATTACCAGGTCTTGGGCCCTGGTATCATTTTAAACTGCTAGTAAAATGTGTGGAAATATATTTCCAGTCTTTGGAGTTTTTTTCCTTTTTCATAGTCCTTATTCTTATTTTTGTTTTCTTTCATATTTCATGATATTATCTCATGAATATAATATCCAGACCTTATATTCATTTATTCATTCATTCATATAGTCATATTCATACATGCATTTATATATATCACCTTTGATACTATGAGTATTTAAGGCACCATTTGTGACAATAAATGAGTAATTCTTCCATCAATATGTGTACATTACTCAAACTTCCTGGATATCAGTTTCCTGATAGTGGGCCTAATAGTATCTATCCCATAGATTTTCTGTGAATGTTCATGAGATCAACCTCATAAAGCATCCTATGCATAACATAAAAGTTCTGAATCCATGCTATCAACTATTGTTATTTCTATGAATGTCTTGATGATGATGATGATGATGATGATGGTGGTGGTGGTGGTGGTGGTGGTGGTGGTGGTAGTGGTGATAGAGGTGGTATGAGAATATCTTTTCCAGTTATAGAATTGATAGCCTTTCTATGTGCTTTAGTTGCATCTGGTATTAACATACTATTCCATGATTAGTAAAGAGTGTGACATTTCAGTATTCTGAATCCTATGATTAAGTGAAATCATGAATAACAATAATTGCTATAATTTATAGAATGCTACTAAATGCTGAATTTTGGTTAATACTTTACATATATATAAATTTGTTCCATGCCCCAATCTTGCAGGGCAGTTATTTTTAGCCCCATTAAAGTTAAGAAAAGTAAGGCTTAGATAGAAATTTGTCAAAGGCACATGGCCAAAAATTGTCAAATTCTGAGATATCTACTTCTCCTGTGTCAGTGTACAGCTTATTCTAACACTTTCATATTGTATTATTATCTTCTGTTTTCTCATCCATGTTTTCCAACATTTTTATTCTTCCTTAAAGACAAGGAGGGTGGGACTTGCATACATACCACCTTATGTTGAGCACAGGGTCACACATTGAATAAATGAGTCAGTGAGTCAGTGGCTGAGTGAGTGATAAAAAATGGCTAATTTCTACATACCCATTTATATACTTATTTGAATGCTGCCTTGAAATGCTAATCTAGTTGTTTAGATCTAATGATTTAGAAATTATTATGAGAATGTTAGGAATGGAAGGCAGGTAGCTATAGTCTTGGCCTGAACTTCAAGAGAACCTGGGTTTAGTCCTGGATCATCTTCTTAAATACTTACAATTCCAGATAAACATTTCAGCATCTCTGTTTCTCATCTCTAAACTAAAACCATTGGACTAGATTACCTCAAAACACACACACACACACACACACACACACACAAATAAACATCCTCCTTGGTTTGACATTTCATGACTCTGAAATTAAAGCAGTTCTTTGCTCACAGAACACCAGACCTCCTAGCCTACCATGGGGATAGGTGGGAGCCACGTGACTAGTTCTAAGGATGGGGGTGAAAGTGACACATAAGAAAACTTCCAGTTCTCTCTTCCTGTGCCTCAGCAGTCAGAAGCTGTGTGTTTAGATAGCACTGCTTGGAAGGGAGACACCCTGGAGAGGATCTCCATCAGGAAAAAAAGGTCAGGTTCAGGACTGGTGCTCCAAAAGCCAATAATCGTATTAAATGGGGAAGCATGGGTGTGAGAAAGCATAAATAAATTAATAAATTAATTAATAATTTAAGACTGTCCTGAACAAATGCTGTGTGGTCAGTGGCACATACTGGAAGTGGATGTTTGAAAAATTTACAAGATTTTTTAGATCATTTTGTTGCCAAAGAAACCTGAGCCTGGAGTTAAAAAAAAAAAGTCTATGCCTTAACATGAAATTTAAATGGTTCTTGGTCCACCAGTTCTTGTGGGATGAGAAAGCTGTGTGATCCCCAAGTTGAGCATCTGTGTGGCTTCAATAGAGCATAATGTCAACTTCAAATATGGCGAAGAAAGATAATGGAAGGAAAGAGCAGGGACCATGAAAAACAATGGCAATCTTGAAAGCCAAGTGTTGAGAAGATGGCATCACAAGATGGAAGCAGATGTGAACTTCTTTGGTGATAAGTGATCTCCAACAGCAGGACCCAAAGCAGACATGGTGTGAACCAGAAACACACCTTTATGTGTTAAGCCACTGAATTTTGAAGGTTGTTATGTTTTCCAGCAGAAGACTAACTTAACCGGAATATTACAGATCTACCTTCCATTTCTATACCACAAAGGAAGTTGCATCCTACCAATCACACTTTTAGTGCAACATAAAATTGACAGCTGGTCCTCTATGACCAGCAGATTCCCAGATAAATCACAAAAGAAGGTATCTATGTTAACGTAAAGCAAACTAGACCATCTCCAAAAGTTAAGGTCTAATAAAAGTTTCTAAAACACCAAATGAGTCTTCAGGGGACAAAACTTTGGAAGAAGCAGGGCCATTTTTCTGATTTCAAAACACTACTTTTTATTGCTGTAAACATAAAAAAACATTCTTCCTCTGAGAAAAATATTTTAATGTAGCTTTAAATCCATCAGAGATTCAAAGCAGGAAACAGGGAACACATAGCCATGTTTCAGGTTCATTTGAAAATAATTATGAGAACGGTATTTAATTCTGTGTGTGTGTGTGTGTGTGTGTGTGTGTGTGTGTGTATTTTAACGTCTATTCAGGATCTGATAAGTTACTTTAATAAGCTAAGTCCTCCTCCTACACGCATTACGTGAAGACATTGTAAGACTAATGCTCGAGCTGTTGAAATGCATCTCACCTTTGGTGAGCGCCCAGATTTATCACGTGGCAGTGACTGGAAGTTTAGAAGCCGCAGTGCTATAAGTAGCAATGCTTTGAAGGTGTCAGGCTGAGAGCCCACTGGAGACTAAGCCCACTAACACGCAAGGGGCCCCTGAGAGTCTGTTTTAGAACCCTGTTTCTGATCTCTCCAACAGGAGCCACCAACACACTCACTTTCCCAAAAGTAAGACTCCTCTCCAATTTACCACAGGGACCAAATACATTGTCTTCCCACACCCCCCCCCCCAGCAATTAGTGACTTATCTGTCTTTCTTCCAGATGACCCCTGAGAGGTTTGGGGATATTGACAGATAGATGGTCAATCAATGTTTAGGAGGAAAGCATGAATCAGTGTGGCAGACATTAAAGACTCAGCTGAATGAATGGGTCAAACCAGATCCGTAACCCATATTTCAATGATCCTCCTCTATACTGTGTGTTTCAAGCGTGAGAAAGTGGGCAGGCCTTTCTTTTCAGATTGTTGTGCATGCTTTAATGGCAATGCTATGCACACAGAGAGTCTGTGTACAATCCTCACCTTCGAGGGAGCAGCAGCAGTGGCAGCATCATAACTACCATCTATTGAGAGCTTACCAGTTGCCAGGCATTGTTCTACAAGTTTTAAAATATATATTTATTGCCTGGCCAGTGTGGTATGAACCAGGAGGTCACAGTTCCATTCCCAGTCAGGGCACATGATGCCCAGATTGTGGGCTCTATCCCCAGTAGGGGGCATGCAGGAGGCAGCCAATCAATGATTCTCACCATTGATGTTTCTCTTTCTCTCTCTCTCTCTCTCTCTCTCTCTCTCCCTCCCTCCCTCCCTCCCTCCCTCCCTTACTCTCTGAACTAAATAAAAATACTTTAAAAAATACATACACACACACACACACACTTAACCATCACATTAACCTATGATGCACATTCACTACATTGATTCCCATTCTATAAATAAGGAAACAAACCAGCATTAAAACAGCCAGGATGCCAGGCCCTTCTCCAAAAAAGTTCTCCAAAGCTCACATATGGAACTGCCACAATCAGCCATTTAAAAGCAGACCTGAGAGCTGCCAGGAAGGCCGGGGGTACCTTTCTCTGTTTACTAGAACCCTCTACACCCAGGAATTGAGTCCTCTACCCATGCATGCTGGGTGAGAATAGTGCCTCTTAAAATTAACTCCCATCCAGTAGGTAGACACTGAAGAACCTCAGTGGCTTGAGACAGAAGTATTTCAACTCATGGTTATATGCTATACCTTCAGAGTTTGAAATTAGCCTTATAAAGAGCTTACAAATATACAATTTCAAAGTAACCTATCCACTGAAGTATGTTAAAGAATTTTTTATTTTAAAACAATAATTTTCTTTTAACTGACTTTGGGTTTTAAATAATACGATAATTGTAGATATGGTTTGTTTGTTTTTTTAAAAAAGTGCCAGCCTGCATCCTGAAATTGCTTGAATTCACAGAGCTTTTCTAATACTTCAGAAGCCGTTTGATATTTATTACAGTAAACTGCCTTAACTGGAAAAGTGAGAGGCAGTGGTTTAATGGCAGGCTTAGGAACGGCTCCTCCACATTTGTGCCCCTAACTTTTTAGACTATTTTTAAAACTATATTCCACCCTTTGTAAATAATCCCTTTGTAAATAACAGCACCTGGATTTGTCCTAAATTGGGTGCACCATCTGTTTTCTGTTGGAGCACTGAAAAGGCAGCAAATGAGTGAACAATCATTGTTTTCTCTGCTGTCTTTTGATGACACAGTGGTTAGAGTAGAAAAGAGAGATTGTCTGTGAGACCTCACTGATCTTCAGTGATAACATATGAAACTATTCTAGGGAAATACAGACCATGTTTGCCAAATAATTCATACCAAGGTACTTTCTACCTAAGGTACTTTCTATCCCAAAAGAGGGCAGTTGGGACTTGAAATTTAAGGATATCCTTTAAAGCATTGCTGGGAATATAAAAACTTTTGTTGTCTGTCTTTTCCTAAATAATCCCCACTGCTAATTAGCCCAAACTGATTTCTAAATAGTGCAGCAGTAATCCAAGAGATGTGCTTCTAGATATCCAATATAGTAAGCATTGATTGTATTGGGGGTTTTAGCTAAAAATCAATCATAGCTTGTCATACTATCTTTATTGATTTATTATTGGCCACACTGTTCATTAAAATGCCAGAGAGCAAGGAATTCATTTTTAGTGCTCTTTCAGATACCAGATTTTTATCTCCTAACAGTATAATTCAAGGTCAAGGGTGTTTATTGTGTTTAGACAGAAAAGCAATCAAAGTAGCTTGGGTTTAAACACACACACAGAGGGAAGTTTAAAGTTTTTGCTTACCCGAAGGCCTGCAGCTTTAATCTCAACATGTCATCTGAAGAGTAGTCTCTGGATATTTGCTGAGGTTTCAAAGTTTAGAGTGGGAGGTTTTTTCCTCCCCCTTTTCTTATTTCACTAGTTACAGAAAGAGTGATAGTAATTACTGCGTTTTATTCCCAAGCAATTTTGCTTTCTGAGTGACTGCATTTTAAATTCTACAACCTATCTCCAAGGTAATCTTAAAGTCAACAGACTGCGTAATTTACCACTTTCTCGGGCAGCGGTATCAGTTCAGTAATGTCTCCAGCCAGTTTCTCACATAATTTTAAAGGTTTTCAGAAATATGATGTCCAACATTTTGTTTATGTTTGATGTCTATGAACTTTGGTGGGCCTTTAGGAATATCAAGTCAAAAAGGTGAGAAAATGGAAACCCAGTACTCTTTTGAAAATACTAAACTGTGAACTTCCCAAACCAGAAATGACCAAATTATATTTCTAGTTACATGCAAACACCAAAAATTCACTATAAGTTGATGAGAAAAATAGACATATTTCCAAGAAAAGGTGTCAGTAGGCAATTTTCAGAAAAGAGAAAGGCATGAAGCTGATAATATACATAGGAAATGATGCTCACGCTTACTAATAGGAAAAAAATGTAAATGAAATGAAATAGCATTTCTCTTTGCCCATCACAATGACAACATTTATATAAACAATAATACTGTGCTGGGGAGGATTTAGGAAAATAAGTATTTTTGTGCATTTTTGGTGCAAAGTAAATGCTGTCCCTCTTGAAATCTAGGAGTGTCTGTGGGAATAGAAAACTAAAATACTTATTTTTTATCAAGCAATCCCACTTTGGTTAGCCCCTATAGAAATGAAAACAATAATATATGTACAAAGATATTTATTACTTTACTAGAGGCCTGGTGCACGAAATTCGTGCATGGGTAGGGTCCCCTTGGCCTGGCCGGCGATCAGGGCTGATCTGTGGAGTAACTGGTGGGGCGATCGGGGCTCTCCCACTGGCACCCACCTTGGCTGGCCTGGGGCCTGCAGGCTGCAGGCAGCTCCTGTGTTGAGCATCTGCCCCCTGGTGGTCAGTGTACATCATAGTGTCCAGTTGTTCCACTGGTCGATTTGCATATTAGGCTTTTATTATATAGGATTTCTACTGATAGAAAACTGGAAACAACCTGAATCATAGGGGAAGATTAAATTGAATCTAATGTTAGCTACAGTGTAAAAATGACCAAGATTCATGTCTACCCGTCTGGAGGAGGATAGTGAACTATTTTTATGTGGAACAAAAACATGCAAATAAATGTAGATAGCAGGATTGTATTTTTATAAAAACAATACCAAAAGCTGTCTAGATGGGTGGCAGCCAGCCTCGAAGATGGCACCCAATGACACCTGCCTCCTGGCGTTTATGCCATGGTATCAAGGTTGGTCTTGTGACCCACAAAATACAGCAGAAGTGATGCTGTGTGTGAGGCTAGGTCTTAAAGGGCATTGTAACTAATGCCTCGCTCTTCATATTGAATTGATTTTTCTGGGGGAAGCCAGTGGCCAGGTTCTGATAACTCTCAAGCAGCTCTATGGAGAGGTTTACATGGTAAGGCACTGAGACCTTCCACCAAGAACCAGCCAGGAGCTGAGGCCACAGCCAACAAAACATGAGGTCATCGTCTTACAAGTGGATCCTATTCTAGATAAACCTTCAGATGACCATAGCCCCGGTCAGCATCTTAACTGCAACCTTAGGAGAGATTCTAAGACAGAACCATCCAGCTAAGATGCTCCTGGATTCCCAACTCTCCGACACAGTGATGCAATAAATATTTGTTGCTTTTGTAAGTAATAAGTTTCTGGGTAATTTGTTACACAGCAACCGTGAACTAATACATTGTGGGAAATGTGGAAGGACACATCACACTGTTAATTTGTTTTCTTCAGTGTAAGGGTGGAAATGATTTTTAAAATAAGTTCAATTTCCATTCTTATATTTTGGTTCTACAATTACCATACAGAAGCTGTTAAATGCTACCGACAGCATCCCAGTAATCTATTCATTTAACCAACAAATACTGCAAATATTAACTGAGCCATTACTCTGAAGCAAGCACTGTTACATGGGAAGGTTTAGAAATAAATAACACACGGTGTCCTCGAGAGGACCACAATTTGATACAGGAGGTGAAAATTATTATTTACTCTCTCCCATTTGTGAGTATACACAGAATGTTGTTGGAAAAAGAGGACAATTACGTTGGTGGAAAATTGCTGAAGACTTTACAGAGAAACTTACCTCTAAGGTACATCTTGAAGGACCAAGAGGAGTTTTCCAGGACGGGAAAAAGGGGCCGGGTAGGGAGAACAGTACTGGAGAATACTAGAATTTGAGATTTATTCAAGTCGTGCTGTTCTCTGAACACATACTTCCTTCTGCAGGTGTCTTCACCATCACACAGAATAAAAATTAAGAATCTATGTTAAAAAGCAAAAGCCAGGTTACCCTTATTTAAATTGATTTACTATGAGCATAACATTAAGGAAGAAAACCTGCTCTATTATTCAATGTCAAAACCCATTTCAGTGGAATCTGACCCTCTAGGGCAGAATTGGAGGATGCACTGCTTTGCTCGGGTATCAGCCCTTATACAATGTACGGCCAATGTCCAAACAGCCAGCAGAGGTGCTCACCCATCTTATCACACTGGATGCTCCAGGGCCCGAGGCTAAACGGCTTGCAGGCTGTGATGCTACCTCACAGTCAGTGCCAGTTTCATTGTCCTTGGGAAGCTGGGTGGTTTGGATGAACTCTGCCTTTTGTTGTGCACAGCTCTCTCTCCATGGTTTTCAAAGACATCAGCTCTCTTAAGCATCTCTACAGTTACAAATGATAATTAAAAAATAGGGTTTTATTTTTTCCAGAAGCTCACACTTGCAAAACAATCATCAGGCTCATATTTCCCCCTGGAAACAAAACCTGGGCAATAATACAGGACGACCTTACTTAAATAAGTGAACGAATGCCATTCTCCTCCCTATCCCCACAGTTCCCCCTGCGATAATTGAGACCTTGAGGATCCATTTGTGCTATTATTACGGCAGCCAATTCCTGCATTTATAGGAAATAAGAATTGTGTGCCTTTTATTCACCTTATGCCATTTGGATAGGAATAATGAACTGCCATTACAATAGGGAAATTGACAGTCCTCTCAGTGCAGTAGTTACTGTTGTGTTTCTTCAATTCTAGCCACTTTTGCTCAAGTCAGTGTGACAGGGAACAGCTGACTTTGTGGGCCGGTTTTCAAAGTTGGTTCCAAGGACAGGGAATTCTAGAACATTTGAACCAGAAGGGGGTTATATAAATGAGGACTCTATGGATTGTAACTGACAGAAAATCTTACTCGTTACATAAGTCAATGCATTCTTTGTTTGGTTGAGCTGCATGTATTGGCTTATGTAATGGAATCACTTCAGGGAAGATTTCAGTCAAGTCTGATGAGTCCTTTCTGTTCATAGCCTGTTCCCTTTCCATGAGCTGGGTTGACTTCATTCTCAAAGACACTTGCCCTTAACCACCCACATAGCTACTAAAGTCCCGGGCTTGCATTTTCTCAGGTTCAGATTGATCAGTATAGATGACCTGTCTTTTGTCCCAGCATTGTCTGAGTAAGATCATGCCATTTGCTCTGATTGGATTGTTATATCCAATACATCAATCACATAGCCCAGGGAACAGACCTCGGGCACAGATTAGCCTTTAGAGTCAATCCCATCAGAGCGATAGGGAAAGAGAGTTCCAAAACCATGATTCTGCATCTTCTCATAACAACACCATCTATGATTTTGATGAATAGTAACAAAAGCATCACTAAGCCTCAAAATCGGCAGTATAGTTTAATTGCCAAGCTTTTGCTGTGGATGGAATGTCTGTGTCCCCACCTGACCCCCCAAAATTCATATTTGAAGCCTAAGCCTCAATTCGGAGGTAGGGCCTTTGGGAGGGGATTAGGTTTGGATGAGGTCATGGAAGTGAAGCTCGAATGATGGGATTGGTAGGTAGCCCTATAAGGGGATGAAGAGCAGTTGTTCTCACACTGTACAGCACTTGGATACCAGCGGTTCTGTAACACACAGAGACTCCTGGGCCTCCGCAGATAGAGGATTCTAATTCAATAAGCCTGGCAGTAAGAGCAGGAGGTCCAGGGGTCTGCATTTGAAAACCTCAACAGGTGCTTCTATGAATGTCTTCCAAAGCCCACACTTCAGGAAAATTGTATCTTCCTCATAAAATACTCTAAGGATGAGAGTCTTTTTTATTATTTTATTTTATTTTATTTATTGCTTAAAGTATTACAAAGGGTATTACATATGTGTCCTTTTTTTCCCCCCGCCCTTGACAATCCCCTGGCCTCCCCTACCCCCCAGTGTCTTATGTCCATTGGTTATGCTTATATGCATGCATACAAGTCCTTCGGTTGATCTCTTACCCCCCTCCCTCCTGCCCCCCAACCCTCCCCGGCCTTCCTGCTGCAGTTTGACATTCTGTTTGAGGCAGCTCTGCCTCTGTATCTATTATTGTTCAAAAGTTTATAATGGACTCTATTATCCATGAATGAGTGAGATCATGTGGTATTTTTCCTTCATTGACTGGCTTGTTTCACTTAGCATAATGCTCTCCAGTTCCATCCATGCCGTTGCAAATGGTAAGAGTTCCTTCTTTTTTACAGCAGCATAGTATTCCATCGTGTAGATGTACCACAGTTTTCTAATCCATTCATCTACTGATGGGCACTTAGGC
The DNA here is from genome assembly GCF_000147115.1 of Myotis lucifugus. Lineage (NCBI taxonomy): Eukaryota > Metazoa > Chordata > Mammalia > Chiroptera > Vespertilionidae > Myotis > Myotis lucifugus. The sequence goes on from NW_005871056.1 coordinate 18,202,198, forward strand.
TGTTTCCAGAAGGAAGAGAGTCTTGATACTGTTCATTTGGATTTTTCTTTAACACAGCATTTTGTGTTGGAAGGTAGTTTAAGGGCACTGGCAGTTATGAAGACAAAAATAAAAGCCAAGGTTGTTGGGGTTTTCTTAAAAAAAAAAAATTATTTAGTAATCTTCATCATTGGCTTCTCCCTGTTTTATTCAGATGGGCTTTTAGAGATGAGACCCAGCCAGGCTGCAGGTTTTTTGTTTCTGTTTTTTAATATATTTTTATTGATTTCAGAGAGGAAGGGAGAGGGAGAGATAGAAACATCAATGATGAGAGAGAATCATTGATCAGCTGCCTCCTGCATGCCCCACACTGGAGATCGAGCCCGAAACCCAGGCATGTGCCCTTGACCGGAATCAAACCCAGGACCCTTCAGTCCGCAGGCCAACACGCTATCCACTGAGCCAAACCAGCTAAGGCAGGCTGCAGTTTTTGAAACCAATCTTTTATGCTGCTTAGGAGCCACAGGTTCACTGGAGACGAGAGACAACACTTTGACCAAAGACAAGAGACAGTGGGTCTGAAGGAAGAGCAAGTCGGTCAATAGAAAGGATGTGGATCTTAGAGCTCAGCTCACCCAGGAAATAAGTCATGTAAGGGATGAGGAAGCCAATAGACATCTGGAAGGACAATCAGCTTGAAGAGCAGGTAGCAATGGTAAGGAGAAGACTAGAGTCTGGGAAACCAGAGCTCAAAGAATGGGTCCTCGAAATGGGCATTTCCTGCAGGGACACAGTCTCTGTTCACAATCAATAGTTTAACCTGGATCTTTGATTCAATGGCCTTATTCAACAACTATTCTGACACCAGGTGCCAGAGCCTGAGCTACAAAAGACCTGTGAATAAGATAGATATGGTCTCTAGTGCTTAGATCAGTGGTTCTCAACCTTGGCTGCACATTAGAATCACCCAGGAATCTTTTCAAAATCCTGATTTCTGGGACTCACCCTCCGGAAATTCTGTTTCTTTGTTACTAATATTGTGGCCTCACCCCATAACAAAGAAACAGAATTTCCGGAGGGTGAGGCCCAGAAATCAGGATTTTAAAAAGATTCCCAGGGGATTCTAATGTGTAGCCAAGGTTGAGAACCACTGGCTTAGATCATCCAGCCACAGAGATAAACATAAATGACAGACAGTATATGTAGAATATTTCCCCAAAGCATGGTCCCCTGAGAAGCAGCAGCATTACCTGGGAACATATTAGAAATGCACATTCTCAGGTGCCACCCCAGATCTGCTGAGTCAGAAATGCTGAGGGTAGGCCCAGCCATCAGTGTTAGAGAGCCCAGGGGGGGATTCTGAGGCACCGGTCAGGTTCTGGTCCTCTGTTGCCTCATTTGTAAATGGGCTTAATAGTGCTTGACACACCTACAGATACAGCCCCACGTTATGTTGGACATGCAGTGCTTAGTCACAGCCCCATGCTTCCTCGAGGCTGAGGCTGCAGGGAGGGTGGTTAATGGTGTTATACACAAGTGTCCGAAGCTGCAGGGAAGGGGGTACCATTTCCGTTCTCCTCTGATCTTAAAGGCCTCTCCCTACCTCAGGGGCTTAAAAGCAGCAGCTCATCAACACAGCGGGTGATCATCACAGTCACAGAACAGAACACTCTGATCCACGTGGAGAGAAAGCAGGGAGAGGCCAAGCTCCTGCTTTACAGAGCCAGTTCCCTGCTGAAAAGACAGACTCGGAGCCTTCCAGGATCCTTCGCGAGCACCTGACACCCCTTCGCCATCCCAGGGCACATTGTCTGCAAACACAGTGATATCACACTTCTAACTCCATGAGTTTTATTCCCTAGCTGCCTGAGTTCATGGGAAGGCATCGGTTACTGGGTCTGAATTCCTCAGGTAGCAAACACAGTATTGTATTACCCATGCGTGTTGTCCAGAAGTTGGTAGAATGTGGTGTATATAACTTTCCTTGCAGATGGATTTGATCTCAATCAGTTATTTTTTCATGCTGTTAAGTCCCGTAGCACACAAAGTGGATGCACGTCCCACATCCCCTGACTCACCTCTGAGTTCACCGGTTCACCGTGGCAGCCCCCTGTCCATCAAGTGCCAGTCTGCCTCGGATTCCGCGTGCTGTGGGCTTTCTGGGAGTTTATGAAGTTCCTGGGTGGGTCAGTCAGGCAGAACCTGGGATTTAACACCTTGAGGGAGCGGAGCTCTCAGTTCATGAGAAACAGGTTCAGCTTCCCCATTTTCCATGGGACGATTCCGAAGCTCATTGTACAGGGAACCTCAGAGAGGTCCTGGCTGGGCTAATTAACAGACCCCCACTGGCCATTTCCCTGCCTTGTCTCATTTCCCTGCTCTCTCAGCTGTGCTTCCTGTGATCCCCTTTTGGATGAACTACCTGCATCCAGGTTCCTGTCTCCGGTCGGCTTTCAGGAGAATGCAAGCTACACAGCTTGAACATCTATTCCGGATCCAAGCAATCCAGCCCCACAGCCTGTGTTCGTTTCTGTTATGTCACCCTCCCTCCAAAGGCTGCAGATCCTTGCCCTACATAATGGAGGAGCTGAAAAGTTCAGTCTCAAGTAATCTAGTCCAAGAACTTCATAAACTAGATCAGAAGTCATTGGGAGAAAACAATAACTGTTTCTTCACTATAAGAAAAATCACATTTTTTATTTATAAAACTACTGAGATGCTTCAAACATAAGAATGCTTCTATGTCATGAAACCAGCCCACTGTCGAGAGCACGGTTTGATGCATGTCTCTCAGGAGACTGCCAAGCTCTGTAAATGCATTTCAGTTTTTCAAAGATGCCCAGTGTAACAAAGGAACATTCAATATTTCTGCCCTTTGAAACACTGTTGATTTTGTTATGCATCTCTGCATTTCAGAGACAGCCATTTAAAAGTCCAACTTGAATTACACATATTTTAAAGGAGCTGCACTTCGGTTTATCTAAATAGTTTTATTGTGCAAACCTATAAAGAAAATAGCAGATTTCAGAAAGCGGAAAAATCCCAGGGGGAAGTACCAGGAAGAAATAATGCTCTCAGCCATTCTCAGAGACAAGTAGAGAGATTAAAATGCCTTCTGAGATCCCTTCCATCTCAATGTTCCTATGATAAAAAGAGTAGGTAGGAAAAGAGCCTCCATATCCATCCATTAGCTCTATTTGAATCCCTTTTCTCCAGAAATTTTTCATCCTGAGACTCACAAATGTTATCAGTTAAAAGTTTGAAATGGCATGCAGAGAATGGGTAATGCAGATTCATTCTTGTGACTATTTACTAGTTATTATGTTGTCATCATTATTGAAATACTTTTGCTTTTACTCTAATAGATTATTTTTCTACATTAAATTAAATCTAATTTAGAGACCCCACTAATCAAAATAAGAAAGCAATTCATGTTTTAAGGTGTCTGTTACACTTCTTACATTGTATAAGGATCCAGGGATATGTGCAGTATTTGGAAAATAAATGAAGGACCTGTTATCCAGTAACCACCAATATGAGAATTTGCCAGTGGGGTCCATTGGAGATAGGCTGGCCTTCTATTGGTCCAAGAACTATTTCTTTTTTTAAAATATGTTTTTATTAATTTTTAGAGAGAGGAAGAAAGAGAGAGAGATAGAAACTCAATTGGCTGCCTCCTGCATGCCCCCTACTGGATATTGAACCTGCAACCTGGGCATGTGCCCTGACTGGGAATTGAACCAGTGAACTCTTGGTTCATGGGTCAGTGCTCAACCACTGAGCCACACCAGCCAGGCAGCCCAAAAACTATTTGAATAAAACCATCAAGGCCACAGCTCTTATGATTTAGGCCCTAGCGGCCCCAAGCCCCCGCATCACCTCTAAGCAGTGCCATGTGGAAGTGGACACCATTCCAGAACTGAAGTATGCATTGTGCTCCAGGAATCCTGCATGATTCTATCTCCTTCCACTTTGCCTTTTCCTCCATCAAGTCTTCTAAGAGAATTCCCCTGTCTTCTCAATGAGCCTCTAGGAATACCAATGCCAGCCCCCTTTCCTGTGGGTGGGGGTGAGTTGGTGGAAGAAGTCATAAAAATGATATTTTGTTCCTCCTGCAATCTACACTAATAAAAGAGAAATATGGTAATTAGCGTACGACCGCTACCCTTTTCATTGGCTAATCGGTGAGTATATGCAAATTAACTGTCAGCCAAGATGGCGGCCAGCAGCCAGGCAGCTGGAAGCGAACATGAGGCTTGCTTGCTGCGGACTCCAACGTTCCCCGCCTCACGTGCCGGCCTCTCAGTTGCAACTCTAAGCAACTATGTACTATGTTGAAAATAAGAAGGTAAACAAAACCCCAGAAACCAGCAGACTGAAACCCAGCCCGACTGAAACATTGTATCCATGTTTTCAGCAGCGAGGCCTCAGAGCTAAAGCTGGCCCAGAATAAAAAAAAAAAAAAAAAAAAAAAAAAGAAGAAAACAAGGAGTGGTTGGGAGCTTTAGTCACTCGCCACCCGGAAAACAGCCCTCAGCCCCTCACCCAGACTGGCCAGGCACCCCAGTGGGGACCCCCACCCTGATCCAGGACACCCTTCAGGGAAAAACCAGCTGGCCCCCACCCATGCACCAGGCCTCTATCCTATATAGTAAAAGGGTAATATGCCTCCCAGCACCGGGATCAGCGGAGCAGTGAGGCTCCCGGCACCGGGATCAGCGTGACAGGGGGCAGTGCCCAAACCCCCTGATCGCCCTGCAGCTCTGTGTGTGACAGGGGGCGGGGCCACAACCTCTCTATCCGCCCTGCTCTGTTCGTGACAGGGAAAGGCGCCCCAACCCCCTGATCAGCCCTGCTCTGTGCCTGATAGGGGGGAGCTCCCCAACCCCCTGATTGCCCTGCGGCTCTGTGTTTGACAGGGTGCAGCACACCAACCCCCTGATCGGCCCTGCTCTGTGTGTGACAGGGTGCGGCGCCCCAACCCCCCTCCCCCCCCACGGGCCCTGTCTGTGTGTGAAAGGGGTAGAGCCATAACCTCCTCCATCGGCCCTGCCCCCGAGTGTGACAGTGGGGGCGCCCCCAACCCCCTGGATCGGGCCCTGCTCTGGGGGTGATAGAGGGGGGGCGCCCCAACCCCCCCTCCACGGGCCTTGTTCTGTGTGTGACAGGGTAGAAGCCATAACCTCCCCATTGGCCCTGCCCTGAGTGGGACAGGGGGGAGGCGCCCCAACCCCCTGAATCCCCCCCTGGTCTGTTTGGAACAGGGGGGGGCCCCAACTCCCCTATCG
>NW_005871056.1:18207564-18249377 GCF_000147115.1 Myotis lucifugus
ACCCAAGAAGGACCCCAACCCTGATCCAGGACAACCTTCAGGGCAAACCAGCTGGCCCCCACCCATGCACCAGGCCTCTATCCTATATAGTAAAAGGGTAATATGCCTCCCAGCACTGGGATCAGTGGAGCCACGAGGCCTCCCAGCACCGGGATCAGCGTGACAGAGGGCAGCGCACTCACCCCCTGATCGGCCCTGCTCTGTGGGTGATAGAGAGCGGTGCCTCAACCCCCTGATCCGCTCTGGTCTGAGTGTGACAGGTCGCGGTGCCCCAAATCCCCTATCGGCCCTACTCTGTGAGTGACAGCAGGGAGCTTCCTCAACCCCTGATCAGCCCTGCTCTGTGAGTGACAGGGGGCAGCGCCCCAACCCCCTGATTGGCCCTGCTCTGTGCATCACAGGGGGTGGCGCCGCAACCTCCCCATCGACCCTGCCTTGAGTGTGACAGGGGGCGGTGCCCCAACCCCCCAATCAGCCCTACCCTGAGTGTGGCTGAGGGTGGCATCGCAACCTCCCAATCCGCCCTGCTCTGTGCATGACAGGGGGCGGCACCCCAACTCCCCAATCAGCCCTGCTCTGAGCCCAACCAGGGGCTGCACCTAGGGATTGGGCCTGCCCTCTGCCACCCAGGAGCAGGCCTAAGCCAGCAGGTCGTTATCTCCCGAGGGGTCCCAGACTGCGAGAGGGCACAGGCCGGGCTGAGGGGCCCCCCCCTTCCCCCCCGAGTGCACAAATTTTTGTGCACCGGGCCTCTAGTCCTATATAATAAAAGACTAATATGCAAATCAACCAAACGGCGGAACAACTGGTTGCTATGATGTGCATTGACCACCAGGGGGAAGACACTCAATGCAGGAGCAGCAGCGCTAAGGATGTCTGAATGCTGGCTTAGGCCCGCTCCCTAAGCCGTAAGTCAGACATTCCCCGAGGGCTCCTGGACTGCGAAAGGGCGCAGACCAGGCTGAGGGGACCCCCCCAAGTGCACGAGTTTTATGCACTGGGCCTCTATTATCTAATAACAGCCAAGAATAATGCTTCAAGTTTATTGATTATTACTACACTAGAGGCCCAGTGCACAAATTCGTGCACAGGTGGGGTCCCTCAGCCTGACTGGTGATCAGGGCCAATCAGGGCTGATCGGGACCAGCCAGCCATGGGGATGGACCACGGGAGGTTGGCTGGCCACGGGAGGTTGACTGTGAGAGTGCACTGACCACCCGGGGGCAGCTCCTGCATTGAGTGTCTGCCCCCTGGTGGTCAGTGCATCATCATAGCAACGGGTTGACCAGTCATTCGGTCAACAGGTCTTAACGGTCACTTAGGCTTTTATATATAGGTGCTAGGCACTTTACAGATATTATCTCATTTAATTCATCAGCTCATTAATGAACTAGTGTTATTCATGTCGTTTTGCAGATTACAAACTGAAACCCAGAGAAATTGAAGGCTACCCAATGATGCCTCGCTAGGAAGATCCTGAGCTGGGATTTGATCACAGACTCCCTGACTCTAGTTATTTTATTCTTAACTAGGGTCCTGGTGCATAAAAATTCGTGCACTCGGGGGGCGGGGGGTCCCCTCAGCCCGGCCTGCACCCTTTCACAGTCCAGGAGCCCTCGGGGGATGTCCTCGTGGGGAACGGGCCTGCCACAGTCTGGCCTCCCTCTGTGGGAGGTGACCGGCAGGCCAATCAGAGGACAGTGCCGGCCTGCGAACGGCCGGCCTCATCCCCCAATCGCCCCTCTGCTGCCGTCACCCCCCAATTGCTGTTCCCTCCCTCTGCCCGCTGGCACCCACCTTGGCTGGCCTGGCACTGCCCGCTCTTCGGCCCCACCCCCCACCAACTGGTTGTTCTGCTGTTCAGTTGATTTGCATATTAGGCTTTTATTATATAGGATAAATCACACTTCAGCTGGACCAATAATAGCTAATAACAAAATATCTTCATAATAAATAAGTGCTGAGAATTTTCTGTGCTCCAGGCAATGATCTTGGCATTCTTCTCGACCCTGAGATAAAAAGAAAGCATTTCTGCCTTTATTGTGCAGCACCAAGGACAACACTTGTGGGGAATCTGAGGGGTAAACTCAGAAGATTCTAATTAAACAGTTACAGTGTCCAGCCACATGAACTCCCCTGTTAGGTGTAGATTACAGGAAAATACTGAAGACCAGAGCATATTAAAATTGAGAGATGTCATAAAGATGTTATGTCAAATAAAGGAATTAAGTAGACTAGAGAAGCAAAGAGTAGATTCATAACCATAACAATTCAGTTATTTCCTTATTTTTGAACTTTTTCTCTGGATATTAAAATTATAAAATATTCAGTGTCCCTTCTCTTCTCAGCTTTAAACTCTGCAACATCTTTCCATTGCATTGAAATAAAGTGCAAACCCCTTACTATTTCCTATTAGATCTGACATGATCTAGCCCCTACCTACCTCTTCCACATCGGGGGTCTGCCTCTCCAACACTCCAACTCCTAACACATCTGCCATTGACACTCTGTTCCTCAAACATAGCAAACTCATTTACACCTTAGGGTCTGGGCATTTGCTGTTTCTTCCACCCGGACTTTTATCTCCCTTTTCTTTTCTTGGCCAGCTCCTTCTCATCAAAAGTTAGAGAAATCTCTTTTTGTTTCCCATTCTACAGTAACACTGCTCTTCGTCCATCCATCCATCCATTCATTCATTCATTCATTCATTTGATGAATGTTGAGCACTATGTTCCAGCACTGACCTAGGCCCATAAAGCAGGGCATTAACTTGGCCGACTACTTGTCCTCATGATACCTATATTCTCTGAGAGTGATGGACAATAAACAAGGAGGAAGGAGAGCTACTGGGGAGTATTATTTTCCTGGCTTGCTCCCTCTGGCATTTTTGGGAGCTGGCTACTGCCTGGATGGGAGCTCCGGGCTCCTGTTAGATGGTCCTTACCACATAGCCAAGCCCCAAGTTCTGGTCATTGTTTCCCTTGATCCCTTCCTCATTAATCCCAGGATACTGCATTTTCCCCTGTAGTTTCTCTAAAACCTGTCTGCTCCTTAATATTCACTTGACTCAAACCCTCAAATTACCCAAGATATGAGTGCCAGAAGCCTGGGAAGATGGTAATTAGTCAGAAACCTAAAGGAAGTGAGGGAACAAGCAGAGGGATAGCTAGGAAAAACACTCTTAAGAAAAACACCAAATGCAAAGAAGCTGTATTAGTTCTGTGTTGCTTCATAACAAAACAAACATAATGCCTTAAAACAAAATAGGTGCATTATTTTATAGCTCCTAGCTCAAGTCTGGGCATCGTCAGCTGGATTCTCTCCTCTGCGTCTCACACTGCTGAAATCCAGGTGTTGGCTGGGCTACTGTGTCAGCTGAGGCTCAGGGTCCTCTCCCAACTCATTCAGGTGGTTCACAGAATTCAGTTCCTGGTGATGACCAGATTCAGGTCCTGTTTCCACGTTGGCTGTCCCGGGCACTACTCTCAGCAACAAGAGGCCTCTCACATTCACAGCCATACAGCCCCCGCCATCTTCAAACTAGCAAAAGAGAATTCCTCAAATCTTCCTCATGCCCTGAATTTATGACTATCTCTGTGCCTGAACTCTAGGTCCAAATTTAAGGCTCATGTAGTCAGGTCAGGCCCACCCAGATAATCCCCCTGTCTTAAAGTCAACTGATTTGGGATTTCACTTCTGTAAAATTCTTTTACATAAGTACCTATTTCGTGCTTGATTATATGACTGGCAGGTGATATGTGGACATCAGGACACAGGAATCTTGGGGGCCATCCTGGAATTTTGTCTGCCGCAGAGCCTAAGGGAGGAGCAAGTCTCTGTGATGAAGAATAACAAGGGAGCCAGTGTTCTAGATTGATGTGGGCAAACAAGAGCATTGGGTGATCAGGTCACCGAGGGGGTGAGCAGAGGAAGAGACGGGAGCAGATGAATGGCCTTAGACAAGCCATTGAGGGGACATTGGCTTTTACTCTGAAGTCAGAAGTCACTGAACTGAGTGGCATGATCTGATGTAGGTGATAGAAGTATTACTCAGGATACATGGAAATAGACTATAGGAAAGGCAAGGACTGGAACAGAGACCATTGGGAGGCCACTGTGGTAACACTGGTGAAAGAGAATGCTGGCTTGGACCAGAGTGGAGATGATCAGGGTTCAGAGGGAGTCAGATTCTGGATATATTTTGAAGGGTGAGCTATTAGATTTTACTAATGGATTAAATGTAGGCTGTGAGGAGTTAAGGGTTTATCTTGAACCTGCAACCTAGGTATGTGCCCTGACAGGGAATCAAACCCACACCTTTTTGGTGTATAGGACAACGCCGCAACCCACTGGGCCACCCGGCCAGAGCAAGGTTTTATCTTCATTCCTCTATCACTCTTAAAGTATCTAATTTATGTATTTATTGTCCCCTTAAAATACTTTATCTATGTATTTACTTCATTATTATCTGTTGGCTCCTCCTACAAAGGAAACTCCATGAAGGCAGGGGACACTCTTACCCATTGCAGCATCCCCAGTACAGAGGCTGACATAAAGTAGCATTCAGTAGGTACTTATTGGCTACATGAATGAATGAATGAATGAATGACTTGAACTTCAGGCACTCATGTTCTTTTCACAAGTTATTTCAATAGAGCAGGAATAGAAAGTAAGTATCTCCTTTAATACACCCCATGGGATCAAATTCAAACCTAACAAAGTATTTTATTCCAATATATTGGCCTCATCAGGAAAAAATAACGAATTTTGTCAAATATTTACTGGACTTAAATTTTAGAATCTCTCAAATGTATTAAAGGTGTTTTGCATTTCAATTTTCTCCTTCATCACCTGGAGTTTCAGTTAACTGGTTTATGTTTTGTGTTTTTTTCTTTTTTTGTTGTTTGTTTTTTTCTTTTTTTTTTTTAATCTCCAACAGTCATGCTTTTCAGTTTTCAATTTTGTTTGACTTTCTGGAAAGGAGTTCTGTTGTACCCACTAAACATAATGCATTGCTCATTTTCAAGGTAATGTTCTCTTGGTTCAGTTGTTGGGCAATATATGCTTTGCACACAGGAGAATTTCATGACATCCTGCCCATGGTGCACTTAGAAAATCACTGAGGCTGTAAGGAATGATGAGTCAAACACCAAGGACTGACGCAGGTAGTAGAGAAGAGAAAGCCTGATAAATTATAGGAATACTAGGCAATAATAAAAAATCCAGTCTAATAAAGCCTTTTAGTTGGCAGTACGTGTGAGTCATTAAAATCATGAAGTGTTTATGATAGGATATTAAATAAAGTGGATTGTGGATATGAAAAGATACTGTGCAAAATCTACTTTTTGCACATTTTTAATGAAATTTAATGTAATTTCTGAATTAAAAAAAATTGACACTGACCAAGAATACAAAAATATTTCCAGTCCTGAAGTGAAATCCTCTTAAAGCGCATGATCTTGGACTGCCTGTTATTTGTGGAAGAGAGTTCTGGTTTGCAAAGCTTTCTGAATGTTGGTGACTGATTGGTAAGGCAAATTCTCTTCTCCTTTTAAGGTCTGCATGACAATAAAGTTGACCTCTGTGCACAAACAGGTTAGAACATTTTATGTGCTTAGTTACTAAACCATCTTCTGGCTTAATTGGCTGAACAGAATGCTGAAGTGAGGCTGTCTTAAAGCTCCGCATTCCTGCAAATGTGCTCAACGCTCCATCCGAAACAGAGAAGTAGCCCAATCCAGTGCTGTGCCCTGCTCTCCGACCCATCAGGCCAGAAGCCCTCTTTCTGTAGGCACAGGCCATGTTCTCCTCTGTTTTTCTGTGTACTTAAGCCCCTGATATTACAACATTCATTTATGGTCATTGAGAGATAGAGAGGGGGTAGGGATGAAGCAGAGGAGAAGGGAGGATAAAGGAAAGGAAGGAAGAAGAGAGGGATAGAGGGAGAGAGAAAGAGAAGGAGGGAGGGAAGGAGAGAAGGAGGGAAGGAAGGAGGGAGGGAAGGAAGGAAGGAGGGAAGGAGGGAGGGAGGGAGTGAGAGGGGAAGGAGAAAGGAATCCCATGTCTCCAATGTGTGACAACTAGACCCAAACTTGTAAGAAACTCAGAATACTCTAGCTTTTAAGGTCACATAAGATTTTAATTAAGTCCAAATTAGCATGTGAAAGACAAGCTGGGTGGAGGAATCACAAACAATTCCTTTGTCTTTGAACAATTATATTTGGTTGTCAGAAGACAGCAGAACAGATTGTGTTGTTTGGAATGCAACGTTTGACATCCAAAGCCAACCTAAACTATCAGGGAACAATGCATTCAGAGACCTGCAGTTTTCCAGGCCCCTTCTCATTGTGTAACTCTCTTACTATTGCAAAGGTCACACAGTGAGAACTGGCCATGTGAAAAGCAGACTCTCTCTTTCTGAAGGATCCACAGAGATATATATAAACACTCTGTTTGTGTGTTCCTTAAAAATACTCAGTGTGAACAAACACTGATAAGACCTGACTGGTGGGGAAGCCTTCATAATTTTCCTTAAAGCCTGAAACAAACAGAGAGTTCCTTTTCTATTTCTTCTTCTCCTTGATTCCTTACTAGAGGCCCCGTGCACGAAATTTGTGCACAGGTAGGATCCCTAGGCCTTGCTGGAGATCAGGGCTTGAGGAGGACATTCTTACTTAGTGGCAACAAAACCTACCCAGTTGTCCAGTCTAGAAACCTGGAACTTATTCTGACCCTTCTCTCATCCTTATCCCTGACATCTAACCTGTCAATAAACATGTCCTGCATACTATACCTCCAATGTTTCAAAAATGTCTATTCTTATTCACCCATTACTACAGTCCTCCTCCAATCCACTATCAACTCTGACTAAGATCCTTCGGGCCTTCCAGCTGCAGGCTTGGGCCTTCCTTCATTCCGCGCTGCCCTCTGGTGGTCAGCACATGTCATAGCGAGTGATCAAACTTCCCTGTCTTCCGTTCGAACTCCCGAGGGGACACTTTGTATATTAGCCTTTTATATATATAGACTAGAGGCCCAGTGCACAACATTCGCACACTGGGGTGTGTGGGGGTCCCTCAGCCCGACCTGCACCCTCTCCAATCTGGGAGCCCTCAGAGGAGCCCTCTCCAATCCAGGAGTTTCTGTCTGTCTTTGCAATCATATGAGCGAATTGTCTGAGACCCCAACTCAGTTTGGTTTGTTGCTCACAGAATAATAGAGGCATTTTTTTTCTTTGCTTTATTGGTGGAGATTTCCTAGAAGTTTTAGGATATCTTCCCTTTAATTTTTCCTAGAAACTCTGATTTTACTTATGTCTCTCACCTTTGCTTTCCTTCCATCCCCCACTGCAAAGGTAACTTGCTCCAGGCTTACTTTGCTCTAGTCACTAGTGTCTAGGACAGTGGTTCTCAACCTTCCTAATGCCGCGACCCTTTAATACAGTTCCTCATGTTGTGGTGACCCCCAACCATAAAATTATTTTCGTTGCTATTTCATAACTGTAATTTTGCTACTGTTATGAATCATAATGTAAATATCTGATATGCTATATGTGTTTTCCGATGGTTGCAACCCACAGGTTGAGAACCGCTGGTCTAGGAGATCTGTTTGCCACCAAAAGTACGATTCCCAGCATTCCTGGTGCTCCCCGCGCTCTGGGCTTCTGCTTCGGGTCCTGGGGCTGCCACCAAAACTACTATTCCCAGAACTCCTGGTGCTCCCCACGATCTTGGTTTTCCCTTCCTCTTCTGTCTCCATCCCATGGCCTCCCACTCTGCCAAGTCCTCCAAGCCGCCAGCTCTGCCTCTCTGCTCTCTGTCTGGCGGTTTGGGGAGCCAATTTCCCCAAGCTGCTCCACTCTCAGCCGGCTCTCCTGTTCTGCTCTCTGCCCGGCGCCTGTGTATGCAAATTAAACCACCATCTTTGTCAGGTTAATTTGTATACTCACTCCTGATTGGCTGGTGGGCGTAGTGGAGGGATGGTCAATTTACATGTTTCTTTTTTATTATATAGGATAAGCCAACCATTTCTAATTTCTACCCATCTTATCTCCCAAGAGCTATCTCTTCTCTCCATTACCAATGTCACTACTTTAGTTTAGACTAGAGTTCTAAATCTCTAGCCAGTGATGCTCCTAAAACTCACTTTTAAATTTTCTAACTATATTTATTCATATATTTGCAATGCATTTGGTTTCTTAGGTAGTGTATTCCCCTGGTTTCTTTTCTCCAGTGGTTCCATCCAGATCCAACATCCCCCCTATATGTTAATGTTATTTTGCATTCTTTCCTAGGCCTTTTTTCTGTGACCCTATACATTACCTTTGGGGCATCTCTTGCACTCTCAGAGATTTTGTTATCTTCTATGTGTTGATAGTTTTTGGACTCTTATCTTCAGTACATTTCTTCCTGCTAAATTCCAGACCTATGTATTGGATCCCTACTTGGCTATATTGAATATATATATTGAAATTTATTTTTAAGATTTTTTTATTGATTTGACGAGAGAGAGAGAGAAAGAGAGAGAGAGAGAGAGAGAGAGAGAGAGAGAGAGAGAAACATCAATGAAAGGGGAAACTTCGGTCGGCTGCCTCTTGTACACCACCAACGACAATCGAGCCTGCAACCTGAGCATGTGCCCCAACCAGGAATGTAACCGGCAACCTCTTGGTGCATGGGTTAATACTCAACTACGGAGCCACACTGGCCAGGTGAATATATATTTAAATTTTGACTTGCATATCTTAGAGGAACCTCAAGTTCAGTGTGACCAAAACTGTATCCATTATCTAATTTCCAGACTCAAAGTCCTTCCTGAGGAGGACATCCTTGCTTAGTGGCACCAAAACCTACCCAATTGTCCAGTCTAGAACCTGGAACTTATTCTGACCCTTCTCTCATCCTTACCCCTGACATCTAACCTGTCAATAAACATGTTCTGCATATTATACCTCCAATGTTTCAAAAATGTCCATTCTTATTCACCCATTACTGCAATCCTCATCCAAGCCACTATCAACTCTGACCAAGATCCTTTGGGCCCTGTCTACCTTCCCAGGTTTATTTCCCCACACCCTGTACTCCCACACTGAACTTTTGTTTTGTTTTTTAACATATGTTCCATTTTCTCCCTCACCTCTGCATCTTTGCTCTTGCTCTCCTCTGCAACATGCACACTCCCCCCAAATCTGCTTTCACCTGCTGACACTTCAGATCAGACTTCGCTTCCTTTGAGAGGCCTTCCCTGAACTCCTGATTGCATTCTGCACTGCTGTTATTTGGTTTTGTGTCCCAATCTCTAGTCTGTAGGACAGAGGCTGTATATTTCCCTTCCATTGAACAACTAATTTATATGTCTATTTTTCTGTCTCTCTAATGAGACTGTGGGATTTGTAAGGGTAGGTTATCTAACTCTTATGTTAGGATCCCCAGTACCTTGCACATAATGGACATTCAATATATATGTATTAAGTGGGTGGATTACTGGATGGATGGGTGGATAAATGGTTGGATTTAATAGAAAAGATTTAATAGAAATTGTCCTTTTGGAGATTTCACAGTAATGCACACAGGAGGTTACTGAAGTTTAAAAATATGTGTCAGAGGAAGACGTGATATCAGTAAACTTTCCCAAAAAATAAACTGAGGAGAAAAATGTCCTATTTTTGAACAACCAAATTACATTTTTATGCTTGTTGTGAAGTATTTTAAAATATATCCACCGTGGAATATATTTTGGGAGGTTTCGTTAACTCTTTGGGGACACTTTGATCCCACACCAAGCTGTCTTATTCACACCTAAGAGAATATGGAACTTTGATGATATTTTCTTCCTGTTATCTCCAGCAACAAAGGGGGCAGCCTGACAGATGAGAAGGAAGGACGGGAGGGAGGGAAGAAAGGGGGAAAATGGAGAGATGGAAGGGAGGAAAGGAGGGAGGGAGAATAATATGCCAGACATCATTAATACAGGAGTTTAATATTTTCTCCTAAATATCAATTCCAGATTCATGACACTGAACATAACATCATTTCATTATTTAAAACACTAAACCCAGTCCAGTTACTTATTGCCCCAAATATAGTGGCTAGAACAATAACATTTGCCATAATCCGCAATCTGAGAGGGCCTGATAGGGGCTAGTCTTTGCTCCACTTGGCACCAGCTGGGGTGACTAAAGGCCGGGGGGTGGGGAGCCTGCTGGACTCATCTAAAGATTTATTTACATGGCTGATGTTAATGCTGGCTGTTCACTGGACCTCAGGTGGTTCTGTGGCCAGAACACTGACACATGTCCTCTCCATGCTGCTTGAGCCTCTTCACCAATGGTGGCTGGGGTCTAAGAGCAAATGTCCTACGAAGGAGATCCAGGAGAAGGCAGCATCTCCCCCACTTTTCAAAAGATCGCCTTATGCCACTTTCCTTTTCCAAAAGAGCTACATCCGTGTCTGTTTCAGCTAACTGAAAGAAACCTGAAGATAACTTTTGCTTTTACAAAAAGAAAAAAAAGATGAAAATAAAAAATAGCATTGAGCAATTGTTTTGCAGCAGCCATTATAGTGGCCACGTGTGCCCCTACCCCGAGCAGCAAGAGTGGCCCTGCCAGGCTCCTTCCCCGGGAACTACACAGCATCTCAGCATCAAGCACCATAGCTTTGGACTGTGTCTGGGAACATCTGTGCTTTATCTCCATTTATTTTGTGCATCTGTTCGCAAGGTGTGTCCTAACATCAGAAAAACCCGAGAGCACCTTAGGATATTAAGCTTAGAGTAAAATAGGATGTCATCAAGAATATTTAGTATGATTTGGCAAGTTGGTGTTTGTTTGTTTTTAGGTCTGTAGATGCTCAAAAATTTTTCCATATAAATTAATGTAATTCTTTGTTTTATTTTGGCTTAACAACATTTTGTTTGTTTGTTTGTTTTAAATATACTTTTATTTATTTCAGAGAGAGGGAGAGATAGAAACATCAATGATGAGAGAGAATCATGGATTGGCTGCCTCCTGCACGCTCCCTACTGGGGATCAAGCCTGCAACCCGGGGCATGTACCCTGACTGGGAATCCAACCAGGGACCTCTTGGTTCATAGGTTGATGCTCAGTCTGTGAGCCACACTGGCTGGACCATTTTTTACTTTTTTTAATGAATGCTTTAAGCCTGTCTCAGCATTCTACTATCTTCACAAAGCAAGGGAAACCTGTATTGCATTTTATGACCTAGCCTCAAGTCATGCAGTCCACTTCTGCTCCATTCTCATCATTGAGGTGTCACAAAAGCCCACCTTGTTTCAAGAGGAGGGGAAGAGATTCCATCTCTCTGTGGGGAGGGGCCCAAGTTCGGGGAAACCATGTGGACACATTGCTGTGACCATTTTTATAAAATACAGTCTGCACAAAACCAGTATGCTCTTTTGGGTCACTGTAAAATCGAAGCTTCCAAGGGACAATGCCAATATTCTGACTCCATGTAAAACTTCCAGGGTTCTCAAATGACCCCAGGACTGGTGCTTTGGATCCTCTGAGCAAGTAGGTCAAACCTACTTGGTGTTTTTTTTAATTTTGTCAAAGTAAATATGAAATATCTGTGCTTTCTTGCAGACAGTTCACTTCTATTCAGAGATAACTCAGATCACTAAAACCTTGGATCCATCCTATAAGCAAAGCCATTGGAATAAACCTGGCTGCTAACTCTAAGTAAAGCTGGCTCATAATGATTTTTCACGGATAGAATTCAGAATGGAGATGCCTGATGGGGAACTCCACCCACAGTGCTAAAACAAGACCAGCGTGGATTGGGGAGTGATCAGAATTATGAGCAGATTCACTCCTGCTTTTACTCCTGTCTCCCCTGATAATAGAATGACATACCCTGTCTGCTCCTCTCCTGCCCTCCTCTCCCACTTAAACCTCAGAAGCAAAGAACATAGGGTGATCAGGTCTCTCCTCTCTGGTCCCCAAAGGAAATAAAACACAGACAGCTGCCAGGAAAGACTAATAAAGTCTATCATTCAGTCTGCCACGGTGTAGTTTTTGGCAGGTGACTTCCACAGAAGACAGACAAATGAAATAGAAAAAAACAGAGACTCAGAAACGATGGATGGGGAAAAGACAGACATCAGAGACTCCGTCCTGAATGTGACGAGAAAAGAGGCCTTATTGTTCTTTCCACAATCATGATTATTTTATTGGCTCAAGACAGATAGTAGAATGCTGAGACGGGCTTAAAGAAAAGTTATGTTTATCCCCAACCCTCTGGAAGGAATCTGTCATCTAAGTGAAAGCCGTCACCCTTATATTATAGGAAGGTCAGTGAAGAAAGTTCTCTGTGAGCCAAACCTCGTTCAAGCTTATTTACAGCCCCACACAATTCATGCTACACCCACGTTCCTTCACCACAGCTGGTCCAGTAGACCATCAATTTTCCTTCATTTTCTACATCTCAAGGGAAATTGAAAAAGGCCATGCAAGTGGTGATTTGCGGGCCTCCAATCTTGTAATTATTCTCCATAGAGGCTGTGAGGTGTTGAGGAGGCAAAACTGTGTGTTGTTCTAATTCTTCCATGGCCATTAGTTCCTGCTCCTTCAATCTTGGACATAGACTTCAGGCTTCTCCTCAAAAGAGCATCCACTTTTCTTTTACCTTTTTTTTTCTTTTTAAACAATGCCCTCCACTCCTCTCATCCACGCTTGTTTCATGTGGTTTGGGTGGGGGCTGCACCTTGGATCCCTAGTGTGCATGTGACTCAGTGAGTAGTGTAGGGCTCAGCATGTAAGGACAGTAGATCAAATCCTTTGACTTTCCAAAGTGCATGTTTGATCTGATGTTGTGAAGATGTAGATCTGGAGGTGCCAGAGAACTAAGGAAGCTAGAGGTGAGATAGAGAAAGATACTGGGTCCTGATAACAGGGTGTGAGGCCTTGGATCCAGTCGCATATGTGCAAATCCGATCCCTGGACTTCTCCATTAGATGAGCTAATTAATCCCCTTTTTCACACCAGTCCGAATTGTTTCATTGTAATGTTTGTGTAATTTGCCAAGCAGTTCCTAGCCATGTCTGCTCTGGTGAGGTCAGATTAGTTGGCCTCTATGTACAACCCCCAGTTTTAACGGCTGGGTATGATCCTACTATGGATACATTGGTTGTGATCAAATCTCTGTCGTTAATATGACTACAGAGCAACAAGGTTTTTCCATCTTCAACTCAGCCTCAGCTTTGGCAACCAGGTAATTCAGAGTAAAGCTTGAAAACAAACTTCATTCCTAACTGCTCTTTTCAAACTTAACCAGTATGTAAATAATTATGTCCACAGAAAAACAAACAATAATGGCCAAGGATGGTGGGCCCAACGTCCCAGTTGTTTGGGTTGTAATGGCTAAATTGAGCATAACTCATGGCATATTAAGTAAAACCCTAAATTCAAAGCTCTGTTCTAGTCCTGATTCCAAATTTGCAAGCTATATGATCTGAGGCAAGTCATTTCACATACATTCCAAAAATATGAGAATAAAAGGCATTATAAACTATTAATTGTTAAATATCAATGGTAGTATTACTACTAATACTAGTATTAGAATCCAGTTCATTCTCCCTTTGGTTGTCACTTCTCAGGTATAGAAAGTAGTTCATACTTTCACCTGTCTTATGATAAAAATGTTACTAATATAATAAAGTCCAACATAAAAATGCATGAAGTATATCACCTAAATTTCTAGGTATTTATTCTATTACAAATAAAGCTGTATTCCTTGTCTCTATTACCTATCAGTATCTTTAAAATTCTGAAAATAATATACTGCTTTAAAGGTTCATTAAGCTAATTTTTATGGGATTTTGCAATGTTCCTGAGAACCAAATTAATCTATAAGGTCACATGACCTTGGAGGCTGACACTTTTTTTTTAAAGTAGAATCTTGCATCTGGGCTACACAATGACTGTGGTACCATATGCTACGGGAACAAGAAGTTAAAAGATCATCATGTGACACAATAAAATCCCGGAAAGCCAACAGGACATTTATCAGAATAGCCTGGAGACAGCCTGACTTCATGTCTGCTGAACTCACATCCAAGAAGCAAATCATATTTTGTTACCTAATTGGTACCTAATGAGAGGACCAAATAGGAATTATTTTTTGTAACACTCTGTCTTTTTATATTTACTTGATTGGAGAGTAATTTCAAGGATCCAAATTAATTGCTGAGTGGGTGTACTGTGTGTGAATGAAGTAAAGCAAGAAAAAAAAACCATATGAAGCCAAGATCTGGAGGAGAAGAAATTGGTAGCTATATTTGTCCCCATGGTGACTTTGGGAGTGTGCATGGTAACCTCTCTTGGTGCACGGTGGCCATGATATAAATGATAAGAGACATGAGTCACTTTACGCTCCAGATCTGAGACACATCAGCCTGTGCTAATGTTGTCGCCATGTGATGCTCCAGAGCCTCACACTTACCAGTGAGCTAGTGGATCCAATGATTAATATCCTTTTGGCTCTGATTTATTTTTATCACTAACTAAGCTCAATCCTTCAAGAAAGTGACCTTTACATAAATGATGCAGCTGTATTTAAATCATTGGACTTGTACTCATGATGTCTGTCAACTCTACCAATAAAGCATGATCCTACGCTGCTTATATTCATAGGCAGTGCAAAACTAATTCTTGGACCAAGACTTCTGGTCCATTACCCTTCCTCGAAATTCCTGTAGGGAGGGGCTGAGTTTATAAACAATAATCAAATGAGCCTTTGCTCCTTCCTTTCTGTGACTCTACATATCCCATTTATCAAATAAATCCTCCAAAATACATTTTATACCCTCCTAAACATTTATCTCTACTCCCTAGCTCCTGCCTCTGTTTTTTCTCAGGGTCTCCACCCTTGCCAAAATTCATTTGCTAACACATTTTGTTTAAAATTTCACTCTTTAAAATAACCAAAAAGGCCCTTGTATATTTGACTCTTGCTTTCCTTCTTCATTCCATTCTTACTGCCTAACTAGCTTGAAATCTTTTCTCTTGTCTCTTCATTTGGTGTATTTCAGTTTGTTATTTCCTAGTTCTGTATAGACCATGTTTTCATGTGCTTATTCGCCATCTATATATCTTCTTTGGTGCAGTGTCTGTTCGGGTCTTTTGTCCATTTATTAATTGAAGTGTTTATTTTCTTAATGTTGAGTTTTAAGAGTTCTTTGGGTATTTTGTATAACCATCCTGTATTAGGTAGGTCTTTTACAAATATTTTCTCCCAGTCTGTGGCTTGTCTCCCCCTTCTCTGATGAAGTTATTTTTTTACATGTAATTAACCATTAAATCAATAGACTGTGAGTATAGTATATTACCATCTGTAATGTGGGTGAATCTCATCCAATCAGTTGGAGGCCTGAAGAATAAAGACTGAGGTTTCCTGTAGAAGGAATTCTTATCAAAATTGCAACATAGAAACTCTGCCTGGTTTTTGAGCCTCCCGCCATGTGTGATTGAACTCAAGACTGCAAAATCAACTCTTATCTGAACTTCCACCCTGCTGGCCTGCCCTATGAACTTTAGACTTGTTAGTCCCCACAATTATATGAGCTAATCCCTTAAAGTAGGATCTCTCTCTCTCTCTCTCTCTCTCTCTCTCTCTCCCTCTCTCCCTCTCTCCCTCTCCCTCTCTCCTCTCTCCTCTCTCTTCTCTCCTCTCTCTTCACACACAACCAATATGCTATATATGTGTGTATGAATATATATGTATATATACATAATATACACACATGCACACACACGCATATGTGTATACACACACATCCTATTAGTTCTATTTCTCTGGAGATCCCTCACTCTGCATATGCATTATCTCCTTGAATTAGATGAAAAACATCAGCATGATTGGAATGAAATAAGTCTTCATATGCAAGGGCTTTGCTAACAAAGTTCTACACAAATCAAAGACTAGGATTCTTTATGTGGATTCTAGGCAAAGGAAATCCTGTTGGGTCAGCCCTAAGAAAAATAAAGCTGTGTATTCGGATACCTTCAGAATTCCTTTTCTGTGCCTGTGCCCCCAGTGTCTGATTCCTCCGTTGATTGTCATTTGCTCAGGGCATTCTGATGGCTAAAGTAGAAGCACCATAGCAGATTAGAATCAGATCTCAGGCTTTCCTACCTATTCGATTTCAGTGCCAATCCAAACTCTTTCACAGCTGTTACTTAATCTTTCAACATCTGCTATCACTCATCTCTAAAATGGGAGCATTGTTTTTACAATAACTGAGATGACACTGGTCAAGTGCTCAGCACAGAATTAGCATTTAACTCATGCCAGCTGTTATTTTCACTATTAAGTGCTTCACCAATTAGCACTTTCCTATTATGCTCTATTCTGTCCTCCAAATAACATGCCTTTGCATAGACAATTCCTTCACCCTGGATTTTCATTGGCTACCTTCTCTGTGTGTGTCTTGCAAAGCCCAAATTACTCTCACTCCAACTGTGAAGTTAAACTGATTTAGCCCACAGTAAATAATCATTGTTCTTACTTTTTTGTAGCTAATCATCATTTCTTACTTAAAATAAAGCAGGGATTTGTGTCCTGGGACTGCTTTAAGCAGTTACATGCATGCCTAGTCTCATTTAATCTTTACAACAACCTTCTACAGTAAGTACTGTCAGATTTACATATTAAAAAACAGAGCTTAGAGAACTTAAGTAACTTATTCAAAGTCCTAGAACTAGAATGTGGCAATCATGACTTGAAGATCATTACACGTGATGTCCCTTCTCCCCAGTCTTTGAAGGTATTTGACGTTTGATTAATAAGTGAAAGCCTGAATATAGATAAGTGACAGGTGCAGAGGTCCTCAAACTTTTTAAACAGGGGGCCAGTTCACTGTCCCTCAGACATTCCACACATGCGCACTGCGGGCCCGGGATGAGTCAGCTGCTAAGCAGGACAGGCAGCGGCGGCAAAAACACCCGGCGGGCCGGATAAATGTTTTCGGCAGGCCGCATGTGGCCCGCGGGCCGTAGTTTGAGGACGCCTGGGTTATAGGTTGAAAGCTCTAGGGAGTAAAAATTGTTGGGGCCCAGCCGGTGTGGCTCAGTGGTTGAACATCGACCTATAAACTAGGAGGTCAAGGTTCGATTTTCAGTCAGAGCATATGCCCGGATTGTGGGCTTGATCCCTAGTTGGGACGTGCAGGAGGCAGCCAATCAATGATTCTCCCCCATCATTAATGTTTCTATCTCTCTTTCCCTCTCCCTTCCTCTCTGAAATCATTTTTAAAAAAAAAAGATTGTTGAGCATTTAAACAGGTAGGGAACACAGGTGTTGGGCGCTTTCAGCACTGACTTGGAGAACAATGTGCCTTAACTTCTTGTGCCCCTGCTGAAAGAAATGCTGCACTTTTGACACCGTTAGTTGCTGACACTTTTGTTCCTCGGCACCTTCTTTATAGATAGTTTCATTCTGACAGAAATTTTAATAATCAGCTTATGAACTGCCCCCAAAAAGAAGAGTAACATATGCGCCAGCAAACATTTCATTATAGTTTGTGCACATCAAAATACAGAAGGCAGTATTCGGGATTTGGTTGCACCTTTAACAGAATTAGTTAAGATCAGTGGCTCTTCACCTGGATGCTGTTAAAATTACCTGGAGAGTGTTCAACCATTGTCATTTAATCTAAATCTCTGGAAGTGGGGCCCAAGCATCAGAGTCTTATACAAGCTTTCTAGGTGATTCTAGTGTGGGGCTGGAGGTGAGAACACCTGACCCAGGGTAGCCTACAACTCTCACTCATGATATTGAGGAGAAATAAGCACATAGAGAACATCTTCCCTCTGTTGCATTTCATATTTAACTATAACAAGAGGACCAAACGAACACATTTTAAAACTACAGTAGGTATGAATATGAAATTTACCAACCAAATGAGAAAAAGGCTGTAGATAAAACAAAATATTGATATGATATACTTGGTGAAGACAATTTCTCCTCACCAGTCTGCAGTGAGATCAGATGTGATATCTGAGGAAAACCAGTAGCTTCAATGAGATAGTGGGAAATCGCCATGATAATATGATGCTTTCTGTTTCTCTAGTGCTTATAAGTTATGTTCTGTGTCAAAGAGAAGGATTTGTTCATGACAACTTGGTTCTGAGAGTTCAATCTAGTGGTATAAACACACAAGGGCTTTGAGACCAATATCTCATCCAGTATGTAACGGCTGTATGTAGAAATCTGACAACAATACAACCAATGACATTCTCACTGATCCTAAATAAAGAAACCCCAAAGTCTTGGATGTCTCTGCACATGGTTGCATTGACTAATGTCAAATTATGTTAAGTTTTGATATATGGCCTAATTTTATCCCCAGCATTCCAATCAGGAAATTTTGGACCATTATATAAAGGACAGCCCATATTGTTTTCATGGAGAGACATAACCATGTCATAGCACACTAATCTTACATCAGTCACCAATCTGAGAATTGAGAACCACTCCTTGTATTTTCTTCAAGTGTGTCCTGGTTGTGGATCCTTAAAAAGAGCAAAGCAACATGGTACTGAATAGGTGGTGAACATAAGTTTTAAATCTACTATAATCTTGATCAATCCTCTTCAAAGTACTCAGTCCAGTAGTGGAAACAGAAAAATACCCCAATGATTGGACATATTTTACTGGACGTAAAGCTGTGTCTAGCTTGTCTTAAGCAAAATGGGCAAATTTTCCTACATGGCTTTGGCAAATTCCTTGGACTCTATAGCATGCTACCTAAAGGAAACCAGCTAGAGTTTCTGCTGACCATATCTCATCCTCCATGCTCTCTCCACCCTTCTCTCCCATATATACATGCTTTTGATAGAGTCTCTGCCTTCTGTGAGAGATCCTACAATCACCGGGTCCTATAAGAGAGGAAAATTAGAAATCTCTACATAATGAAGTGAAGAAGAAAAAAAAAACAGGATCACATAGAGAGGAAATAAAGTCCCTTGACATTTAAGTCAGGAAATGTGTAATATCATCTTCACTATGAATGGGCTCTTTAGAATCTGTTGACTAGAAAAAGCCAAGAAGCCAATATGAAAATTAGAGTTGAAATATTTATTTCAAGAATAATATAGTTTCCTGGATGCATAGGCTATTTACACTCAAAGCATAAGAAATAAATGGTTGACTACAACTTCCAATACCTGTATCTTAAATCACTTGCTTAATTTATCCCCAACCCAAATCTTTTATATATATATATATATTTTATTGCTTTTTTACAGAGAAGAAGGGAGAGGGACAGAGAGCCAGAAACATCGATGAGAGAGAAACATTGATCAGCTGCCTCCTGCACATCCCCTACTGGGGATATGCTTGCAACCAGGGTACATGCCTTTGGCTGGAATCGAACCTGGGACCCTTGAGTCCGCAGGCTGACGCTCTATCCACTGAGCCAAACCGGTCAGGGCCCCACCCCAAATCTTAAAGACATAAAATTTGACCACAATATATTAAGCAATTTATGTCTTTCTGAAAAAGTATGCAAAACAAGTTTTTGAACAAAACATGTGGGGACTTGTTATAAATAAATTTATAGATTGGATCTTAAAAAAAAATTTAAGTTTCTTGGCAGTGCATACCAAATTATGAATTTATAAGTCCTCAATTTTATAATCAAATTTTTCTAACACAGAACACAGTAATACTAATGGAGATGTCATTTATGTTTTACACAAGTATTCAAATGAGAGAGTGAGTAAAAAAGATTTCCAAATGCTTTGGAATATCAGTACTTCTATCATTTGTAGGATGCTACCCTTCAAGAAGAAAGTGACCATGTGAGCCTCTTCCTTGGTTTAGATAGACTAAGACCATCTTAAAAAATAATTGCTTAGGGGATAATTTAAGAATATGCCATCTGGTGTTCAAGGTGGGACGTTGCCCTAATTCACAAATCCATACTAGAATGTTTAGCTCTGTAGAAAATGTCAGTGCATCAAATGCCAAACCCACTCTCCATCTGTTCTGGGGCGTGACATCCTGCTCCATTCAAAGAATAATAAGGTGAAGGAAAGAAGTGAAACTTGGACCTACCAGGAAGAAATGCAGATACTTGCTTGTTCTTACAAAGTTAAGGGCAAGTTTTCTGCCTGGGCATACTGAACTTCAAAAGGAGAGAAAAAAATGGGGAGCGCAATAGCGCTGATGGAAATGCATTTTGGTTTCTCATCCAAATAAGCAAATTATCTTATTTGATGGCTAGATAGGTGTTCTACTAAAGGAGGGATCAGTAGTGCCAAACACATATTAAGTGTTAGATACATTTTTTCTCATTGTTTTGATCAAATTGACATGACTTGTGTCCTATTCTTCCGCTCCATTTTACCTGTATAAACAAAAAGTGACTTCCTCTAAGTAGATTTTTTTTAATATAAAAAAATCAGAAAAAAATGGAAGAATAACAAAAAGAGTGATTTGCTTTACTTCAGTAATTTTCAAAGGGTGCTATTTGTATCCCCAGTGATTCACTATTATTTTATGTGAATTGTTGGGAAGCAATATTTGTTTTAATAACTTATTTTAAGTATAGATTAGAAAAATATATAACAGTATTCCATACATATTGCTGCAACTTAAAAAAAAATAAGTCCATATAACGTAAAAAATTAGCCAGCTTAAAAAAAATTGCCTTTGGGATTGTAGAGGTGGTATGCAAGAATGGTAATAGTTGTGGTTGTGTGCATGTGACCAAAGTTGGAAACACTGATTTAGTAGAAACAAGCAAGGAGAGAACAGGATCTGTAGGATATTTTTAGATGGTATTTGGTCCACACATTTTCAGATTTTGAGCAATTGAAGCATTTAGAACCTGGGCTATTCAGATCTAAAAAAAAAAATCTCCATTGGATGTCTATACTAGCAACCTGCAGAGAACTTCTTTCCATGAATATGAGTTCACTATGGCATTCTTATCACCTGTAAACAATGTCAAGTACTTTTGCTCTCTGTCATATTATCCTGCTATTTATTTTTTAAGTATGAACAGGTGAAACAATATCATCTCAGTTAACTCACTTGGTTTGACAGAGCTCCTGTCAAGATAGTGAGGGCCAGACTCTTGAAGTTCTTGATGTGGCTTGCTACCTAAGAGACTCCACACACTTGTATGGATAACCGCACTAAATCATTCCCTTCAGCTATAGACTAAATCTTATGGTTTCTGAACAGGATACCTACAATGAATTTGAAGTTTCCTCAACATCTGCTAATTTCCAGGCATTTAAACATGTGATATAGCTGCTTCCTTTGGATCTGTCATTTTAAAGTGAATTGCAGAATGTTGTATAGATTTGCCAAGTCTCAAACAGGTGGATCCAGAGTCAGGATTTATGCTAGAGAGTCTCTCAAGAATGCCATCGGGCATATAAAGCATATTACATTTCTTATTACCACTAACTAGCACTCCTATATTAGACTCATGGTTTCCCCAAAGCCCTCTCCACAGAAAAGGAAATGTGGGAAAGCCTGGACAGCATAGTATGAGAAAGGCTGCCAATTAAGAGGACACTGTGGACTCCTTATTCCAAGAGTTAATGAGAATATTTGCAAGCTTTCTCTGTATTTGTAGGTAATTAAGGAGACTGTAGAACAACTGAGATAGAAATTATGAAGGACATACATAATGCAAGTGAATAGGAGATGTAATTAGGAATTGCATTTATTATTTTGAGAAAGAGAAACAGTATAACTTTGTAAAAGTTGAGGGTAAAGATTTTTAAACATAAAGAGGAGCAAATTTATACAGATTACTCTTCAGTGGATGAAGCCTGGAGGACATTGCTTCTTTAACTTTCGTGCCTCTGAAGTGCTGTATTCATCCTTCGGCAGGGAACCTAGGGCCCTGGATGCCACTGACTCAATAATCCTCAGGTAGAGATTAGTCATATAGTGTGGAAGAAATGCCTCAGTTTAACCCTAGATATCTTTCTTTTGGTCAACTATACCTTTTAATACATAACATTAACTATAATGGCATCTGTTTAATAGCAATGCAAGTTTTAATTATTTTACAGGTTTTAATTGTATGAGAAAGAAATACAGAACAGGATTCCAGTTTGGGTCAGAGATTATTTTCAAATAAACTTCATAGTTCCAAATTGCTCTAGGCGTGGGCCTGTAAAGTTTTGAAGCAAAAGAGTAATGCCTGGCCAAAACCGGTTTGGCTCAGTGGATAGAGCGTCGGCCTGTGGACTGAGGGGTCCCAGGTTCGATTCCGGTCAAGGGCATGTACCTGGGTTGCGGGCACATCCCCAGTGGGAGATGTGCAGGAGGCAGCTGATCGATGTCTCTCTCTCTCATCGATGTTTCTAACTCTCTATCTCTCTCCCTTCCTCTCTGTAAAAAATCAATAAAATATATTTAAAAAAAATAAAAGTCAATAAACTATCCTTTAAAAAAAAAAGAGTAATGCCTCATCTTTGTTCTGCTCACAGCCACTAGCCCAACCTGGGCCAATAAACAAATTGGGTAAAAGGGCATGTGCCACTGAGATATTCAGGGCAATCTGATCAATCCCTACATATGTATTGCATATCTTCTGTGCACCCAGCAATTAGCATACGCCTTTCTCAGAAATTGGAGGTTTTTTTACTGGAGTGCCTATGCTGATTGGTTCACATGATTATCTGGAGACAGACTTAAAATGTTTCTGGTTTCAGTAAGAATAAATGTTTAGATATATTGACATCATCTTCTATCAGGGGACATGGAAAATGATAAGCCAGGATTCATATACCTGCCATCCTTATTCTAGCTAAGTCAGTGATTTTCCATATTAGTTACACATGAACCCGGGGAGCTTTTAAAAATACCGATGTCCTGTCTCTACCCTAGAAGGTTCTGATTTGATTGTTCTAGATGCACCCACATGCCACTATCTTTGTAAATCTTCCCAGGTATCTCTCACGTGCAACAAGTGAAGAATCGCTGGTAAAGATCATACATAGTTCAGAAAATCTCATCTCCTGGGTTCGATTTTTTGGGTTAGGTCTTCTATGTGTTGTTTCCAGGAAGCTGGCCTTATTTCTTAAGAGTCCTGGGAGACCACTGAAAAATAACTATTTCTTTGAACTTGGTAAATGGCATCTAATTCCTGTCAATGTATTTGTCATTCTGAGTCCCTTAGAAAATACATACTAGTTAGCAGACACTGCATTTCCACCTGCCATCAAATCTCTTTTAAATGACATCAAAAAAAGAGCCTTATTAGTGATTCATTCTTTATGCATTTATTAACGTGACTTGTAAAACAAGTGAGTTGTAATTTTAAGTGATTATTTCAAAGTGGTGGTGACACCTGAGTGCCTTTAAAGCAATCTATTTTTTAATATACTCATTTAACATTTACTCAATCTACTTTATTCTCCTGGGAATGCCACATCTCCAAAATAGCTTCCAGATTGTGTTATGAAATTTCAAAATGGTTTTAAAATAGACTTTCTCACTTCATGTGAAAATTAAGTATTAAAATAGAAAAGAGGAAAGTCAGTTCCAACTAAAATGCTTTGATTAATCAATGAAACTGTGAAACTGGTTCCAGATCTGTGCTTTTCTCAGACAATAATGCTTACTATTATGTGAACTCTCCCCCTTCCTGACCTCTTCCCCCTACCAGAATGCCTGGCAGAAGGGATTAGGGAGAGTGAGATGCACCTCGGTCCTTAAAGACATCCTACAGTTGGCATTGACTTTATACAAACTCATCATGGATATAATCTACCCTTAGAGCTGCTCATGGCTCCTACTTCAGGCCAAACATACACTGAGCACCATCTATATTCCCAACCCTGTGCTTGGGGCTGAGATAGAGAGATCAATAAGACACAGTTGCTGTCCATACATAGTTTATAATCTAGCTCTTAAACTAGCCCTGGGAAATCTCCATTAAAAATAAAACAAAACCCAGCTGGTAGCTTTCCAGTATTGATGTATGATCTATATTCTAAGTTATTTGGGTTTGCACATAAAGATATCAAATCATTTATATTTTCAATTTAAGATTATACAACAAAGAGGTGAGATGGAAATTAATTAGAAAGGGAAGCACTTGAATAACGGTGGTGGGGCTCTTTCAGATATAATCATCTAATACTTACAGTATATGTTATCTCGTTGCCTCTTGACTAATAAAACTTGGCTTCTCACAGGCGGAGACCACAGGGCTGGGTCTGTCACTTTAATGAGTCATTGTATCACAACATATATTTTTATATTATTTCTTATTTTATAGGCAAGGTAACTGAACCCCAAAGAAGTTGGGTAATTTACTGAGATCATTTTGTTGGGAAGCCAATATTATAAACTAGGACATTTCTGAGGACTTTGTATGGGTGGGACTTCCTACTGCCTCCACAGCGATGTACATAGGATGCCGTACCTGTCATTAGCTTCTAGCAAGTGCAGAAATCATATTTTTTTACCTCATGTACCAATTTATAGAAAATTTATATAAATAAAAAGCAATATTTATATTGACATATCAGCAGAAAAATAAGTATTCAAATTTCCATAAGTCTATGTATTTTATTGAAACTGTTTATTTTGCCCAGACATTATTACATGTGCTAATAAGGGCAGGCAGTTATTACCAGAAGTTGATTGAGAGCTTGAGAGATAATCTCCCTCATTACTCATATGAAACGGGCATTTATTCTAACATTCTGAATACCTACCATGTCAAAATATATTAAATGAATCTTTTTTTAGTATTTTATTATAACAAAACATCTAATATTTTTGAAACCAGGTGAGAAATGGGCTTTGGCTTTACAATTTCCCTCAAGACCCAAATATAATAATAGCATTAACCACATTTGAATACATACATATATTTGAATTTTATTTGTAGTGCTAAGAATTTGCTCTCGCATAAGAAAAGGGACTGCTATTACAATGCAGTACATAAACAATTTCTAGTCAAATATGGGTCTTAAAGGAAGTAGAGAGCATAGCACCATAAGGCATTCTGTCTTCAAATGTTATCAGTCAGCTTGGATCTTCAAAATCTGGAAACATGTTACTTCATCAGTCAACACCACAGTGAAAGGCCCCTTACACCCCCCCTACTAGTTCTGGGAAGGTAAACACCAAAAGAAAGAAAATAGTGCTGATGTTTAGGGTTGCCAATAACCACATCAGCCAAAGGCAAAGCAAAAACAATGAGTGATGTCACTTTCAGGTGTTCATTCTCCACTGGCAAGAAGAATCCCACCGTCCATAGGTAGGAAACAAGTGAGTTCCTGACTTCACCACACTTATCTGTGACAAAACACAGATAGACAGTGACAGATTTTGTCACCATGGTAGCCCTGGACTAGAGATTTTTTAAAAGTAATAATTTACTTAACATGTTCAGCCCTAGCTGATTTGGTTCAGTGAAGAGAATGTCAGCCTGTGAACTGAAGGGTCCCAGATTCAATTCCAATTGAGGGCACATGCCTGCGTTGCGGGCTTGATCCCGAATAGGGGGTATGCAGGAGGCAGCCAATCAATGATTCTCTCTCATCATTGATGTTTCTATCTTTCTTTCCCTGTCCATTCCTCTCTGAAATCAATAAAAAATATATTTTTTAAAATAAATAAAATTTTCACTGAACCTTATATTTCATCTATTCTGAAATGCTCTCTAAAAACCATGAACACATTCTGATTTTTTTTGGAAATTCAAAATCCAAGAGGAAAAAAAGAAATCCTTTGTCAGCCATGTTATTATGAATATCAGAATGATCTGTTCTGCGATCAATCTGGAACTTAAAAATTGTGTGAGCTCATTTTTTTGTCTTGTTAGCAATGATCCCTCATTTTGAAATGCTAATTGGGTTCTCTTATTCACTATAGTAGATAATTTTGTATCTTCAGAAACCTCAGAGTTTGGCAAATATCTGGTTCATTGACGGTGGTTAATAGATATTAAATAAATGAGTAAATAAAGGAATAATGAAAGGGTAAATTAATTCTAAAATCATTTTAATGAAATGAATGGAATTGCTTTAACCATCTAATTTTATCAATATTGATGACCAATGAAAGTATACAAAACCAATAATAATCTGACTTACTTTTACTTTAAAGAAAGAAGTTTTTATTTAGCTCTCCAGTGGAAAAAAAGTTTTCCAGGTGAAAGACTGGTAGTTGTTTTTTCCCCCCCATTGGAACTAAAGACAGTATTATACCAAATGTATTATATATTTACATTAAATGCACATACATAAATTATTTGTTTATATGTACAGTCTGTATATATGTATATATATAATATTTTATATATTATATGTATATAGTGTAATTGATTCTTTCCTTATTTCTTTCAAGTGGTTTTTAGAGAGATAATGGTTATTCTGTTTTACTCAAATTAATAAGTCTATTTAGTCCAAAAGTCTGAATAATCTTTCACAGAATCAAACAATTGAGTAAATTATCCTAAACTATTTATTTAATTTTTTGCATTTCATATACACAGGACTTTGAGGAGGAAGAAAGGGAGGGAAGGATGAAAGACATAGACAGTCAGTCATATCCTTTTCCTTACCACCAGGCAGCTCAGAAGAAAGAATGTTAAAGCTGTAGAGATGGAGCATTGAAAATTTTAAGACTTAGTGCGAGTTATGCAAGCCCTCAAACATGTGAATGAATTATCAATTCTTAAAGCTTTTTATCAGGCTTACTTGTCAAATTCTAATTCTTTGCCATGGCCCAACAGGCCCTTCATGAACTCCCCACCCCCAAACTCTCTGGGGCTTCGTCTGATATCCTTCTCTCCCTCAGCCCATGAGCTTTAGCTCCACAGGCCTGTCTGCTTCTCAAGCAGGTGAGAGGGTGCACTTCTACAGTTCTCTCCATCTGGCAAGTAGGAATGGCTCCTCCTTATCATCGAAATTCCTAATGTTCTCCTAAAGAGATAGAATATCCTTTATGAATTTTCTGCCACCGACCCGTCCCTAATCACTCTCTAAGGGCTGGCTTCATGTTCTGCTATTGTCATCTTGGAATTCCTAATAACTTTTTATTAAGAGGCCCCATATTTTTATTTTTCCCTGGTTTCCCGTCCACCCAGCTCTGTTTGCTCTATGTAATCACTTTTTGTTGGTCTTTGGATCATAATGATCTAAAATGCTATTGTTTGTTTATTTTTGCCTCACTCTACAAAACATAAGCTCTATAAGAACAGGAAGCCACATGTGTCTACAGAGAAGGTATAGAGAAATTATTTGTTAAAAGGAATTTTAATAAATAAGAGAAAATTGCTTTGGCTTGAATGTAATCTCCCACACTTGCCACCTCAGGCTTTGAGACAAAGACTGCACAAAATACTTGCTGTTGGTCAGTGTTGAAGGCACTTTTTCCTGGATTAAATGTAAAGTGACACCCGATTTCAGATTTGCAACCAACAAATTTAGTGAAGGATAGAAATGCATTTTCAAGATTTCCTAAGCTTTCTCATGATCTAAGGGGCAATTGAGGAGTGCACCTCCTCAGCAGTCTCAGGGCACATGTGGCATTGAAAATATCGATAAAGAGTTATTCAAGGAAAATTAGCTTGAAGCTTTCTACATTCTTAACACACACAGAAATATGACAGTGTGAAGATGGGTTGGGTCAGTACCATTAAATGAGGATAATCAAAAGTAAGCTGCTACAGTTTCAGAAACGGAGAGAACAATGGTTGAATCAGTAAGGAACCAATTCTTTAAATTAGTGTGGGAGGAAAGCTAATTCTCAGATGAAAATGGAACTCTATACTGTAAAACCATAATAACTATGTGTAATAACTATGTGCTTATTAAATATTCTTAGTCTGCATAGTAATTATGTGATCTTATAGTCTGCTTATTAAATACACTTCTTAGGGCCAAAATTAATGACTACATACCTTACACCTAAATTGTGAAGTTAAAGTAATGTTATATTTATTTTTTAAAAGACTGCCTATGTCTCCCTTTTATTTCAGACTTGTGGCTAAATTATACCCTGACTAGTTTAACTATGTCTGCTCCCTGTAACTGTGTATGCAAATAATATATTGATTAACTTTAGAGTTCTTTTTTGTAAGCTCACTGGGTTGACATAACCTGTAAGAAATAAAATGAAACTTGTCTGCTTCCAGCAGTCAAATGAGGCACTCAGTTAAGAAAGAAGTTTACTGAAAAGGTGGGAAACAGAGGTAGCATCCTCAGCTCAGCAATGTGGCTGACCTTGGGGAGAACCTACTAGTAAGATGCTTGAGTCTATGTGTCAAGGGACCTCTGTATAATGCCAAATGCTGGGAAACACTCTACCGGGAGGGGGTAAGAATGTGGAGCAAAGGGAAAACACTTGTACACTGTTGGTGGGAATGTAAATTGGTGCAGCCACTATGGAAAACAGTGTGTAGGTTCCTCAAAAAATTAAAAACAGAAATATCATTTGAGTCAGTAATACCACTTCTGGGTATTTATCCAAAGAAAATGAAAATATTAAATCAAAGCAATATATGTAACCCCTATGTTCATTGCAGCATCATTTGAATAGCCAAGATATGGAAGTACCCTAAGTTTCCATCAGTGGACGAATGGATAAAGAAGGTGTGGCATATACAATAAAATATTACTCAGCCAAAAAAAAGAGCCTTGTTATTTCAAACAATATGGCTAAATCTAGAGGGTATTATGCAAGTGAAGTAAGTCAGGAAGGGAAAGACAAATATGTATGATTTTACTTATAAGTGGAATCTAAAAACAAAACAAACGAAGCAAACAAACAAAACAAAAACAGACTCATAGAAGCAGAAAACAAAATAGTGGTTAACAAAAAAAGGGATTAGCGGAGTTGGCAAAATAGGTGGAGGGATTAAGAGGTACAAACTTTTAGTTATAAAATAAATGAGTCATGTGGATATACTAGTAGTGAACTGCATAGGGGATATAAGCAATAATATTGTAATAGCTTTGTATATTGACAAATAGTAACTAGACTTATCATGGGGATCATTTTGTAATGTATATAAGTATTGGATCACTGTGATGTACACCTGCAACTAATAGGATATTGTATGCCAATAATACACCAACAAAAAGAAATTTATAGTAACCGAGACAATATAAATACAGATTAACAGGAAATTATAGAGAGCCAGAAATATGTGTGACTGCATGTTTGTGTATCATTGATTTTTGGCAAATGTGCCAAGGCAACTCAATAGAAAAAGGAAAAACTTAATAATAAATTGGGCTGAATCAAATGAATATGCATACATTAAAAAATAAACATAGAACTTTGCCTTATACCATGGAAAAGTTAACTAAAATTTAATCATAGACCTAAATGTAAAACCTAAAACTATAAAACTTCTGTAATAAAATATAGAATAAAATCTATGCGACCTTTAGAGTTTGCAAAGATTTTGTACATCTAGAAAACATTTTTAAAATGTAAAAAGCATTAAAATAATGAGAAATGGAACTTCATCAAAATTTAAAATGTTTCCCTTCAAAAGACAGTATTTAAGAACAAGAAGACAAACCACAGACTGGACGAAAATATTCACAACAAATGTATTCACTAAAGGAGTTATATCATGAATATATACAATCCTCTTACAATTAAAAAATAAGAAAGCAAACAAAAAATGTTAAGGCAAAAAATTCAAAAGGCACTTTACTAAAAAGAGACAACAGGCATAGGGACACAAGGAAAGGGAGAGATATTAATAGTGAATAATTACATGGAAAGATACTGCAACATTAGTCATCAGGGAAATGCAAATTAAACCAAAAAAGACATGCCAGTACATATCCATTAGACTATCACCTCCAGGATGGAAGAAGGGGATAAAAGTGTAATCTATTTCCATTTTAAAGAATTTTCCCAGGAGCACTGTACTGTGTGTCCTTGTGAATACATGTCATTGAATAAAACTCGGTTGCATGATCATATCAGCAGAATGGGAGGATAGGAAATGCAATGTTTTAGGTGGACAAATTCTCAATAAGGAATAGTAGGAGAATGGACATTTAGAGAGCTAGGGAACCACCAGTAAGTATTAACTATGTAATTAGTATTAACTATGTAATTAGTATAGTTATATAATTAATCCATGATGCACATAAACTAAGGTACATAAACTTGTTTCAAAAATAAGTTCACAATAATTTGTAATGGCTTGAAATTGCTTTGAACATCTTTCCTTCCTCCCTCCCTTCCTTCCTTCCTTCCTTCCTTCCTTCCTTCCTTCCTTCCTTCCTTCCTTCCTTCCTTCCTTCCTTCTTTCCTCCCTTCCTTCCTTCCTTCGTTCTATTTTTCTCATCAACTATTCCTGTGAACTCTGTATTACTGCATTTAAAACAATAGATTTTTACATACAAAGCACAGTGATTGGGGAAAAAGAGAAGAAACAGAAACTTCATTGTTTTTATTCTCTCATTCAGAGGGACCACTTGAAATTTTATTTTTGTTAAAAATCAGGAAGTTATTATTAAATAACATTTTCATGAATTTCTGACAAACATATTTTATATTGATTTTCCCAATTAGTGTATATGTGCTTTATATGAAAAATATTTTTCAAAATAAAAATTTATTAAATTTTTTCTTTGACCAACTAAGAGTAAAGGTAGAGTGACAATGTGACAATATTATCTATTGAACATGAATGTGCAAAGATTTATCCTATATAATAAAGAGCTAATATGCAAATGGTCATCACGCTCTCACACCCTCATGCCCTCACGCCCTCATGCCGGAACTGCTCAGACACTCAACACTGGGGAGAGAGGAATGGGGACCAGCCAGGCACAAATGAGCTTGCGAGAGAGGAATGGGGACCAGCCAGGCTACAGCCCGGGAGAGGGACACACCGCCTGCCGCATGGTCCTGGGCCGCTAGCGGCTGCACCTGCACCTGTGGCCTGGGGGAGGGACAAGCCGCCCACCCCGCGGTCCCGGGCGCCTGTGGCTGCTGCCCAGGTGAAGCCGTCTGCCCACGGTCCCCTGTGGCTGTGGCTGGCCTGGGCAAAGCTGGCCCAGGTCCTGTGTGCCTGCAACTGGCCAGAGGAGAGAATCCTGGGTCCCAGGTGCGGGGCAAGGCAGAGGCGGTTAGGGGCAATCAGGCCAGCAGGGGAGCAGTTAGGAGTGATCAGGCCGGTCGGGGAGCAGTTAGGGGTGATCAGACAGGCAGGCAGAGGTGGTTAGGGGTGATCAGGCAGGCAGAGGTGGATAGAGGTGATCAGACAGGCAGACAGAGGGGTTAGGGGCGATCAGGCAGGCAGGCGAGTGGTTAGGAGCCAGCGGTCCTGATTGCAAGAGGCAGTCGGACATCCCTCGAGGGGTCCTGGATTGGAGAGGGTGCAGGCAGGGCTGAGGGACACCCCCCTTCCCCGTGCACTAATTTCATGCACTGGGCCTCTAGTTTTGATAAAGTCATTGATAAATTTGCAGAAGTTTCAAAAACTGAACTTATGTTATTATTCATAAGTGCAAACCAAAATGAGGTATAAGGTTTCCCCTTTTAAAAAGTAATATTTTTTTAATTTTTAAAAAATTTTTCCATCACCATTTGTCCCCTCTATGCCCTCTTCTTCCTCCAACCCTCCACCCCCAAAATCATCACACTGTTGTCCATGTATACTAATGTAATTCAAGGATATCAATCCTTTACCTTTTTTTCTTTTCTTTTGTGTGTGCCTATAATCTGTATTTTTTAAACCATGATTTATGTATAAGTTCAATCAAAGAATGTTTCACAGTCTGCTTTTTTTCTGGTCATTATTAATTTCACTTAAGATTTTTATCCTCTCATAGTAAGGAGAGAGGATATATACATATTTTTATTGGTTTCAGAGGGGAAGGGAGAGGGAGAGAGAGATAGAAACATCAGTGATGACAGAGAATCATTGATAGGCTGCCTCCTGCATGCCCCACACGGGATCGAGCCTGCAACCGGACATGTGCCCTGACCGGGAATAGAACCATGACCTCCCGGTTCATAAGTCGGCGCTCAACCATTGAGCCATGCTGGCTGGACATATTTTTTAAAGATGATCTGTTCTGGTTGCCTAATCCATTAAGTACACCACTGATACACACAAAAGTGTGGTGATCTTCAGTTTCTTCAATATGAAAAAATGGGCTATTCTTTCCCTTCCTTGGCAGAAAGTAGATAGGTTATGAGGAAAATGAGTTCTCAGTTTAATCCCCAGTTTTGTCATTGAGTATGTAATCTGTAGGAATTCACTTTATCTTATTGATTCTTTATCCATAATTAAAATTAATATAACACCCCTCACTAAACAAGATGTTATAAAAATGTAACTAATTGCCCTGACTGGTTTGGCTCACTGGATAGAGAGTCAGCCTGGGGACTGAAGGGTCCCAGGTTCGATTCCGGTCAAGGGCATGTACCTTGGTTGTGGGCACATCCTCAGCAGGGAGTGTGCAGGAGGCAGCTGATCGATGCTTCTCTCTCATCGATGTTTCTGACTCTCTATCCCTCTCCCTTCCTCTCTGTAAGAAATCAATAAAATATATTAAAAAATATCAGAGTAGACTAAATTCCTTAGAGGAAATGCAGGAAAAAACAAACATTACCTTTGTTTTCATCTATCCAAATCTCCTGTGTTTCCCTAACAAATCTTATTCTGATGGGTTCTTTGACAGATTCAAAATTTGGCCAAAGATTGAACCTATGTATGATATTCAAAAAGTAGTAGTTCTGCAACTTGCTGTATCAGATGTGTCTGTATTCAGTTCCACCCACCAAAGTTGTAAAATAGCATGACTCATTGAGTTCTCTCACAACAGCAGTTCAAAACAATAACAAAGATATAGAAAAAAAATCTGGAGACCATGACATACAGAGAACACTGGAAGGAACTAGAGCTAGGTAGATCTAGATAGAGGTCAGGTGCAGGGCTTGCTTTGCTTTGCTTTGTTGGTTTTGGCCTGGGTCAAGTGGGAGATGGTGTGATCCTGGAATAACTAGTCTCTGCTTGCTGCCCCCTTCCTGATTGGAATGGACATGATAGCAGGCTTGGTAGGCCAGTTTTGCGGTACTATTCGAGGAGATATTTCTGAAAACCTTGCCTACAGCCTAGTCCACTTGCTTTTATTATTTTGTCAGTATACAATTCTGTTTAAAAATATTTTCACTGAGCCTGGCCAAATGATTGTCGACCAATGAGCCAGGAGGTCATGGTTCTATTCCAGTCAGGGCACATGCCTGAATTGCAGGCTCCATCCCCAGTAGGGGGTATGCAGGAGGCAGCCAATCAATGATTCTTTCTTATCAATAATGTTTCTATCTTCCTCTCACTCCCCCTTCCTCTCTCTGAAATCAATAAAAACATATTTTTAATTTTTTTTCATTGAAAGTAGCAAGGGTGGATTCTGTTAGATGCAACTAAATATAACATTCCACAATGCAAGGATCAGTAGCTGTTACTCCAATTATTACTATTTTAATTTACAGAAAGGCAGATTTTAGCTATAAATGAGGAAGAAATTTCAAACAATTAAAAGGAAATGGGCCCAGCCTGTGTTGCTCAGTGGTTAAGCATCGACCTATGAGCCAGGAGGTCAGGATTCCATTGCTGGTCAGGGCACATACCTGGATTATGGGCTCAATCCTCAGTAGGGGGCATGCAGGAGGCAGCCTATCAATACTTCTCTCTCATCATTGATGTTTCTATCTCTCTTTCCCTCTCCCTCTCTCTCTAAAAATCAATAAAAACATTTAATAAAACAAAATAAAATGAAATGGGCTGCCTATGAAGATTATGAATTAACCCCTTCCAGAGGTTTCAAAGCCATACAGGCATAAAGAGATCCCTATAAAGTCTGATCGCTTTTGCTGTGAACCCCTGAAATTGTTTCTATTGCTGAGATTTAGTAATTCTATTTTTAAAAGGTGCTGCTACTGAAATCCACAGGAGCTATGAGGAGTGTGAATCATTTTTATTCAAGGAGACAAAAAGAGTGAAAATTAATCCCTTCTTCCCCTTGCTCTCCCAACCCATTATCACACTTGCTGATGGGGGATCTCAGCCTGCAGTTAGCAGCTAGCACACCACTGGGCATGATGCCTGTTAGAGGAGCTAGAAAAATTACTTTTTTAACACTGACCTATTATCTCATCTCCAGCAGGATGTTGGTTATTTCTACAATCTGAAATTTAAAAAATTGGATTAAACCCCGTCGCAAGTACTGTATATTTTAATTACATGCATTACATAGAATAAGATATGATGGAATGGGTTTAATTAATTTTTCATTAAACATAATAGGTGCAGTTATTTATGTAGGAAACATAACTGAGCACAATCATTACACTAGACTCAACATTGTAAGAAAATACTAAAAGAAAAATAATCTCAAATGAACAAAACTGTAATTAACTGAATGTCCTCCAGTAACTGGAATTCCATCTCAAATCACCATGTTGAATCTAGAAGAAAATCATTGCAAAAAAATAGAACATATATATATTAGTTCCTGCAAATTACTATAAATCCTCAATATCTCTCAAAGTTTGGCATTGATAAGTACTTGGCATCCTATATAATAAAAGATAAACGTAAATTGACTGTCCCTTTGCTATACTCACCAGCCAATCAGGAGGGAATATGCAAATTAACCCAACAAAGATGGCGGGTTAATTTGCATACACAGGCACTGGGCAGAGAGCAGAAGCGGGAGAGCCGGCAGCTTGGGGGGACATGGCTCCCTTGATCACTCCCTCGGTTGCTCCCTTGGGGGGACATGGCTCCCTCAGTTGCTGGGCAGAGAGCAGAGCAGGAGAGCTGGAGGCTTGGGGGGCTGTGGCTCCCTCAGTTGCTCCCAGCATGGGGAGCACCAGGAATTCTGGGAATAGTAGTTCTGATGGCAGCCCCAGGACTGGAAGTGGAAGCGCAGGGAGCATCAAGAATGCTGGGAATCCTGATAGTTCTGGTGGCAGACGGATCTCTTAGACACTAGAGGAGTGGTTCTCAACCTGTGGGTCGCGACCCCTTTGGCGGTCAAACGACCCTTTCACAGGGGTCACCTAAGACCATCCTGCATATCAGATATTTACATTACGATTCATAACAGTAGCAACATTACAGTTATGAAGTAGCAACGAAAATAATTTTATGGTTGGGTCACAACATGAGGAACTGTATTTAAAGAGCCAGAAGGTTAAGAACCACTGCACTAGAGCAAAGTGAGCCTGGAGCAAGTTACTGTTGAGGTGGGGGATGGAGGGAAAGCAAAGGTGAGAGACATAAGTAAAATCAGAGTGTCTAGGAAAAATTAAAGGGAAGATATCCTAAAACTTCCAGGAAATCTCCACCAATGAAGCAAAGAAAATAAAATGCCTCTATTATTCTGTGAGCAACAAACCAAACTGGGTTGGGGGTCTCAGGCAATTCGCTCATATGATTTCGAAGACAGACAGAAACTCCCGGATTGAAGAGGGCTCCCCTGAGGGCTCCCAGATTGGAGAGGGTGCAGGTCGGGCTGAGGGCCCCTCCCCACCCCCCCACCCCCCACCCCGTGCACGAATCTTTGTGCACCGGGCCCCTAGTATATTATAATGCCCAGAAAGACTATCCAGACATACTTTGAGATTTATAATGTTTATATATTATTTATTAAGTGTTGAAACAAGGGAGAAATAAAGATTTATTGTCACAAGCCACTGAGATTTGGGGGTCATTTGTTACTAAAGCAAACTTAAGACTGTCCTGACAGATACATAATTCTCTATTTGAGCTGGATAGAACATTACAGTCTGACCCACCTGACTCCCACAGATGTATGAAACATCTATTCCTAAAGCGTTTTTAATTTTCTAGGGTCCTTGAAGGCTTTATCCCCATTTGCAACACATCTGATTTTCTCCTGATAATGTACCCCTAGCATTGATGAAATTAAATTCTGCTTCAAGTATACATTCTAAAAAATCAAGTGTCAAATGGCTTTTATAAATAGTTTTTCTCTGTCTTATTACATCTTGTAGAAAACAACTTTATCCCAATTGTGTGTAGTCCATAGTTAAACTTGTCAAATGGAAGCAAATACTTTGCTTTGGGAAGTTATATCATCATCTGAAATTTTTTCTTCTGTATTTCACAGTTTAGGAAGTATGTGACAGGATAGGGTGATATATTCAATGAAATAATTAAGGATTTAGATTTATTTCATAACTACAGAGACATACAAAGTCACCAAAAAGTTGGCTAATGTATAATAATTAAAATTGTTTCTCAAACACACATTTATATCTCAATGATAAGTACCAACTAAGTTATTACATTAGAAAAGTAAACATAGAACTAGATCAGGAAGCAAAAATACAGAATTATTTTTGTTACTTGTAACTGATGCATGTAATTTAACAAGCTAACACTAACCATTCATTGTTTCTGAGTATCATTTTAGATTTCCATTTTGTTCTTTTTGTTTTATTTTAAGAGTAAAGTGCTAAGAAAAGCAGAAAGCGTGTGTTTTTTTTCACTATATGTAACTGCCAAAAAACCCACAAGTACTTTAAAATGTGAATGTATGGATGACTGGTGTGCCAAATGTGGGGGTGTTTGAACCTACTCTCTCTTTAAGAAAAGTAGCCCATATGAAACTGACTCTATACATTGGATCAAAATCAATCAGTACTCATTGTACTAAATATTCTTATGTACTTTGATTCAGTTTCTTATTAATCATAAGCTATTTCTTTTCCCTGATGATGCCTGGTCTCCATCTATTAGAGTTTTGTCATATTTTCTAAAGCAAATATTTTGCTCATAGATTATAAGAAGAAATAAACTGTCAGCAAGAAATATTATAATAAAACTACTCTTGTGCTTATGGCAAATTTAAGTTTATTGTTTAAAAGTGTTGACTTATAGATAGTCAACATTAATCAAGGTCTTAGTATATGTAAAACACCAAAATAGGACTATCAGGAGATACAAAACTATGTTGAAAGTTGATAGTCTAACCAACAGAGCACACATGTCAAATCAATATAAGAAATACATTGATATGGTAGCTTTATAT
The DNA here is from genome assembly GCF_000147115.1 of Myotis lucifugus. Classification (NCBI taxonomy): domain Eukaryota; kingdom Metazoa; phylum Chordata; class Mammalia; order Chiroptera; family Vespertilionidae; genus Myotis; species Myotis lucifugus. The sequence continues at coordinate 18,244,610 of NW_005871056.1, forward strand.
ACATACATATGTATATATATGTATATATACACACACACACACATATATATATACACATATACACATGCATACATATGTGGGACTATATGTGTTTGTATAATATGTACGTATAAACTCTTAACATGTTGAAAAATTAATGTTTGAAGTAATAACTAATCATTCAATCCATTATGTATAACGTTGTTCTCCCTGGCATCTAACATAGTACTTGGCATATAGTAGGCATTCAGTAAATTTTTATTTAAAAATAAATTGATGAACTAAACCTTAAAAATTAAAAACCACTTTTACAATTCTCTTAGTAGATTGTACTTCCGAACTTTACAAAATTTGACCAATTGTATTACTAGCCAGAAGTAGCTTGGATGATTGTATCTTCATTCTACAAATTAATTACAATCTCTAAGAAAAAGGATTTGTACCACTAAGCATGTATGCAACAATATATTATAAGTGCAATTCTAAATATATAGTATCCCAAAAGGTTTTAAGCATCACACAGAAGTGCTTTAATAAGTGTTTGGAACTTTAAAGTGTTATATTAAAGAGAATACGCTTTCATTTGAATAAGTAAGTTCTAGAATGTTCATCATATGTCCCCCTCATGAATTCTGATTGTTTATCAATTGTAATTGTCTAATAATCTGGACTGCCCAGCAATAGAATGGGCTTCTTCACAATCTAATGTAAAATACCACGGATAAAGTCTGTGTATGTAACAAATTATTGAAAATATTATATCAGATAGAAAAAGGTTATTATCACTTAGAAAGTATGATCATTAGAATCAAACATATACCCTAGGTTCTGGAAATCAAATTTTACAGTGTATTCAGAATAATTATCACCAATGTTTCTTGGCCTAAACTCTAAAGAAAAGTTCAGTGAAGGTAAAGGATTCCACTACTACTGATGGTGGAGCAGCTTATTGCAGATCAGTGCTGTGAGAACTAGAAAATTTCCTGGTCAGAGTGGCTCAGTTAGTTGAGCATCATCCTTTGCATTGAAAAGTTGCTGGTTTGATTCCCAGTCAGAACACATACCTGGGCTGTGGGTTTGATCCCTGGTTTCTCTCTGTGTGTTCCCTTTCATCTCCCTAAGTATGTCCTTGGGTGTGAATTAAAAAATAATAATAAAATTGCCCTAGCTGGTTTTGCTCAGTGGATAAAGCATCAACCCTCAGACTGAAAGGTCCCAGGTTCGATTCCGGTCAAGGGCATGTACCTCGGTTGCAGGTTCCCTGGCCCTGGTTGGGGTGTGTGCAGGAGACAACCAATTGATGTGTCTCTCTCACATTGATGTTTCTCTCTATCTGTCCCTCTCCCTTCCACTCTCTAAAAATCAATGGAAAAATATCCTCGGGTGAAGATTAACAACAGCAACAACAACAGATAATAATAATAATAATAATAATAATAATAATAATAAAATAAAAATTTAAAAAATAATTAAACTATTTTAAAAATTGGAAAATTTACCCAAAACAGTTTTTAAATGTGCTGAGATATTGGAATCAGAAAAGCAGCCAGAACTTGAGAACTTAGTGTCACAGAGAGAAGGAAAACTCTGAGAGATCGGTAGACCTGTGACATTTTTTTTCCTTTAAGGCATTTCCCATGTAAGTGACAAAGAGCTGAGTTCCTAGGGAAACAGTTTAGAGAGGAGTGGGTAATGGTCTCAAAAGTTGAGCAGACCTTTCACACAGCTGGGGAAGCAAGAATTGGAATTCAGGACCAACCATTAAAGGAGGAGTCTGTTCAGGATCTAAACTTTTAATTAGGACTCTAAAAAGGCTACTCCATAGGGGTGAAAGTGAACAAGAATTAGATTAGTTACCACAAAGACTGAAATTCCATTTCAAACAAACTTAATCCCAAACTGAATTAGATATTCTGTCCCTAGTTTAATTGCCTACCAGAAAGCAGAATAAATGTTCCCTGGAAGAAAATAGTATCAGCCAGAGCTTCAGATAATCATTTTTCCACATACACTATCAAGCACTCAACCACAGTTATCAGCCTTGCCAAGGGATAGGGCCAAATAATAAAATTAAAAATTTTTAAGATAATAGAAACAAATCCTTAGAAGATAATAATATTGACTGTAAAATAATTACAGTTAATATGTTTAGTAAATTAGATAGAGGATTTCACCAGAAATGTAGAATTCATAAAAGAAAAATTAATGGAAATTACAGGGCATAAATACATTAAGAATGAAACAAATATATAAAAATTAATCAGAAGAAAGAATTTATTCATTAAAATGAATTAATAATAACATATCTGTTCTGAATGAACAGAAAGTAGAAAAATGAGTATGAGACCTGTGGGGAATAATGAAAATGTCTAACACACAGGCAATAGAAATCCTAAAAGGAGTGAAGAAAGAGAATGGCATAGAAACAATATTTGAAAATGTCTCCAAACTTACGAAAGATAGCAAGTTAAAGATTCAAGTGGTTAAAAAGTTAAATAAGCACAGTTACGCATGTTTCAGATTGCTGAAAATTATAAATAAGAGTTATTCAAACTATTTCTATAAAGGGCCAGATCGAAAATATTTTAGGTGTGGAGGGCCATTCTGTCCCTGTTACAACAATTCAACTCTGCGTTAAGCAGCCATAAATAATATGTAAACAAATGGGAATGGTTATGTTCCAAAAGAACAGGCAGGGGGCCAGATTTGGTCCACAACCATAATTTGCTACAGACAAAGAAAAAATGTTTAAAGCAGCCAGAGAAAAGAAAACATCATTTTCAGCAAAGCAACAAGACTGATAGTTGAATTCTCAGAAGTTATGAAAGCCAGAAGGAAATAAAATTACATTTTTAATTTGCTGAAAGAAAACAAATGGCAAACTTCCAGTTCAATCTTAAAGAATGTGGAATATCTATCAAAAATAAAGGCAACATAAAGATATTTCCAGGAAAGCAAAAACTGACTATTTGTCAGCAGAAACATCTCACTGTAAGAAACACTAAAGAGAATACCGCAGACAGAGGTAAAATCATCCCAGACAAGAGCATAGAAACAAAGGAAGAAATGAAAATTACCGAACAAGATAAAAATGTGGCTAAACCTAAGTGGATTCTAATTGTGATAAACAATGTTGATTTATGTCTCATGTTGATTAATCTGTGTGTATAAAATAAAAGACAAAAATAACACAAGGAACAAGATGAATTAAACAAAATTAAAGAGCACAAATGTAAGAATTGTCTGGGAAGTGGTGACATTCTGACTATATTTTGTATTATTTTAAATGAAAGACATGTGTACTCTTTGGTATATCTACTAAAATAATAGTCAAAAGACTTTAATAAAGAGAGAGGAAAATAAAATATTTTTAATGTTTTGATTAGATAATAAAGACAAAATAGAAGAAGTGGGGGAACTAACATAAAACAGAAAAACAAATGTGGTATAGCAAGAGGAAAATGGTAGACTTAAATGCATTTAAATTACATTGCCTTAAAATGTAATAAATCAGATATTTCAGAGGGGTGGGGGGAACAAAACAAAGATAGCCAGTATGGCTAAAAAGCTCACATTCTATTTAACTCAGAGGAGACACAGCTTATATACAGAAAAACAAACATAAAAAGTAAAAGAATAGGAAAAGTCTTGTCATGCAAATTCTAACCAAAAAATAGTTGAAGTAAATATGTTAAAATCAAACAAATTAGACTTGGAGATAAAGTAATACTTGAGATAACAAAGAACATTTCATATTGATATAGAGAACAAAATAAAACCATGAAAATTAAAATGTTATTTGAATATGTTATATTAAAATATATCATAAACATTATGTATAACAAAAATAAAGAAAATAAACTACAATTAGACTAATCCATAATAAGAAGAGCTGTTTATTAATATTTTAATAGTTGTAAGAATAAATTAAAAAGTAAAGACATTGTATATGAATAAATATCAGTCAACTAGCACATATAGAAAAGTACACTCTGCAATGAAAGAATGCACATTTCTTGATGTACACATCAAATATTTATAAAAATTTACATTACATTATGCTAAACCAAAAAGTATCAAGAAATTGGGGCGGGGGGCGGGGCACTTAGAACATGTTTTCTGATCATAATGCAATTAAGCCAGAAAGCAGTATACAAAAGATAACTAAAAATCTCCAACTGCTTAGAAAACAATAATGGATCTTGAAATAACTCAAGAGTAAAAGAAGAAATCTCAGTGGAAATTAGAATATGAAAATTATTGTTTAAACTTAAAAATGAAAAGAAACCACATGTTCATCTTCATAGATACAGAAAAAGCATTTGACAAAATTCAAAATCTATGATAAAAACTCTCAACAAATACACATAGATTAAACTTATCTCAAACCATCTCTCTGATAAGGAGTTATTATTCAAAATATATAAGTAACTTATGGAACTCAATAGACTACAGCAAACAATAGAATTAAAAAATGGGCAGAAGACTTGAATAGACATCTCTCCAAAGAAGACCTACAAATGGCCAGCAAGTACATGAAAAGATGCTCAGCATCACTAGTCATCAGGGAAATGCAAATCAAAACCACAATAAGGTATAACCTCATATTTGTTAGGATGACTATTATAAAAAAAAGAAATGTGTTGGTAAAGATGTAGAAAAAAGAAGCCTGGTGAGTGTTGTTGAGACTATCTATAATAATAAAAGCATAATATGCTAATTAGACCAGACGTCCTTCTGGATGACCTTCCAGATAAAGCTGCAGGGGGGTGGGGCCAAGGCAGAGGTG
>NW_005871056.1:18254016-18314316 GCF_000147115.1 Myotis lucifugus
GGGAACTTGGGCTATTCCAAATCTTGGCTATTGCAAATAACACTGCAATGAACATAGGGGTGTGTATATTCTTTCAGATTAGTGTTTCAGGGTTTTTTGGATATATTCCCAAAAGGGGAATCACCTGGTCGGTCAAAAGGCATTTCCATTTTTTTTTTTTTTTTTTGCCCAGGATGACCTAATAATTTATTGTCCCTTCAAAATGATGGTTTAAAAATATGTGTTCAACATGTATTAGGAGAGAGGTCATATGTTCTGTGGGACAAAGCCACGGAGGAAGGCTGCTCCTAGCTGAGCTGAACTGTTCTTAGTGATTCAGTTCAGATCCCAGATGTTTGTAGCAATCACTCTGCAAATATGTCTTTCCCTTACCCAACTCACTATCCTCAGAATCAAGTTGGAAATTCTGTTCTGAGAGCATGAGTCTTGGAAGACTCTACTCTCATCTTGTCTCATCAAATTCCTCCCATTCCTTTTCCAAGAGGAATTCTGGTAAATATTATTTCTTCTACTTATATTCCCATGGATGTTTTTGCACCCAGTGACATTTAGCTCTTCTCATAGGTGGATGCCCTGAGCCATCTACCCTTTAACTCAACTCTGTTGATAACTCGGCAGTTCCATTTTTAACTTAACTGAGGAAACACCATACTGTCTTCCACAGTGGCTGCACCAATCTGCATTCCCATCAACAGTGCACCCGGGTTCCCTTTTCTCCAAATCCTCACCAACATTTGTTTGTTGATTTATTAATGATAACCATTCTGACAGGTGTGAGGTGATATATCATGTGGTTTTTCATTTGCATTTATCTGATGATTGGTGACATTGAACTATCTTTTCATATCTCTATTAGCCATTTGTATGTCCTCTTTGGAGAAGTGTCTATTCAGGTCATTTGCCTATTTTTAAATTGGATTATTTGGGGGCTTTTTGGTATTGAATTGTATAAGTTCTTTATACATTTTGGATATGAACTCCTTGCCTTTATAAATTTTGGATATAAACTCCATATCATTGGCAAATATGTCCTTTCATTCAGAGGGTTGTCTTTTCTTATTGTTGAGTTTATTATTAGGTATGATGTAAGAAGGTGTTGTAATTTCATTTTTGGCATGTATCTGTTCAATTTTCCCAACACCATTTATTGAATAGATTGTCTTTATCCAATTGTATGTTCTTGCCTCCTTTGTCCCATATTAATTAACAAAGGTGGGATTTATTTCTGAACTCTCTATACTGCTCCATTGATCGATATGTCTGTTTTTATGCCAGTACCATGCTGTTTTGATAACCATGGCCTTGTATATAGTTTTATATCCGGTATTGTGATCTCTCTAACTTTGTTCTTCTTTCTTAAGATTGCTGTGGCTATTCGGCGTCTTTTGTGGTTCCGTATAAATTTTTGGAATATTTGTTCTAGTTCTATGAAATATGCCCTTAGTATCTTGATAGGAATTGCTTTGAATTTATAGATTACTTTGAGTAATATGGACATTTTAATAATGTTGACTCTTCCTATCTATGAACATGGTATATGCTTCCACTTGTATCTTATTTTAATTTCTTTCTTCAGTGTCTTATAATTTTCTGAGTACAGGTTTTTTACATCCTCGGTTAAATTTATTTCAGGTGTGTTTTTAAAATGCAATTGTAAATATGATTGTTTTCTTATTTTCCCTTTCTGATAATTCATTATTAGTGTATAAAAATGCAACTAATTTATGGCTATTTATTTTGTATCCTGCTACTTTACTGAATTCATTTATAGAGTTGGTTTTTAAAAGAAATAAAGTTGATCATCCTCTAAGGTGATTGACAAAGAAATTTAAAAAGAGAAAAGACACAAATTATTAGTATCAGGAATAAAATAGGAGATATCAAAAGATAATAAGCAAATACTCTTAACTCTGCATATGTAAATTTGAAAATTTAGAGGGAATGAACCAATTTCTAGAAAAACAAAAATTGGCACATCTCACCTACTATAAATTATATTATTTAAATTGTCCCATAACTTTAGCAAATTTTAATTTATAATTAAAAACTCTCAAAAAAGAGAGCTCAGGCACAAATGGTTTCAATGGAGAATTCTACCAAATATTCAAAGAAGAATTAATGCCTAAATTATACAAAATCTCTTCCAGAAAATAGAAGAGAAAACTCATTTACACCTTACTTTATAAAGCTAGTATTATCCTGATATCAAAACCAAATTAACACAGTGAAAAAAGAAAACTATAGAACAATATAACTCATCAATATAGAAAAAAAATTCTTATCCAAATAATAGAAAATAGAATTCAGATATCTAAAAAGAATTATGCCATAGCTGTTTTGGCTCAGAGGATAGAGTGTTGGCCTGCAGACCAAAGGGCTCTGGGTTTAATTCCGGTCAAGGGCACATACCTTGGTTGCAGGCTCCTTCCCAGCCAGCGCCCTGGTTGGGGCTCGTGCAGGAGGCAACCAATTGATGTGTTTCTCTCACATCAGTGTTTCTCTCTGCCTTTCACTCTCTCTTCCAGGTGAGGATTAAAAATAGATAGATAGATAGATAGATAGATGATAGATAGATAGATAGATAGATAGATAGATAGATAGATAGATAGATATAATTAAACTGGTCACATAGGATTTGTTGTAGGGATACAGGCTAATTCAGTATTTGAAAATCAATTAATGTAATCCACCATATTACTCAACTACAGAAGAAAAATCACATAACCATATCAATCAAGGCAAGAACAACATTTGACAAAATTCAACACCCAATCATGATCAAAACTTTCAGAAAAATAGGAATGCAGGTTAACTCCCTCAACTTAATGAAGAGCTCCAATAGCTAAATGTGTTTCCGCTAATTATCAGGAACAAGGCAGGATATCTGCTCTCAGCACTTCAGTACAGTGATGGAAGTTTTACCTAATACAACAAGGAAGAAAGGGGAGTAGAAGACTTATAGTTCTGAAAGGAAGAAATAGAACTGTCCCTATTTGCAGATGACCAGATTGACTATGTTGAAAATCCTAAGGATCTTCAAAATATTCTAGAATAGTGAGTTCAGAAACTTCATGGGATACAAGATCAACATGTAATTATTAATCACTTTTCTACATACTAACAATGCAGAAACTGAAATTAACCACAATGCCATTTTTAACTGTTCCCAGGAAAAATTAAGTCATGTACAAGATCTGTATGCTGAAAATTACAAAATGCTAACAAAAGAAATTAAAGATTCACCCCACCCCCCCAGTGTGGCTCAATGGTTGAGCATTGACTTATGAACTAGAAGGTTCACAGTTGAACTCCTGGTCAGGACAGATGCCCTGGTTGCAGGCTCAATCCCCAGTAGGGGGTATGCAGGAGGCAACTGATCAATGATTCTCTGTCATCATTGAAGTCTCTATCTCTCCTTTCCTTTCCTCTCTGAAATCAATTAATAATATTTTTTTTAAAAAAGAAATTAAAGCTCTAAAAATGAAGAGACATACCATGCTTACAGATGAAAAGATTCACATAATAAAGGTATCAACTCTCCCCAAATTGATATATAGGCCTAATACAATTCATATCAAATTTCCTGGAGATTTTTTGTGGTTATAGATTATAAACTTCACAGTTTATAAGCTACAGTCTATGGTTTATATGAAAGGGCAAAGGAATAAGGGCAGATAAAATACTTGAGAAAAAGAGGAGTAATTTGGGAGGAATATGCATACCTGATTTTAAGACATAATATGTAGCTAAAATAATAAAGGTGGTGAGATAGTCAAATAGATTCATGGAACAGAAAAGAGAACCCAGAAATAGATTCATATAATATGCCCAGTTGATTTTTGACAAAGCTGCAAAAGAAATTTAGAGGAAAGATAGCCTTTTCAGTAGTGGTGTTGGCAAAATTCGACAGCAATAGTTTTTGTTGTTTTATTTAATGAGACTTGGGCCTTACTCTCAAATATTATACAACAGTTAACTTATAAATGGATCATGAACTGAAATTTAAAGCACAAAACTGGAAAACTTTTATAAAAAATAATGAGAAAATATATAACACAAAATATTTGGTATATAAAACTGGGTATTCTTAGACTTGATGCCAAAAGAATGATCTATAAAGGGAAAATTCGTTGATTTATATCACATTTCATAGACAAAAGATTAGTCCTCAGAATATACACTATGGATAAAAGATTTAACCAGTTAACTGCCACGATATTCTGAATTTAATTTTAAAAGGTCTGCCACTTGCATCTATAGACGCTTATGGTGTACAAATGGTTAAGGTTGTGCAATCACTAGTAATCAGAAAAATAAAAGTAAAATGAAATACTATTTTGTACCCACCAGAGTAATTTGTGCCAAAATTTAAAGAACCAGGTTTTTGCAAGGATATGAAGGTACAGGAACTCATACCCTTTGGGTGAGGCTGTAAATTAGCTAAAACTGAAGAGCAGTTTTTATTCGCTATCTGTTAACATCTGAGAATGTGCTTATCTTATGTTCAGCAGTTTCCCTTTTGGAAACACAGCAAAAGTAGGTTTATAGCTGTAAGTATGTGAAATACAGAGTTTATTCTCGCATTCTGATTTATACATTGTTGTATTATTTTCCATATGAACCTACTTTTGCCCCACCCTGTATTTGCTTAGAGGAATTTCCATCTACATAGCCAAGGCTACATGAGCAGTAATGTTCATTGCAACATTATTTAGAATAGTTTTTAAAAAGGAAACATACTAAGTGTAAAATTGATAATCTATATGATGGCATATGATACATGTAGCATTTCAAATGTATGAACTAGAATTGCTTGTGCCCATGTGGATTGATATAATAATGAAGGAAAAGATAATGCAGAGGGATACCATTCACCTAACTTTTAAAGAAAACCAAAAATAAGTATGTGTGTGTCATAGGTAAATCTATTTGTAAAAGTTAAAAACATTTATATAACTACATATATAGGTAGTTATTATAGTATTTTCTTCAGGCTTCCAAGACATATAATATACTTGTTATGTATATTTATTATATGTAACATATACATATTATTCTGCATTGTGGTTCTTTTTAACCTAACAGTAGATATTACAAATATTTTGACATTAGTTCTTTATTCATTTTACTTGTTATTATCTCTAGAAAGGATTTATTTTTTTAACCGTGAATATTTAAGTTGACTTAGGTACATTGAACCTGCTAGAAAAAATTCCCACATATTTGCTCCCAGTTGTGTCTAAAAGTAATGCCTTTTCAGCGTACATGAGAGTCTCTTTTGCTTTCTGTTTGTGCCAGACAGAGTGAAAACATACAATACCAATACTTCAAAATGCCCTCGGTAAACTCTTATGTGGTCTCTCAATTATTCTCCACCCCGTCCTCTCCACTCTGATGAAGGAGCCTCAATGTCTAGGTGTATAAATAGGCCTCGGGTTACATCCCTGCGGTACCTATCACAGTCTGTTTTCTTTCCTTGGGCATTTTCAGGCTAAGCATTATTGCAGCTATAAATCACCTATTCCCAGACTCTTTTCCCTGAAAGGGCCGCGGGGCCTCTTGGGTGTTCTGTATTTGAGAAAACATTGATCTGAGCTAGAAGCTGTGTGGCCGAGTAGGAAAGATTCTAGATTGGAGTGAAAGCAGCCAGGTTCTGCCTCCCATGGCACCCTAGGCCAGTTCCTTTCTTCTCTGAGCCTCAGTTTCCTTACTGGAATGAGAAGGGTTTGAGTAAGGTGGTTTCCAGGCTGAAGCTCTGAGGATTCATGACTCCTTTTAGATTGAAGAACAAGTTTTGTGTCAGTTTTACTCAGCTGGCTGATAATTACCATATCGAGCACCCTCATGCTCTGTGTATAGACAAAGACTTGGGAGTTAGAGGAGTTTCCTGAGTAATTCATTAGATAACCTAATAATGAAAAACAAAACACATTTTATTCTGTCTTATCTGAAGTATTCAGAAGAATTTTGTTTCCACTCTTAACTGAACTGAGCCTTTACCAGTTCATAGTGCCTTTCAATGGTCAAAAGTATCCATATGTATGTGTACATCCAATCATCACATTGTACACTTTAAATATATACAGTTATATCTGTCAATCATCCTTTAGTAAAGTTAATAATGTTCATTATTTTTATATCACAGTATGAGTTATGATTTCTCTACATGTAAGCTAGTTGTTGGATGTCTTAAAAGTTTAATTTAATGAATCGTGGTTTGTTTAATGACAGAAACTTGGTTATTGGTCTGAATTCAATGAACCAGATATTTTATAAATCACTTTGTGAATGGGGCAGACACAGCTTTCTCATGGGAGTTGCAACACAAGGTCATTTTCTCAAAAATAAAAACTTATGCTAAGGAGAGATGGTTATCTCTTTTCTGCACCTCATCAAGGCCCATGATATTAGACAATTTCCCATCTGTGCCATTAACCCCGTTCTAACAGTACTCATCCATGGTATCTTCAGAGGACACGTCTCCAGGGAGTCTCTTAAGCAAAAACTATCACCGTTTTGATTCTGTAACCCCAAACACTGAACACAAATGATTGAATCACAAGACGTAGAAGCAGCTCATCTAGGCTGGGAAGTGACATATGAGAGAGTCTGGATGCAGAGAATATTTTCCATGAGGAATAATAGTGTCCAATTAAATCAATCAGATCCTTAAGCAAATTCAATATAAATAGCACAGCAATAGATTGAGAACATTTTCCAATAGAGAGAAATAGAAATAATAACCGATGAACCCAATATGAAATAAAAAAATAACTCAAAGATTAGAAGAAAATTCCCCACAAATGTTTGTACTAGAGATTATCTTATTAAATAACTAAATTAAATAAAATAAGAGCTTCAAGACAAGATAATTTCTTTGACTTTCTTTTATTTTTGTTAAACTTTGCATTAAATTAACCATTCTGATAATTAGTATTTATATAATAATGCCAGTTTTGCAGTTTTTCTGGTTTGTAATAATGTATCTCTCTGTACACAGAGACATTACGGATAGCATTCACCTAATGGTAATAATAGTCATATCTGTAGAGTAGGATTCATTTTAGGCGATTTTTAAATTTTCTGCTGTGTGCTTTTCTATGTTTCATTAATTCCTTAATGAGAGCATGTGTCAGTTTCACAAAAATAAATTCATTTGAAAAATGTTATCAGGTAGAGTGTATCCCAAATCCTGAGCTGAGGCATACAAATAACTCATTTCTTCCTTCTACAGTTGTGATCAGAGACTGTTTATTACAAGGAGAACTAGACAATAATGAAAATATATTTAGTTCTTCTCAGAAATAAATGCTAAGATATTTTTAATTTTTTTCCCAAGCATCATCAAAACTTATAGAAATGGAATTTCAATGATTATCTGGTTCAAATGCTCACCTTCACTTTTATTCTTTAAATTTGGGGGTTTGTGAATCCTCTTTAGAAGCTGGAGAACACTACAGATATTGTATTCTTCCCCACCCCCACCCCCCACCCCCCAAAAAGAGACTTTACTCACACGAAGGACATCATACTATTGAGGGAGTCCATTGGATCTTAGAAGTTGACCCTCTGGCATGAGATACCAATCCCCTATGTGTGCTACATGTCTCTGCAAGTAGTGGCATTTTGGTTCCCAAAGTGTACTTTGCCACCCTCTCCCCTTTGTTTAGGTGGTGTCACTCTTGTACCTTTGTCCCTGTCGGAGGATACATATTATAATCAAAAGCATAAGACTCGAATGTCAAAAATGACACATCGAACCAATACAGTAACTAGAACTAAGATGCATCATTGATGAGAAAAAAAATTATCGTCCACAGAGCATAAATCAGACCAAACATTCTCTGAGGACATACGTGAAGCTTTATAAATGATACATGCACAGATGCTGAGGTAATCAAGGACGGCCACTGAGTGTTATTTGTCTTGAGAATCTTAGCATTTCAAGAGAAAACACAGTGAGGACAAATGAGTCTGCCTCCATGTCTTTGCCACCGCAGAGCTCTGCCTGCCACCACATCTATGTATTTTTCCACTCCAGATTCAAATTCCCAAGGTGACAGCAATTCCGTCACTTGCCTCGGGAGATGAGTCTATCATCGAACACTGCCAGCAAGATGTCGCTGAGAATAAGCCTAAATGTTTCCATTATTTTCATCCCATTACTCTTAGTTATCCCCTCCTGGGCCATTTTAAATACTGTAATTTCACTGTCTTCTGTTTTTATTTCTTTCAAATATTCACAGGCTATCATTATTTCCCGCTGCATTTGTCCCTAAGCTCTTTTAATCTTTCCTCATACATAAGCCCCTCTACCATTGTTTATTCTCTGAAGCCATGAGTCTAAGTGTAACTTTCATTTTTCTTCATTGGATAGGAAAAATATGTTCATTTATAAAAGTTTCCCAGGAGATAAATCACCTAGATCCCGGGGAGCTGGAAGGTTTTGACAGTGCATTACTTGCTCGGCTGATGATGCTTGAATTTGGGAGCCATTCTCATAAAATCAGTCCCAATGGATCATTTGACACAGCGTATGGTGTTGACAATATTGCAGAGTATCCCTTATTGGCTGGCTGTGTCGATGCACACCACAGCAGTGAGGTCATGAGTTTCAACTTGGATGCCAGCAAGAAATTCATGAGATGTATCACTAATGAGAATGGAGAGTTTATTGGGGCAGCAATGAGTTCATTTTCAGTTATTCAACTGTTTTCCAGGCTCCCCTGACCAGCACTTATCCATAAAACATACTGTTTGCACCTGAGATGCATTCGTGATTCCTGCTCTCATTTGGAAAGCTCTGAGACATGGTATGGATGATGATAAACTAATGTTTTCATGCTCCCTGAGCTACAAGAGATCATTACTGTTCAACTTCCCCATTCAAATTAGGTCCCAGGGCTTAGCTGCAGGTGTATCAAGATTGGCACAGAACTCTCCTGTGACAAGAAACTGAAGAGCTTCTGTCTGTAAATGAACCCTCCCTCCCTCTTCCTCTACATTTTACATGGTTGGGTCACAGAAGTGGATAAGCTCTTGGAACCATAATTATCCTTGGGTCATAACCCAAAATGTAACAGAAATCTTTAGAATAAAGCGTGCTTTAAATCCCAAACACAACAAAAATAGAGGATTCTGAAAAGTACAGGTTTTCAAAAGAAAATTAAAGTGGAATTCTTCTAAGAAAATGATAAGGACAATATTCACTGTCCTCAACTATTCCTCAGCATTTTCTGTCACCTTCCATGAGCCATTCCAGGATACTGCATGCTAGATTTTCCTCCTTGACTAGTTTGTTTGTATGTTTGCTGTTATTTTTTCCCCTACTTTACTCACTTCTTTCCTTCTCATGTTTCTAAATATGGCTGTTCCCCCAAGAACTTTGTCTTGAACTGGATATTTCATTTCTCATCATTTTCACACTGGGAATCCGTACTCAAGTTCATTGCATCACTAGTTTTCTATGAGTGACTTTCAAAGCCCTAGTCTATCCTGGAGGTACAGATAGACATACCCACTGAAATCACCTGATATTCTCATAAGCACCTCAAAGGTGGAATAGCTCAAACTAAAACTTTCCACCCTAACTTTCCTAGTTTTGCTTAATGGCTCCACCCCCCCCACCCCCCAATTATCACATTCCAACACCCAGTATCAAATATGAATCTTTTTTACATCCTTTCCTGTGTTTTCTTCCTCCCTAATAATGCAATTTGCTGCCCAATCCTACTTATTTTCAAAGGAAAATTCTTTAATGCATTTTCTAAGGTCAATTAAACCTGCTTTCTACCCCATCGCCCCATATTCAACTTCTCTCTACCCTAACCAGTCATTATTTTCCATGTATGTTAATATGTGTTATGTAAGAAAATATTTTCAGTATCAATTGTGTTTGAGAAATATAGCCTAAAAAAGATATTTAACTTTAGGAATTCTTGCAGCTTTTAACACTATAGTGTAGACTGTGGGATAGCATATGCAATGTTTGTGAAATTTATTGATAAAAGAATGTATTTTTGAGAGAAACAAGTTCTTCTTGTAACACAGGACATTTTGTTAGACTTACCTACTTAAAATACCTTCTAAAATGCATGTTTAGTGAAATTTCTTTCTAAAATTCTCATTATGAAATGTATTGCTTTCCAAAATATAATAGTAACAAGTTTATCTGATATTTCCTTTGCATACTTTGATATGGTCAAATGATTAGTTAACATGTCTTTGTTTTCCCAGTTCTATACCCTTATTTATAATAGACATTTCAACCAATACATCTTCCTTCTTTCTACTCACCCCACCCCATAACCTTCTTTTAAAATCCATCCATCCTTTAAGGCCCATATTAAATGCCACTTTCTAAAAGGTAATTTTTCAAAGAAACTTTCTTGAAAGAAGAAACAATTACTGAATTCATTTGTTTTACAGGAATATTGTGTGTGTGCATTTACATGTGCTTTTGTGTATTTCCCCAAGTTAACTCCTATCTTTCTGATAGTCTGAAATGTATATTACATGTTTTGGGGTCCATAATGTCATCTCCAAATATGCAGATTTATTTGATAAAATTAAAAATAAATTCATGGTTTAAAAAAATCCTAGTAAATTTAAAACAGTAAAATGTTCTTAATCTGATAAAGGACATATTTAACAATAGCAATAACAAATAGGGGAATGTTTTGAGCACTTCCTTTAAAATCATAACTAAAAAATAATTTACGCCATTTAATTCAGCATTGTACTGGATATCCTAGCCAGCAAAATAAGACAGGAAAAAAACATTTAAGTCATAAGGATTAGAAATTTTTACTATTTGCAGATTACATATTAATATTCATGGAAAACCAAAAGAATCTCCATTTAAATCATTGAGAAGCATTCTACAGAAAAACAAGCATATGAATAGCTGTTCAACTAAATAGTAATTGGGGCATGCAAACCAAAACTATGGTAAGAAATCATTTTATACAAACTCCATCCATAAAATTTAAGAAATCTGACAATACCAAATGTTGGAGAGACCATAAATCATCAAGATTTTGTAAACCTTTTTGATGGAAGGATAAATTGGAATGATCACTTTGAAATACAATTTAGAATAATTATGTAAATTTGGACCTTCTCATATCCTACAACCAAGGAATTTTTTCTAGTGCATACCAAGAGAGACTCAGTTACATGCACACAGTAAATATGCACAAGAATGTACAAAATTATAGTGTTTGTAACAGTAACCCAAATGTCCACTGAGATGAGTATGAATAAAATGTGGTATTGCAAACTATGACAGTATATATATATATATATATATATATCACACACACACACACAAATACTATGTATATATATAGTAAATATATATGTATATTTACTATATATATTTATCATATATATAGTAAACTATAGGTATGTGCAATTAAATGGAGAAATTTAATTTTTCATTGCAATATTGAGTAAAAAGTTAAGTTCCAGAGGATTGCAAACATCCTAACTCCTTTTTATAAACATCAAAAAACTAAACAAGCCCTGGCTAGTTTTTCTCAGTGGTTCGAGCGTTGGCCCGTGGACCAAAGGGTCGTGGGTTGAATTCCAGGTCAAGGGCACATACCTCAATTGCAGGTTCGCTCCCTGGCCCCAATTGGGAGGCAACTAGTCAATGTGTCCCTCATACATCGATGTTTCTCTCTCTCTCTCTCTCTCTCTCTCTCTCTCTCTCTCTCTCTCTCTCTCCCCCCCTCCCTCTACTTCCCTCCCTTTCACTCTTTCTAAAAATCAATGGAAAAAATATCCTTGGTTGAGGATTAAAAACAAACAAAACAACTAAACATGTGTTTTGGAATACATATAGATGTGGTAAAATATCATAAGGAAAAGCAAAGAGAAGATTAGGAGGATACAAGAAGACAGTATAGGGGAGCCACAGACAGTGTCATGAACCAAGGAGTATGATTAATCTGATTCTGCTCAGCTGTACTTAAAATGAACAAACAGAAGACAGGAATTATAAATGAACCAGATGGTAAAATGACAGAAGGGACTCTTAGGTTTCTAGCTTGAACCATTAAGTGGGTGATCATGCCATTTACTGATGTGGAAGGACAAGATTTCATTTTGAGTTTGTCAAGAAGGAAAAGTAATTTTCCTTCTAATCTCCTGAGTTCTAGCTGAGGCCTCTGAATAGAAGACAGATTAACAAGAGTAAAACAGACATTTACCAACATGTGTACCTCATGTATACATGGGAGAGACCCAAAGGAGAATGTTCAACTCCAAAGGTGGTTTAGAATTCCTGAGTAAATGCCATCTTGATATAAAAAGCAGAGAGGGGATATAAACCTCTTAGTAGGGAGTAAGTGACTTTTAGGAAAGATGACAGACCCTTCGAAGAATAGATGGGAGATATGATAGTTTGTGCCAATGTTTTGTTTGGCATCCACTTCTAGTCTCGTCTCCTGTGGTAAGAGTCCCTTCCCTGTTAAAGTCCCAGAGAGGGGATTTAGGACAACTGAGTTTCTTCTGGAGGATCTGTCTTTAGGCAAGTAAGGGGAGTTCAGAGAAAGCCTGCATTTGCTATTTTTCAAGTGCCTGCATCTCACAATAGTCCATATACCAAAAGGTCATATTTTGGGGTGGCATATACTGAACTCCTACAGTCATATTTCAGGGTATCATATTCTGCCACCCTTCAAGTTGAATATGAAGTCAGAAACTCAGATGGGGACTCATTTGAATACAGAGGCCATGGAGGAGCCTCTGCCCCGCCCAGATCCCTATCACTGGAGGTGCCTGATCACAGAGCCAGACCATGCGTCCAGCCAGCCGGCCGCTAGAAAATAGATAACAGTTCTTGCCAATGTAGTAAGGAGTGAAAATATGTGAATCCTGACGCCCTAGAGATGGTGTAATCATGCAATGGTAAGAATCAATATTTGTAAGGGTAAAGCCACCCACAATTATGCCTGCCCTGAATAGTTATGTGTTAAGAAATAAACTTCTTGTGTTTTTGAACCATTTTATGTTATTTGGTATATATTTTATAGATAATATAATTTGGATATATCATATAAATTTATATATGTAGGTAGATATATTAATTCAGTTATTAATAAATATTAATAAAGTTGTATTAGTAAATGTCAATATAAATATTTTAATACTTACCACATAATAACTTTCTGTTAAAGCAAGTGAATCCACCTTACCTGGTGCAGAAATTAGCATTTTCCAGTGTAGTACTGCTTTAACAAAATCCGATAAAACATGCGGCTATGAAGGACTCACTGGACCCGCAACAGGTGGTACAGAAATAGGTGTCTCGGCCTAGAAAGCTGGAGACAGGGCTGGTAAAACTGCCCTCTACAGCCACAGGGAAGGAAGATCAAGTACAGGCGCCTGTTGCTCTGGAAGCAGCAGATGAATATGTTAGAATACCACTGCTTACTGACTGTTCTTGCTGCTTATAGCACGTGATTACAAGCAAAGGTTTGCAAGCAGAAATGAAAGAACTTTACAGGATTTTTATGAGCCAATTATTTACAGGTTGCAAAACATAGGAGAGGATTTCAAAGAAGACCATTAAGACTTCTTGGTTAAAAAATAATAGGAACTCAGCCGTGGGGCCAAGATAGATTAAGGTTGCTTTATTTCTACCCCAGTCTTTTGTGTCAGATAGCCTCAAGGTAAGTGCTATTCATTTGAGGGAATGAGGCATGGAGACAAGGAAGGTAAGGAATATGGAGGATGCATCTAGGCAAAAACTTAGGACATGGTTGCTGCTACCTAGAACTCCCTGGAAGCAAATAGAACAAAACTCTACTAAAGCTTTGAGAGAATTATACAGTGGGGCCTTAACTAACGAGTTTTTTGAGATACCAGCTGTCTCTCTGCCAATTTTTTGCATTGAGTTGTCAGAGTAATTTGAGTTAACGAGCTCCTTAACGAGCTCGGTCTCGGAACGAATTAAACTCGTAAGTCAAGGCCCCACTGTATTGCCAATAGAAACCACAAGCCTGGCTGAAAGATGCCTTTAACTGCTTACATCATCAAATATCCCAAGGGCTCAAAACTTGCACCAGCAGCAAGCAGGCCGCAAAAGCTCAGCATGGGCACCTGTGTGCACTTCAGATGTGAGCAGGAGAGAAACAGGCAAGGAAGAGCTCCTCCCACACAGCAGAAGGAGAGTCTGACGACTTTAGTCAAGAAACTTTCTCCACTTCACAAACCTTCCCAGCATCCCATCATGGCATGGGATGCATCCTTCTCTTTTTTATTTTATATTTTAATTTAAAAATTACTTTTCAATTACACTTTAAATTTAATATTTTTGTATTAGCTTCAGGTGTACAGCACAGTGGTTAGACAATCACATAGTTTATAGTTTTCCCCCTGTTTTCAGTACCGATCTGCCACCATATCTAGTCATTATAATATTGACTATATTCCCCGTGCTGTACTCTACATTCCCTGACTGTGTATGAATTTGTACTTCTTGATCCTTTCACCTTTTTCACCTACCCCCTCAACCCCTCCCTTACATCCTTCTCTTATTATTTAGTTTTTATATTTTTTTATTGATTTCAGAGAGGAAGGGAGAGGGGAAGAGATAGAAACATCAATGATCAGAAAGAATCATTGATCGGCTGCCTCCTGCATGCCCCCTACTGGGGATGGAGTCCACAACCCAGGCATCTGCCCTGACCCAGAATCTAACCATGACCACCTGGTTCATAGGTTGATGCTCAACCATCCTTCTCTTTAAATGGGAGTTTTATTGTGGTCATCCTATCCCTGTTGCACTCCTGCACATTGGGTATGTGTAGAGGTTCTCAACCAGGGATGAGAATGTGAGTGTCCCAGAGTAACTAGGATGAATTTAGGACTATGCATGGGGACATGTGGCAACATCTGGAGACAGGTTTTGGAGTCACAGTTATGGGAGGAGAGGGGGGGCTGCTACTGGTGTCAGTGTTTAGAGGCCAGGAATGAAGCTAAACTTTCTACATGTCATCGCCCTACACAAAGAGCTATCCAAACCCCTTGGCCTCCTTGAATTTTGCCCTATGAGGTGAGTGTTTAAGCAGAAAGTGAGAAGTGCCGTGTGCTGCTTACTGGCTGGCAATTTGAAGAGGGTTGAGGTCTCCTGTTACACTAGATACGTAGACAGAACCCCCAGGATGATGATGGTGCCACAAAATGGAAAGATCCATCTTAGATTGAGCATTGATAATATATTTTCAGGGTCCTGCCTGCCTAAATTAAGATGGCACTTTAGAGGCCGTACCTTTAATAAGATAACATGTGAAGGTCTCACTAGATACTTTTTCTGTATTCCTTTGAATGTATCTTTTGTTCAAATACATCTGTCCTTACTCAGAATTGTGAAAAGGCTATCTACACACACAAGAAATAAACCGCATGGCCCCTAACTGGACGGAGCTCACAGGCTGTTGAGGAAATAAGATGCTTAAAATAACAGCCCATAATACAGGATAAAGAATTTAACAAACACTTTCCCTTGAAAGCCACACTGGGTCTGTCCCCGTGTCTTCTAAACACCACAGTAATTATAACTTAAATGCCAGCCATAACTTTTTCATATTTAATACAACCATTTCCTCTCTTGTCCACATCTGTGGGAGAAGGGGCCATTCTATGAAATAATAAAGAAGAAAATATACAGGAGAGAATGTGATGTTTCCTCAGGGAGAACCTGTCGAAAGGCACTCTGCCTTGGGAATTCTTCCTTCTTTCCTAACATGATGGGGACAGGGAGCCACGCCCAGTGGTCACCAAGGAACCATCCAAAAGCTGAGGATTTTAAAGAGGACATGATATTTCCAAATTCTGAGAATGTGAGTGTCCCAGAGTAACTAGGATGAAGTTAAGACAATGCATGAGGCACAGTTGCCTCATGCATTGTCAGAGGAACAAACAAACAAACAAACAATAAACAGAGGCAGAAATGTTGCTACTATTTTGTCATCTGTAACAACTCCTATTATCTGACCATTTAAAATAAGCTGAGCATTGTACTCAGTGCTTTGTATACATTACCTATTTAACCCCCAACACTATCTTTATCTATTATTTACTCCACTTTACAAAACAAAGAAATTGCGTCTCAGAAAAGGAAAAAGATAGGCCCAAGGTCACACATTTGGTGGACTGGGAGTCAAGGAGATCACTGTGATTCCAGAAATACCGTAGTTATGACCATGCGGTCCAGCATCGGAGATTTGAAACTTGTCCTCAAGTAGAGGTCACTGGGCAGAACGCGCAGCATGTGGAGGGAACACACAGGCTGACAGAATTGACCAGTCTGGCCCTTTTAGCTACTACTGCATAACAAACTTTCCTAAAACTTAGTGACTTAAAAATATTTTTATTTTATTATTCAGAGAATCCAGTGGGCAAGAAATTGAGGA
Organism: Myotis lucifugus; assembly: GCF_000147115.1. Taxonomy (NCBI): domain Eukaryota; kingdom Metazoa; phylum Chordata; class Mammalia; order Chiroptera; family Vespertilionidae; genus Myotis; species Myotis lucifugus. The sequence goes on from NW_005871056.1 coordinate 18,270,441, forward strand.
AGGACTCAGTTGGGCAGTTTGGATCTGAACCATGTGGTAGTTGGGCTGGAGGACCCACCACCAAGGTCTCTTCATTCACACCTCTGGCACCTTCTTACATCTTGTCCTCTCTATTGCTCACCCCGTTGCATTCCCACACTAGCTCAGGGCCTGCACAACAAGGGGGCCGCAGGGTAGACACAAGTCTTCGGAGATTTGCTGGCTTCCAAGGGGGAGACATACAAAGCTGCCAGGACAGCAAAGGTCTAAGCTCAAAACAAGCACAGCATCCCTTCCACCATATCTATTAGTCAAAGTGCACAGCACCTGCCAGGACTGAAGGAGGTGGCGAAATAGACCCGCCTCTTGGTAGAGGAGTGGCCAGGCCCCAGTGCAGAAGAGCATGAGAAGTGGGGGGAAATGTGGTATCATCTTTGAGAATAACAACCTGCTTCGTTAATTGTGATGTTGAGTCAGACTCCCCAGGAGGCAGTGTGGCAGGACACAGGAAACTGGGACAGTGCGGGAAGGTTATCAGACTAAACGTAAAGGCTTTCCTGGCCAAAGACACCTCCCATTCAGCAGGCCCAATGCAATGCCCAGGTAGGCAAACACAAAGGGAAAAAGAAGAATGACAGTTTAAAAAACAGAGGTGGCTGTTACAGGTAGAAAGATGTAGTTCAGAAAGTGGGCTGTTGTGAAGCCATTTACACGCACAGGCTGTCTATATCAGCACCCGCATGTCAAAGCCTATTTTAGGTGCTCAGGATACAAAGGTTGTAAAACACAACTCCCAACTCCAAGGGGCTGAGTCCAATTTCCTATTGCCATTCCCCAAGGCTGAAATTGTAGAAAGGGAGATAGAGGAAGCAAAAAAGAATCAGCACAGAGAGACTCTTTGCCTGGAGAAACCTAGATTAGAAGAATGTGCTGATTCCTTGGTGAATTGGGACCACTATTAAATGTAAATCCCACCTGAATTAAACATAATTTAAATACCTGTACTTGCAAATTGAGGGCTGGGCAATACATGGTATGTATAGCACCACTCACTCTTCCTGTCCCTCCTGAATCATCGCACCACTTCCCCCCGAGGCTACAAGTGGCTTTAATTTCCTCTTAAATACACTCCAGGCAGCCACCACAAATCAGTCAGGTTACCATGCAGGAGAAGACCTCCCGGCCAGCCTGTTGGTGTGAAGCATTTCTCAGTTAATGCTTTTGGGTCTAACCTTCTGAGTTGACAACTGAACACATCTAAAGACAAGTCCCCATTCAATGAGTGTATTTGTCCCCATAGTAAATCATCTGGGGACCTTTTAAAAACCCCACTGCCCAGCTGCACCACAGGCCAATTAAATGCAAGTTTCTAGGGAGCAACAGTATTTCTTTAAAGTTCTAGAGAGGACAATAGGTGGCCGAGGTTGTGACCCATTGCATTGCCTAAACAAGAATGCATCCTTTGAAAACAAAGGCAGTAATTACACAGCAGGCTCCCAAAGGTAGACATTTGCTGATTAAAGCATTGTCAGATGACTGGGCTTTATTCCCAGTTGGTTTAAACTTCCCACTAATCTCCAGATGTAGAATATTCCACACTTGCTTCCATATGTATATGCTGATAAAACCTCAAAATTAATCAGCGCTTTACAATCACAATTTTGTTGTGTTCTTGATTCTGTTCATTTTTCATTTTATGTTAAGCAGACTAGGGCAAGAAGGAGTTTTTTTAAATCTAATAATATTGAATAGAGAAGTGTTAGGCCCTTGTGTTTCTCCTCTGGCTTATTTGAAATATTGGCATTATTGGAAAAAGTCACCAAAACAAAAACACCAGAGATAATAAAAATGTCCCCATTACAAAGGAATTGATCACATCAAAATTAATGATTTTCAGCCAGTAACAGTGCCACTCTTTGGTTGTCAACGCAATTTCAATTTAACTGAGCCACTCTGTCATCCGCATTAGAGGAACAGACAGAGATGAATGAAGGCGATTCAGAGGCTGCTTATACTGTGTGCCCTGGCTAAGAATTAGTCCTGGAGAATGTGTTTATCTCTTCCTATTCTCTCTCTTTTTTCTCTCTGTGCTCTCTCTCTCTCTCTCTCTCTCTCTCCTGTAAGAATTGTCTTTTGTAATTGCAATGATGGAGCTGTCATTAAATTTATTACTCAGTGGCTGTGATGTTCATTTCCATTATTTAAAAAATGTGAATGGGAGAATAATATCGCACATTTGAGTGCACTATTACTGTTATGGGATCTCTAGTCCACTTGACATTATCACATTTTCCTCTGCATTCACATGGGATCTATTTTAACAGATATTAGAAGGATCTCTGTTCAATTCTTTATTATGACATTAAAAAGCTTTCTGTCAGAATGCAATATACTTCCATATCTTCCCCTTTAAAAAATATATATTTTTATTGATTTCAGAGAGGAAGGGAGTGGGAGAAAGAGATAGAAACATCAATGATGAGAGAGAATTATTGACTGGCCGACTCCCACACACCCCCCACTGGGGATCGAGCCAGATGGTGGTGGGGCAAGATCAGGCTCCCAATGTCCCACCTGTCTGTCCCGCCATGGAAGATTCGAATCTTGCCTTCATCAAGGCCAAACTGGCAGGCCAGCAGAGGACATTCGGCTCAGGCGGACTAGAAAGTCCCAAACAGGAACGTGGCCCCAGCCTCATTTCGTGGAACAGCCTGCAGGCACCCTATCCAGCACAACAGGAGGCAGCTGCACCCGAAGGTGAGACAGCGGCCACTTACAGCCACAGCCTCAATGGCCAGCACTGACCGGGTCCATGGAAGGCTTTCCTCAGGATCCCGTGAAAGAACACAATTTCCACTGGCAACACAATAGCATCTATTAAACATATATTATGTTTTACAACCTTTGTATCCTGAGCACCTAAGGTTAATCCTGGCATGTGCCCTGACTGGAATTGAACTGTGACCTCCTGGTTCATGGGTGGATGCTCAACCACTGAGCCATGCTTGTCCAGCTCTTCCCTTTCTGTTAGAAGAGTGAAATGAGGGCTGAAGGACTCACAGGAAGCTCAACTTGGCATTAATTATGATGTTGATTCAGGAATCATTTCCTGAAAGCATAGACATCAATGCACCCTCCTAGACTGTAGGGATGCAAATAGGAATAAGACATGGTCCCTCAATAGCAATGACAGTACAACCTGATGAATCTGACAACATTCACCCTGACAACAGCACAGGCTCGTAAGACTGACTAGCTGTTGGCGACCTCTCCCCTGACTTTTTGACTAGTTCCACCAAGGCCGGCTGTGAGGCCAATTCCTGAACCTTTGAGTACACTCACTTATGTCTTATCTCTACAACCTGACAGCGAAGATCTTGAGAACAGTCCAGCTTCTTTCTGTAACTTTAGAGCCAGTGTGTGGCTCACTCTCTGTACAGAAATGCATTCCAGAAACTCTTAATGGTCTAAGAGCAAAATATAATTTAAAAGAAATCTCTTGGTGTGTTTTTGTTAATCCTCACCCAAAGATATTTTTTTCCTTGATTTTTTTCAGAGAGAGTGGAAGGGAGAGAGGGAAGGGAAAAGAGAGAGAGAGAAAGAGAGAAACATCGATTGATGGTTGCCTCTTGCACACACCCCAATGCACACACATCCCGACCTGAGCCAGGAGCAAACCTGCAACACAAATACATGCCCTTGACTGGGAATCGAACCCATGACCCTTTGGTGCCCGAGCTGATGCTCTAACTACTGAGTCACACCAGCCAGGGCAGAAATCTCATTCTTTATGAGAGAGGCCCTTTCATAACCCACAGCAATACTTCTTTAAATCTGTCTTCCCAAAACATCCTCCCTCCTAATTTATTCTCTTCTTTATACTCTCTCTTTTCAGCCTTTCTCTTTTCATCTTTTCTGGCATTTTTCTTTATATATATTGCCTTAGTTTTCTTCCTACTTCTTACCTTTCTCTGTTTTTACGTGTGTATTGGAGGTGGTGTGGTTTAAGCAAAGAAACTTTTCTTTTTCTCCTACCTCTCTAGTCTCGTCTCTGTCTACCTAGTCTCCTGATGCAGGGAACCAGGCAGGCAAATGGAGAAGAGAGCAAGGAGAGAAGGCCTGGAGATCCTCACCCTTTAATTAAATAAATGCACGTCTAGCTCATCTCTGAATCCCAATCCTCAGGACAGTACTTTTCAGAATCTGGTTTTCAGATCACCTAAAGCAGTATTACCTGGAGGACTAGTTACTGTTACAGATTCCCCAGATCTCTTGCTTTGAAATTTCACATGAGCCCTATGGACTCCAACTCTAGGGGAGGGGCCTAGCACTCTGCATTTAATGAGCATCCAGCAGGGTTTGTAAGCAGGGGATTACAACATTGCCTTGCCAGGAATGACAATCCCCCCCACCCCGAACCAGACTGTCGGGGGAGCAGGGGGCGTAAGCCCATGCACAATAGAAATTAAAATGGCAAGAGGATGGTGCTTGACCATAGAGGTCTGTCAGTATAACCTTGGAAAGGGAACAGTTGGTCAGGGCGGGGATCCAGCAGAAGCCAAAGAAAGCTTGGGGAGTTGATTGGTTATTTTGAGAAAACATCTGGTCTTTCCCAAGCCTGAGAGAGCATAACCCAGGGGAACAAAGAAGAGCCCTCTCTTGCTGGGTGACCTGTGCTCAGCCCATTCTCGCTGGCACAAGCACACACAACCATGCCAGTCTAGCAGCCGTGTGAGCCCACCAAGGACTAAGCTTTAATATGAAACAGAAACTTTGGACACAGTCCTTTGTTTTTGTAAGATTGGAGTCACTCAAGGAATTAGGCGGCTGCAGCAAGAAGCAGGAGGGGAGCTTATTAGAGGGAATGGGGAATGGAGCCAAGGGAGGAAGGTTAGGACTCAGCCTCTGCTCTTCTTGGGGTTGAATTTTATGCGTCAAAACCTTAAGAGGTGGAGGTTGAGGGATGTAGGTATTCTAGTCTGAGTAGATGGACTTCATTGTCCTTCAGACTGATCAGTGCTGGCCGTTGAGGCTGTGGCTGTAAGTGGCCGCTGTCTCACCTTCGGGTGCAGCTGCCTCCTGTTGTGCTGGATAGGATGCCTGCAGGCTGTTCCACGAAATGAGGCTGGGGCCACTTTCTTGTTTGGGACTTTCTAGTCCGTCTGAGCCGAATGTCCTCTGCTGGCCTGCCAGTTTGGCCTTGATGAAGACAAGATTCGAATCTTCCATGGCGGGACAGACAGGTGGGACATTGGGAGCCTGATCTTGCCCCACCACCGTCTGCCATGCATGGGTCCATGGAGGGCTTTCCTCAGGATCCCGTGAAAGAACACAATTTCCACTGGCAACACAATAGCATCTATTAAATATATATTATGAGTTCCCATGCGAGGTGCTGAGCATAAGGAGATAAGGTAGAAAAGGTCTCTGCATTCAAAATGTTCACAGATAAGTGGATATATTCAATACATTTTTGTTGATTGATAGAAAGGATATGTACTATATTTATCAACGTATTTAAGAGTCTAGATTCTGAAGTCAGGCTGCCTGCATTGGAATAATATCTGGCTGTATAACCTTTGCAAATACTTTACTCCCTCTGAGCTTCAGTTGCCTCAGTTTTAAAAGGAAAATTATTATTATAGCACCTCATAAAATATGTCAGGTTATTAAATGAATTAATACTTAGAAAAGTGCCTAGAACACAGTAAGTTAAAAGTGCCTAAACACCATAATGATAGCTAACATTATGATTACTACTATAAAGTATTGCAAACTGTTTAACTAGATTTCAAAGACAAAACTTGCCTAATCTTAAAATCTTAAGAGACTAACATGATGGCTGGCCAATGAAAGGTATTCAATAGGTATTGAGTGAGTGAATGAATGAATGTTGAATGTTTTGTAATGCCTGCAAATAAAGCCACCTATTTCTCCTATTCTCCATATGAAAATATTTTAATGTAGACAGTAAGCAATAGTTAAAACTTCATCACAACCTTTCTGTATTTCTTCAAACTTAACTTCAATAGGTCAGCTTAACACAGTTAGCATACCTATAGATCTACTGTCCTGTGACTTGCAAAAAACTATTGAAAATTGAGTTTTAGCCCAGCCAATGTCCCTCAGTTGTTGAGTATGGACCCATGAACCAGGAGATCAAAGTTCCGTTTCCCATCAGGGCACATGTCCTGGTTGGGGGCTTGATCCCCAGTAGAGGGTGTGCAGGAGGCAGCCAGTCAATGATTCTTTCTCATCATTGATGTTTCTGTCTCTCTCCCTCTCTCTTCCTCTCTCTGAAATCAATAGAAACATATTTTTTTAAAAAGAAAATTGAGTTTCAAACAAATTACTGAGCTGAAACTTAATTATAAGAAGTAGAGATACCAAATAAAATTGTTCTCTAAATGTTGTTTAGTTTTCAGCCCATTGTTTGTTTATAACCTTCTTTTCCTTCTTCCAATTATCAGCAGAAACCACATTCCCTCAAACAATCCATTTGGCTTTCAAACTACAGACGCTTGAATCTGCAGAGCTTATTATGTTGCCGTAAATGGGTGGGATGTGTTATTAAAAATGCATCCAAAAGAGTTGAAAACATTCTTTGATTCCAGGCCTTCTTTTTTCCTTCTAAGTTTGTCAACCCCCAAATAGTCCAGAAAAGAGCCACTGCCTTTGAGTCAGAACCCATTGGAACCTGATTTGCAGGAAGAACACTTCACATCTTTGCCATTTAGGGTTTTCCCCACAACATCTACACACATGTGCCTGCAACCAGTTTCTGGTCTGAACACTTCAGTGCAAAGGAAACTATATTTATTTCTAGCAATCCCCACCTAGATAATACCCTTGCTTATTGCAGAAATGATAGCTTTTCTAACTGCCACTACAAGATCTTAAACCCCCCATTATTGTGTATATTACACTAATTTTGTGATTATTGATTTACTTATCTGGTTCTTTCATCATGAGACAGTGAGATTCTAGAATATGAAATCCCACTTATTTTTGTAACCCCAATGCTTAAAGTGGTGCCCAGCATACATTAGGCAGTTAATAAGTGTTTACTTTGCATATGCAATGTCATTTTCATGTGCTGTCTGGCTCATACACAAGATATCCGGGAGCAAACTGTGCCTCACAAACGTGGGTGGGGCTTACCTACCCTCCCCATCGGTCTGAGGCTGATCTTCATGCCTACAGTTCTCTTTTTTTTCTCCCTTGCAATTTATTTGAAACCTTCTTATCCTTTTAAAATTTATTTCAGCTGCACTCCACCGGACCCAGCCCCGCCTTCCTGTGATCTCCCAGTGATGGCGAACCTTTTGAGCTCGGCGTGTCAGCATTCTGAAAAACCGTAACTTAACTCTGGTGCCGTGTCACATATAGAAATTTTTTGATATTTGCAACCATAGTAAAACAAAGACTTATATTTTTGATATTTATTTTATATATTTAAATGCCATTTAACAAAGAAAAATCAACCAAAAAAAATGAGTTCGCGTGTCACCTCTGACACACGTGTCCTAGGTTCGCCATCACTGTGACCGGGGACCTAGGTGCTAACAGCGATGCCTCACCTGAGTCCCACCACGTGCTGCTTGTGTCGCCCTGTGCTGATTTTTTTGTTCCTCGTGTGCTGACTGCATGCTCCTCCTCTGTTGTATGTGCCATGATGCCCAGTGCTGAGCACAGAATAAGAGCTCAAAGAATTTTCTTTCAAGTTGAATTTGCTTCTGTCTCACAAGCCAGCCTCCACCAGCAATTGCAGTTGAAAGTGTCTGCAAAATGGAAATCTCAGGCGTAAGGATGCCCACAATATTTGATCGTGGCAACAAAGTCAGTAATAGATTCCTTTCACTTTCAAAATCTTAAGAAACCAGTAATCAATTCAAAAATGTTCATTTGTGGCTCCATTATAAAATAAAACTAAGAACATTACTTTTAAAAATCCACCACCACTTTCTTCCTACTCAGAGTTATCTCATTGCTAAGGTTTACTTAACACACACAAAAAGCTAGTCTGTTTCTTTCTCTTCTTTTGATTTTCAGATTTTTAATTTAAAAGAATACTGTTTAGAATCTATTTGAAAGACATAAAATGGCATGGCAGTGCTTTTTCAAGAGGGAGAAAACTGATTGATAGATCCCCGTCTCTTCTGAATGCTCCTTATCTCCTGTCTAATTCACTTTGTAATCATCATACACTCCTTTTCTTCCTAACCTCCCTCTCTCCCTCTTCTGCCTCCCCCTCTGAAATTACAGGGGTTCTTTCCAAAGTCTTACCTTTCTTGGAGCCAAGCTAACCCCAGTGAGAGATTTTGACCCACAGAGGCTCGAAATAAGTAAATAAATAAAACAAAAGAAAAGAAAATAAAAAGGCTAAGCTGCCCAGAACAGTTGTTCTGTGCTATCTTCCTGCAGGCTTTATTGGACCCCACAACTGACATGATCACTACACAGCCAAAACGCCAGGAGAAGACACCGCTTCAGCCCACTGGCAGCGGAGGAAAGCTCCATGCCCAGCTATGAAAACAGCACCGTCTCCCAGGAACGTGAATGTCAGAGCCACACTAGAGACCACCCATGGTCCCCCGTAATAGAAGTAAAAAGAGAAAACCACCGCCACTTTACTGTCAAATAAAGTGAAAAACAAGCCTCATAGCATTTAAATATTAACTCATCAATGTATGGTCAGGTCTGGATGGAAACAGCAGACTACTGCTGGTTGCTGCTCCTGGCTGTGATAATGGGAAAACCTGACTGGATTTATTCATTGCCTCACTTTCAGACAGCTCCAGGAACATGCGCGTTTTGATATATCTCATTGAACCTTCTCACCATGTCTGCACTGGAAAATTCCATGATTACCAGAACAAAACTCTCCTAAGTGTAAAACACTGATCTCCGAGTAGAGGTGAAGATCTTTTCCTAGAGACTAACAGGAGGGCAAATGAATGCCCAGAACCACAAACTGGCAGAGGAGGAAGAAATAACTCAGAAGGAGGAGGAGAAAAGGGAAGGAGGACAATGGACTTTATCAGAGATGGGGTTGCCACACCGAAGTGCAGAGTCAGTAGGCAAGAGAGAAGACAGGGTTGGCAAGGGCATGAATAGAAGGGAAAAGTCAGAGGAAAATATAACAAAAAGAACAGAAAAAGGTTATTTCGTGGAAAATTAATCAATTAAATTGGTATTAATTTGAAGGGCACATTCTCCCATACCCATCATGACTTTGTTTACAAACAACTTGGACATTAGCTCCTTAATGAGGACTAGCCATGAATGGCCACATGGTTCCATATTTGATGTCCTGGAAACTGCTTTACTGTGCTGGGGGCCAGTTGCAGCTCTGTTAGGCCCTATTCCCAAAAGTGTACTAACACTTCCTGTACAAGAAATAGCAAGTGTTGGTATGTTGTGTTTTCATTTTCGTTTCAAGATATTTTCTAATTTCCCTTTTGATTTTTTTCTTTGATCTGTTGGTTGTTCAAAGGTGTTAATTTCCCACATATGTGTGAATTTTCCAGTTTTCCTTCTGTTATTGATTTCTGGTTTCATACCAGTGTGGTAGGAAAAAATATTTAGGGTAATTTCAATTTTTCTCAAATTTCTCAAAATTTGTTTCGTGGCTATCTCTTGTGACCAGTTTTGACTCAAAGTGTATTTTGACTTGGTAAGTATAGCCAGTCCTTCTCTTCTGTTTACTATTTGTATGAAAAAATATTTTCCATCCTTTTACCTTCAATCTGTATGTGTCCTTAAATCTAAAGTAAATCTCATAGACAGCATACATCTGGGTCTTTTGTTTTTTTATTCCTTTCATCCATTCTATGTATTTTGACTGCAGAATTTAATTCATTTATATTTAATTATTTAAAGTGAAGGTCTTACTATTTTACTTTACTCATGTTCTTTTGTTTCTCTTGTTCTCTCTGACTTTCTTCTTGTGTTTTGTTGATTTCTTATACTAATATTCTTGTATCTTTTCTTTTTTTGTTATAGTTCTAACAATATTTTAAGCTAACAATTTAAACTCAAAAGTATATAAACATATTTACTACTCCTTTGTCACACTTTGTTATTAATATCACAATTTACATCTTTTTATTCTCTGTATCCATCATCAAACTTTTGTAGATATAGTTATTTTTTATATTTTATCTTTTAATTTTTACACTAAAATTAAAAGTAATTTACACACAACCATCACAGTGTTACAGTTTTCTGTATTTGTTATGTATTTGCCTTTACCAGTGAGGTTTAGGCTTTTGTATGCTCTCATGTTGTTGTTTAGTGTCTTTTTGTTGCAACTTGAATACCCACTTTATCTACATTAAAAAAGAAGAACGTTGTCAAAAGAACAACCCAAATTTACACCCTAAGGAACAAAAAAATAAAGAATAAACTAAGTCCAAAGCTCTCAAGGGAAGGAAATAAGAGCAGAAACAAATAAAATAGAGGCTATTATTACAATAGAAAAATCAATGAAACAACATGCTGGTTTTTTGAAAAGATGAATAAAACTGACCAACCTTTAGCTGGACTAAGAAAAGAAGAGATAAGTACTGGCATAAAGAAAAATATCTAGACCAATGAAGGAGAATAGAGATTCCAGAAGTAAGTCCACACATATATGATCAACTTGATCTCCCAATGGAGATGGCTTCTTCCAACAAGACAATGCGCCATGCCACGGTCCTCGTATTGTGCAGGAGTGGTTTCAAGAACATGAGGGAGACTTTACCTTGCTTAGGTGCCCCACAATCACCAGATCTCAATCCAATTGAGCATTTGTGGGACGAAGTTAAAAGAGCCATCAGGCAGCTGGTTCCACAACCATCAAATCTCACAGAACTGGGCAGTGCTATTCATTAGGCATGGTGTCAGATTCCTCGCATCACCTTTCAACATCTCGTGGAGTCAATGCCAAGAAGAATCGCCGCAGTATTGAAGGCAAAAGGTGGCCCAACGAAGTACTGATGGGGTGGTCATAATAATCTGGCCACTCAGTGTATATTGTTGGGAAGACGCACTGAGATAACATATGCAAAGCACTCACCAACATGCCTGACAAGTACGAAGTACTCAACGAACGCTGGCTTTTGTCATGATGATTGTGGTTATGTTGGATGGTGAGGCACAGGAGACTACCACGCACTGTCTTGAGTGTCAGGCAGACAGATTGCATCCATACTTACAGCTGCTCATTCCCAAGTCGAAGGTTTGGGCAGCAGTATGTAGAATATGTGATCTAGGCCACAGAGCAAATCACGTTTGCTCTATGGAATCTTCCCTCCTGGCCCTCTAGTCTCCACGCATGAAATATGCCCTAAGCCTTCCTCCTCGACTTCCCAGTAGCACTTGCTCCCACACTCTGGGCTGAGCTCTGACTGGCCGCCTCTCTCTGCTGACTTTGAAAAACATCACCGTTGCATGTCTCTCCCCGAACCTGGTGTGCTCTGACTTGGGCAAGAAGCTTCCTCTCCAAAGGCTTATTCTTTAAAACTTACGTTTCTATTTTTCATTTGTTTCATTGGCGGACAAATTTGCACCATATTCTGTGAAGGTGTCTATTTTCACCTTGAGTTCACTCCTCTCCAGAGTCAAAGTCAGCAGATGGGAGATCCTGGCATTCAAATGTTTGCCTCCTTCTGCGGGTCCCCCAGCTGCGCACTCTCCTCTCCTCCACGCGGCTGGAGCTCATGAGACCGTTGCCTAGCTGCACGGGGCGCTGGAAATACAAGAGCATCTTTAAGATCCTTGAAACATAATAAGAAAATTCAACAGTTTGATTTGAAAAAAGATTGTCCCAGCAGGTAATATAAAAGGATGGTGGGAATATTGAAAAGAGGCTGGCAGTGAGTTAGGCGAAAAAATACAAAAAAATGAAAAATAAAATGATACAGGATATTATTATTTCAGCTTTGCCCCAGCATTATGTGACAACTCTCAAAAATAATACTAACGTAAGACAATAGAAGTAACAGAACAACTTCAAATGTTCTATTTTTCTTTGTCGAATGGTTGCCAGAGGAAAATTGCTTTTGATTATAGAGCTCTGTCAGAATCTACTTTCATATTTGGGAGTTGATACTTATACCACATTCAAAGTCTGGCAGCATAAAGATTTGTGGAACAGGCACAAAAGAATACAGATATTTAGAAATAGTTCTTAAGCCAACAGAGAATTTGGTCAGACACAGGCATCCAAACTACTTCCTGAGTTAGGGCTGGGAAGCCATTGAAAAAAACAATGTATCCCAGGTCTAAGGAAAGTCGACTTGCTGTTCTATGAGGAAAACAAGTCTCTCCCACCTTCATATCTCTTTGCTCCAGGAAGTTTACAGACAACTGTAATTTCTTTTGATCCCATTGTTTGCTAAGTTGTGTCACACTATCAAAAGCCCAACTTATGAATGCTAACGATTAAAGTACGCAGAGAATTGTTTTAATACTTTTGTGACTTTAACGTTTCCTAACACGGGGGATTGAAGAACACAGTACAGTTTAGGCACATTATGTCATTTTACTTAACCTTTGGGGCTGCCTACATGTGAAGGCCTGGTCATTTCCTGCTTAGCTGGATGCTCATAAAGATCCACTTCCTCCTCTGTAAGGCCAGGTTTCCATCCGTCAGGTTCAGCAGGGACTCCACCACTGGCACCCGTCCAGCTCGCCGACTCACTCTTACAGTTCTGGGGGCTTGCCCACCTCCATCACCCGTGAGCCAATTCCTTGCCATAAGATTCTTTCTGCATATATGCCTTCTGTTGGTTCTGAAGAATCCTACTGCCCCTCCTTTGAATTATATAATGAAGCGTGTTATCTAAACAAGAGGAACAAACAGCTCCTAACATCCCAACTGTGTCCTGTTTGGGGCAAGTACTTGAACACTCCTTTGGTAAAAGGACTTCTTAACCCTTTACTTTAGGTTAACCTTTTTTTTTCTTTTCACAAAACAACACTGGCAATGCTTCGTAAGAAAAGGGGTATTATATTGCCCTGTGGTCATCTGTTGAGCACAAAATCAGCCCTTTGTCAATTACTAAATGGACATACGTAGCCGCCAACCGGAGGTGTCCCACTCAGTAAGAGGAACTAGAACAATTCTGTTGTTTGCCTCCTGTTTACAAAGACAAACTATAAAATTGTTTTGCTGTTGTTTGCCTCATATTTACGCAGGAAACTTAGGAGCATTCTCTGGGAGACTGTGTGTATTATAAAATAGGATTTTAAAAAATTTTATTTACAGAACAGGAACCTTAAGACCTGTGTCCTACCTAGTGCATCTCCTCAAAAAGGTGCACAACCGGATCCCAGGGGAGATCCCAGAAGAGGACGAAAGGTGCAGGATTCTCTGCTCTAGACCCCAGGCTACCAGAGCTTCAGCCGTCCCCCTTCCAGCTGTCACTCAAAAGACATTGGCCAGCACACACGGTGTAACTCGCGGCAGATTACTCCCGTGGAGGAACAAGCCAGGCTCACAGAGGGTCACACCTTAAATGGTGAGTAACGCAAGTGAAAAGCTACAGAGGCCCTGACCAAGTTGTCATATCCTTAAAAGTGCCTTAGAGCTGGAAAGCTAGAGCTCTGAGAAAGCTGTCCTTCCCTCGATGGTCCATCATCCTTGTTGGCCCCCTGGTGCTGGCAGACGGAGCATCGTAATGGAGTCAGGAGGCCTGGGCTCCAGTCCCAATCTCCCTACAAACCTAAACAGAGAATAAGCCAAAATAGTGATTTTTAAAAAGCATGGCACACCCCTGTCTTTAAATGAAGCCGTACACAAAAATTCAGAATATAAAACAGAAAAAAACTGACAGATTGCCCACACTTCGTATAATGATTCCCCTGAACCATCAGTGCACAGTTCATGAACCAGTGGTCTTGATTTAGAGAGTTCCTAATCTAGCCGAAAAGCCGTTTCATGTACCATGGATTCCTGTACCCATTCCCCGTCACCTGACTCCAAGTCTTAGAAAGTCATATTCTCCACAAGCCCCTGAGAATTCTTAAGATGCCCAGCTGTGTGGTCTGGATCAGCATTTGAAAAATGCTACAGTAAACTCCATTATTCTTTCAAGTGTTCAAAACAACCACCACCCAATAAAAACATAAGACTCCCTCTCCACAGTACTGACTATTTGTATCAGCTTCAGGTTTTCACATTGAAAACAGATGGCTTGTAAATTGTACCGTCGTTCCACCTGGTTAGGCATGCCTACGTGATAATAGGCCAGAGGTGGGCAAACTTTTTGACTCGAGGGCCACAATGGGTTCTTAAACTGGACCGGAGGGCCGGAACAAAAGCATGGATGGAGTGTTTGTGTGAACTAATATAAATTCAAAGTAAACACCATTACATAAAAGGGTACGGTCTTTTTTTTTTTAGTTTTATTCATTTCAAACGGGCGGATCCGGCCCGCAGGCCGTAGTTTGCCCATGGCTGTAATAGGCAAATAATGAATTCTTTGCAAAGATTTTCCATCTCCAATCTTCTTTGCCCAAAGCTTCTCCTCTTCACCATCAAAAATTTCTCCTTGGTTTTTTAGAATGGAATGATCTCTTCTGAGAAAATAAGAGGGGCCACAAAAATGCACCCCACAAACACAGGACATGTACCTACCGAGTCACTAATCCTGGGGTGGTTTCCAGGGTATTGAGGACTCATTCTGGGGAGACACGGACACCAAGAAGTTCCACAGTGTCAGCTTTCAAAAGGGAAGTAATATCTGTAAAGCAAGTGGCAGGATCCCTGGTGTGTAATAAGCATTCGGCGAAGTTTAGCTACTATTATGTTTACTGTTGATTGTTATTAACATAAATAGGTTGTCTAGGACTGTCGAATAGTTTGGCAGGAAAATGTGTGTGTGTGCACAAGCGTGTGATATGCACTTCATAATATTACTCAAAATGTGCTTTGACTACCTCTTATAAAAAAAAAGTGGAGGTGCCCTGGCCAGTTTCTCAGTTGTTAGAGTGTTGGCCTGCAGACCGAAGGGTCTCAGGTTTGATTCCCAGTCAACTGCATGTACCTGGGTTGTAGATTCCCCAGCCCTGGTAAGGGCTCATCAGGAGACAACCAATCGATGTGTCTCTCTCACATCTATGTGTCTGTCTCTCTCTCTCCCCCTCCTCCATCCCCTCCACTCTCTCTAGAAATCAATGGAAAAAATATTCTTGGTGAGGTATGAAAATAAAATAAAGGTGGGAGTATGTTTTGACCCTCCAGCCTAGTTCTCAGCCTTTACTATCCATCAGGATCACCTGGAGGCTTTGTTAAACCAGATTGCTGGGCCCACCTAGAGTTTCTGATTAGTAAGTCCTGGGGCGGGCTGAGAATTTGCATTTCTAACAAGGTCCCCTGTGCTGCTGCTGCTGCTGCTGGCCCAGGACTGCACCTGGAGAACCACTGCACTAAAGCCTGCTTTATCCTCCATGATGCTTAGAGGAATGTCCTTCATAGCCAAAGCCAAAGGTCCTGATTAGAGGGAGACTGTCCTTAATATTTTCAGTTATATTAACTAGAGGCCCAAGGCACGAAACTCATGCAAGAGTAGGCCTTCCTTCCCCCGGCTGCCAGCACCAGCTTCCCTCCAGCACCCGGGACCATGGCTTCCCTGGGGCTGCCAGCAGGCACCCAGGACCCAGGCTTCTCTCTGGCCACCGGCAGGCATCTGGGACCCGGGCTTCCCTCGCAGCCCCGGCTTCATCCAGAAGGTCATCCGTAAGGATGTCCAGAAGGACATCTGGTCTAATTAGCATATTACGCTTTTATTATTATAGATAACCCCATCCTGAGCTGAAACTGATTAATCAAAAGCATATTCAAATGCCTGAAGTCCTTAGAACAGGGGTCCTCAAACTACGGCCCGCGGGCCACATGCAAATACAAATATTGTATTTGTTCCCATTTTGTTTTTTTTACTTCAAAATAAGATATGTGCAGTGTGCATAGGAATTTGTTCATAGTTTTTTTTAAACTATAGTCCGGCCCTCCAATGGTCTGAGGGATAGTGAACTGGCCCCCTGTTTAAAATGTTTGAGGACCCCTGCCTTAGAACATGTAGTGTAATGATCAGATAATTTTCTGTTACAAAACTGACAAATAAAACTCATACTCCTTGATGCCGTAAGACAGTGGTTCTCAACCTTGGCTGCACATTAGAATCACCTGGGAATCTTTTTAAAATCCTGATTTCTGGGCCTCATCTCTGGAAATTTTGTTTCTTTGTTACTAATGTTGTGGCCCCGCCCCATAACAAAGAAACAGAATTTCCAGAGGATGAGGCCCAGAAATCAGGATTTTAAAAAGATTCCCAAGTGATTCTAATGTGCAGCCAAGGTTGAGAACCACTGCCATAAGAGGAATTTATTGGCTTAAGTAATTGGAGAATCCAAGGCACATGTGGGTCCAGGGCACAACACCCCCGGTGTGAGCTCCCACTCTCTCCATCTCTTGATTGTGCTTTTCGGTCTCCTCTTTGCAGGCTGACCTTAGTGTGTCCTGCCATTCATGGCTCTCTGTTCAAGAGGCAAAAGAAGCCCTAGCTGGTTTTGCTCAGTGGGTAAAACATCAGCCTGTGGACCAGAGGGTCCTGGGTTCAATTCAGGTCAAGGGCATATACCATGGTGGCAGGCTCCTCCCCGGCCGGGGCCCTTGTCGGGGCTCATGCAGGAGGCAACCAATTGATGTGTTTCTCTCACATAGATGTTTCTCTGTCTTTCCCTCTCTCTTCCACTCTCTCTAAAAATCAATGGAAAAATATTCTTGGGTGAGGATTTAAAAAAAAAAAGAGGCAAAAGATAGGCCTCTCACAATTCATGAGCCACAAAGAAGAGAGATGCACTGTTTCCCACATCTTAGAGAGAAATCACCTGGGAGACGTAGGATTGGCCATACTGGAAACACCCACATTTTAGACCAATCACTATGAACAGAGAAAACGGATACCAGGATTGGTCAGCCCTTCGTCACATGCTTGATATAGTGGCTGGGAGAAGAGGAACACTTTTACAGTTGTTGCAGAAGCACAAGCGGAGGGATAGTACCACCATGGGAAAAGTACGGATCTAACAAAGAAGACTGTGTGTTGAAAATAGAGAATAATTGCTTGGAATGAAGAGAGGAGCAGAGTATAAACGCTGAAGACACGGAACCAAGGTCAGCAGAGCAGGTAACCCCAGTTCCAATTAATTCATACAGCACCCTACGATGGAAAACTTCTCAGGGAAACCTCGTCTTTCAGTGCACTGATGATGCCACTTTCCCATCACCACAGGGCCTTCTCCTGCCTGGAATTCCTGGGCTAGTGAACGCCTAAGCTCCATCACATGGCAGACACAATCTATGCTATGGAAGAAAATAAATGGAGGGAAAAGGGAAAGAACCAACCAGCTCGAATTTGGGTAAGTCAAGTGAGCTTTCTGAGCGCATTTTTTTTTTATCATATTTATATATTGTTTTGATGGTTCTTTGAGAATTAAATATATAAATGTGGTTCTAAAAAATGGCAATCAAAACACAAATATAAGGTATTCTTATTAATGTTGTGTAAGATTTGTTGGTTCCCTGCCTAGCAAGACATCTATTAATATTGAAAATTAAAATGTTGCCTGATTTATCTTTCTGAAACAGCTAAAACGTCATTATCATGGTCATTTCTTTCTTCAGCTAAGCAAGGGGTTCTCAGCCCTGGCAGTGTATACAAATTGCATGGAAGCTCAGTAATGTCCTGATACCTCGATGCAACCCAGAGATTTTGCTTAAAATCGTGAGGGCTGGGAGTCTAGGCATCTGTATGTATTAATCTCGCCAGGTGGTTTTCATGTGCAGCCAGGGTTGGAAAGCCGAGACCTCGCCCATTATAGCCTCATTAGTACCTGAGTGCTTCTCTCTGCCTCTTCAAAATAGGCTTCTCGCCTGACTTCAGGTGAGTTTCTTAAACAGCAGCTACAGTACATGAAATTGTCAGCATCCTCCCTTTTAGTCAGCACCCTCCCTTTCCAGGGTGTGATAGGCCGCTTTTGTAACATTCTCTCGAGCAGAAATTCTCTTCCAAATGTGTCTTTCTTGCAGAGATCTGTGCAGAGCAAGTAAAGTAAAACAATTTAGCCGTTTAGCTAAATGGATGACGTACACTAGAGGTGAAATTTTTGTCTAAGGTTTGCAGTTACTAAAATTTACGTGTGCTTCTAAATACTTAACAGATTAAGGAGGCTGGGGCCAATTTAACTCAATCCCAAAACCTTGTCAGCTGAATTCTAATTCCAGATGTACTCTCGATTTAGCTGATATTTCTTGCAATTGTTAACCGCATTGTGGTAGGGGAAGAAAAAACTTTCATTTAGATGCATTCAATTCACCAAAATATTATTGACTGCCTACTGTGTTCCAGGCAAAGTGCAATTGCTTGCGTGAGTGGGAGCCGGGGAAGGTAAGCAAGTTTGAAACCGAAGACAAATACTCAAGCTTTATGCTCCCGTGGGAAAGTTACAGGGGCTGATTTTGCAGCATTCTTGACAGTTTGGGCCAGATAATCTCTTTGTCGTTGGGGGAGGCAGTGGACTGTCCCTGCGAATTGTAGATTCTGGCCACATCTCTGATCTTTACCCACTAGATGCCAATAGAAACCCCAACAACAAAAATGCCCACAGACTTGCCAAATGTCCCTGGAGGAACAAAATCGCTCCCAGTCGAGGACCGCTGTTTTAGAGTGACCACAGAATTCACTATTGTGATATGACCACCGAGTTAAGTCTTTGGCCAGTCTAGGAAACAATTTTACAGAAAATTAATATTAATAATCACAACAATAATCATGAATAATAATATTAATTTCAATTAGGCTGTCACTGTGTACCAAGCACTCTTCTGGGTTTGGGAATATATGATTCCATTAGTCTCTGCTCCTAATAAATGAGAATATGTCCAATAGTGCAGGATAAATACTAAGAAATTGATCATTTCTAAAGAAAAAAAAGTGTTTTCTTGTACTTCAACTGATATTGAATGGATAAAATAAAATAGGCTAATGTGATAGAGCATCACTATGTTCCATTTCCAGTGGAATCCTAGGGAAAGCCTTTTGAAGGAAGTAGCAGTTGACTGAGACCTGAACTGTGAGAACTGAGCAGTGGAAAAAACTGGAGTGAGAGCATCCCAGGAGGGGAAGTACCAAGTGCAAAGGCACTCATCTAGGACTAGAGGCATTTAGACGGAGACAGAGAAATCAGGGGGGTGGGGCGCTCTAAATAGAGAATGGAAATTTGGGAGGTTTAAGGTGAAGGTTGAGCCAAATAACTTGGTTATTGGAAATGGAAAGAAATGATAGTTTTATTCCAGGAGTGACAGGAAGTCAGTGGAAGGTTTTAAGGAAGGGGGTAGTTTGATGATAGGAGGATTTTAATAAATCGGTTGATTGCTGAGAATATTGTATCAAGGGCAAGAGACAGAAAGTGAAACTAGTTAGGAATGGTTTCTTTCAAGTTATTAATCACTTCAATAGATAATGGCTCCAGTTGGAATGATAACAGTATATATGAAGGGAGGCACTGGGATTTTGGAAATTGAATCAATAAAACTTATTGAGGGGGGAGGGTAATGGTGTGAAAGGGTGAAATAAAAAAAATCAAAATGGCTTTGAGCACAGGTGGTGCCATTTTTCTAAGATGGGGGAAACAAGGGAAGAAGTGAACGGGGAAGTAGGGGTCATGAGAATCAGTGGTTCTATTTTATATGTTTTAGTTGCACCTTGAGAATCAGGTAGCAATCTCAAGTTGGCAACTGAGCCCTGGGATGGAGAGCAGCCAAGACGAGGGAAATAAATTTGAATGATGATGACATTATAGCTATGAGACCTCATGCGTTCACTTAGGAAGAGAATAATCAAGTTCAAGACTAGCCCTAAACACTCCAAAGTTAAAAGTTCAGTAGAGCCCTGACTGGTTTGGCTCAGTGGATAGAGTGTCGGCCTGCGGACTTAAGGGTCCCGGGTTCAATTCTGGTCAAGGGCATGTACCTTGGTTGCAGGCACATCCCCAGTGGGGGGTGTGCAGGAGGCAGCTGATCGATGTTTCTCACTCATCGATGTTTCTAACTCTCTATTCCTATCCCTTCCTCTCTGTAAAGAATCAATAAAATATATTTAAAAAAAAAAAAGTTGAGTGGAGAACCAGCATATGAGACAGAAAGAAATTCAAATAACCAGTGAGGTAGGATCAAAAACAAAACCACCACAAGCAAAAAAAAAAAAAAAACAAACCTGGAAGGTATGGTGTCCTTGAAACTATATAAACCAGGAGTGGGGAACGTCCAGCCCCAGGCCGTATAAGGCCTGAGAAATCATTTGGTCTGGCCCTGCCAAGGTGTTAGGGGTGAGTTAATTAACTGTTGGACCAAATATAGCAGGCTAATTTTTAGTTGATAATTTTATATGGCTCTCGAATGATGTTATAAATACCCAAATGGCCCTCGGCAGAAAAAAAGGTTCCCCACCCCTGATATAAATGAAAATGACCTAAAGATTGAGAAACATCTGCAGCCCTTACTGCAAACCCCTTAAATGAGTATTAGCATTTTGTCAGATGAGAAAAATGTCTTTTGACAATGAATAAAATATATTAGCCTAAAGGAGGGGAGTCTACCAAAGGGCCTTAAAAAGGGATGGGGTTGTAGGACACTGATTTATTGGAGTTAGAAGGATAAATAAATGTGTTGATGGTAAGTGATAATTTTCCTTGGAGATTGGTCAGCCCTGAGTAATGGACCCTGCATGCAAGAAAAATATTTCTGGACAAAAAGATTTCTCCATAGAAAGATGTAGCTGTCATGGGCTGGTACATACAGACCCAGGTAGCAAACATTCCGTAGTAGTTGGCCCAGACCTTGTCATCTCTGCTTAAACTCCCTGCCCCCTACTACCAAAACTCCAGTCTTTACTGTCATCTGTATTAAGCTGTGAATTAAAACCAGGTGAATCTTACCTGGGAATCACTTTATATATGCACATGTAATATGCATATAGTTATCATATGCGTATATATATATATACTATATATACAATATTTATATATGTATATATTACCAGGAAATTATATGTTATCTGGAAGATTATATATAAAACCTGGAAATAATATATATGAATAGATAACATATGCTATCTCTATATAACATGTATCAATAGATATAGCTTTCTTCCCCTCACCTTGTCAACATAACAATAGTAATTACAGTCACCAATTATGAGTCCTATACTGTGTCAGGCTCTGTTGAAAAATTCAAAAACCATGAGTTCTTTTCAGCAAAGCAGTAGAGAAATGACTAAGTTTTATAGACAACCTAATAAATTTGCATAACTAGTATAATTCTCTACAAAATTAATGTTCCTTTTCCATAATAACTTTCTTTTGGAATTAATCAACCAAATAACTCTGTCAGGACTCTGTTTTATCTCAGCCCACTTAGCCTATCTCATTATTTCTGGAAACCTTCATAAAAATAAATTATAAAGCCTTTTCTCTTTTTGCCCTCAGAAATCGAAATTCAGGACACTGGCAGAGATCATTTGTGAGCCATTTTCATTTTTGGTTGCCTGTTTCCTTTCACACTGACTGCTGTCAATTTTCACTCTCCTGATAAGCACAATACATGGAGATTTGAGTTATAAAAGCTGGCGGCTTCCTACTTGCTATCCAGTGCTTGATGAGTGATCACCCTGCTCCCATTGGTGTAATTTGGGCTTGGGAAATTAAAACCATTCCCAATAATGAGCAAATGTAAAATGCCACCTAGAAATGTCAGCTGACTTTAGAAAAAATACTTATATGGCACTTTTTGAGACTAAGTTAAGGGATTTTTGTATCTAAGTGTCTTGAAATTTTCTTAACAACTGGTCTTTAATTAACTCCATACTTGGTGAGTAAAGCCATACCAGAAAAGATGATTTATGTCATTTTCTTTTTGAAAATAGTGTTCCTGTGCTTTTTTATAAATATAATCGGATTAATGATTTCTGAGCAGAAAAAGAGATTCCCAGATCAGTTTCATGGCTTCCCTTTAGTTTGACAATGATTTGAAATGCTATGCAAATCAGTTTGTTTGGGGCAAAATAAAAAAATAAAAAAACTCAAAATGGATGAAGCCAAAAGGGGAATTGAAATATGGATTAGTTACCTTTAGGCCTGGCTGAAATTTGAGGCTCTCTATCCATTTCTGTGTTCATCTTTCTTCCATCTAATCTTCATTCTCCAGTACTATTTTTCCATACAGTGGCATTTCTACTAAATTCCATAATCTCAGTGGAAGGAACTCCCTTATTTTCTCAAAATTCGAACAAACTTCTGCCATTTTCATTGTTCCAATGGCTTTGGACCATTTCATGGTGGTCAGGAGGTTGCACCTTTCTTATGGGCCAAGTTCTTACCACGTACCATTTACCTAAAATACATATTAGCCCCAGCTGGGTTGGCTTAGTGGATAGAGCATCAGCCTGCAGACTGAAGGGCCCCAGGTTCGATTCCAGTCAAGGGCACATGCCCAGGTTGCAGGCTCAATCCCCAGTGCGGGGCATGCAGGAGGCAGCCGATCAATGATTCTCTCTCATCATTGATGTTTCTATCTCTCTCTCCCTCTCTTTTCCTCTTTGAAATAAATAAAAATATATGTTTAAAAATAAAAAATATATATTAATAATGGAGAATAATAGTATCCCCCCCCCCAAAAAATGGGAACTTTATTACAAGAATTAGAGGGAAGGGGTTGGGGGTAGTTTTTACATATTTTTAAGAGGTTTCTACTAGAGAACCATGTAAAACCAAATCTCTCTTGGTTATATGTTACCGTGGATAAATTATCTTGAACATCAAGGATATAGTAGACAATCAACGATTATATTGTTACTAGAGGCCCAATGCATGCAATTCATGCAAGGGGCTCGGCCCTCGCAGCCCCAGCTTCATCCGGAAGGTCTTCTGGAAGGACCTCCGGAAGGTTGTTCGTCTGTCTGGTCTAATTAGCATCTTACACTTTTATTATTATAGATTAGAGGCCTGATGCATGAAATTCTTGCAAGGGGCTCGGCCCTCACAGCTGTGGCAGCTTGCCTCGGCCCTCGCAGCCCCAGCTTCATCCGGAAGGTCGTCTGGAAGGACCTCCTGAAGGACCTCCAGAAGGTCATTCAGCTGTCTGGTCTAATTAGCATCTTACACTTTTATTATTATAGATTGCTTCATTAAAGGACTTCAATTCGTAATACTTCTCCAGATAGGCCAAATACTCTCCTCTGATGATAATTTCAATTCTTGATTCAAATTCAACTCTACAGAGAAAAAGCATAAATGCCCACTGTTTTTAATTATAAACCCAAACTGCATGTCTCCTTCTGATCAGACTTTGCTCAACTTTTCGCTCTTTTTATTAAAGTTCACAGTTTATTAGCAAAAAGGTACATTACATATATATCCGATTTTAAACAATAAGAATTTTAAATATATTGAATCCATGTACACAAAACAGAACTCAGAATCGGTGAAGAAACCCACGATAGTCGTATGGTAAGGGTTTCTAAAGACTCCTGGAAACTTGCTACAATGAACATATGTTTAAACCTCTTAAAAATTAAAAAACTAAAAAATGCATTTTCATTATTAACTTAAAGGCCAAGTGTGTCAAATGTTTGTTAAGAACTATTGGTCGGGCAGGGTTTCTTCTTTCCCCAGTGTTATTGAGATATAATTGATATGCAGCACTATAAAAGTTGAAGATATACTATATATAACTCAATCATTATGCTGTACATCTTCAACTTTTACAGTGCTCTATATCTAGTTTTCCTTTTTCATGTTTGGTTTAATATCCATCATCTCAAATAGATATTTGGAAAAAAATGTTTTTTTCCTTGTGATGAGAATTCATAGGCTCCACTCTGTTAACACTTTCAATTATAGTATAAGGTAGTATTAACTATAATCATCATGTTATAAATTACGTCTTTATTACTTATTTATCTTATAATTGGAAATTTGTGCCTTTTGACCACCTTCATCCAGTTTCCTTTCCTCCAACCTTCACCTCTGATAGCCAAAAATCTGATCTTTTTCTATGAGTTTGGCAAAGTTCATCCATCTTATTGAAAATTAACAGGATCTCCTTTTTTATGGCTGAATAATATTTCATTGCATAGGTATGTGTGTGTGTGTGTGTGTGTGTGTGTATCAACTTTTTTATGTATTCATCCAGCAATGAACTCTTAGTTTGTTTTTATGTCTTGGCTATTATAAATAATGCTGCATGAACATCGAGTTGCAGATATCTCTTTGACACAGTGTTTTGTTCCCTTTGGATATATTATCCAGAAGTGAAATTACTGGATCATATGATAGTTCTGTTTTTAACTTTTTGAGTAACCATCATATTGTTTTCCATAGTGGCTGCAACAATTTACAATCCCACCAGCAGTTCACAAGGGTTCTCGGTTCTCCATATCCTCCCTGGCATTTGTTATTTCTGATTTCTTTGAAGATAGTATTACAGGTGTGAGTTGATATATCATCATGGTTTTGATTCACATTGTTATAAATTATAGTGATGTTGAACACCTTTTTATGTACCATTTGGCCATTTGCATATCATTGGAAAAATGCCTATCCAAGTCCTCTGTCCATTTTTAAGTTGGATTATTTGTTGTTTTGCTATTAAGATGAGTTCTTTATATATTTTGGATATTAACCCCTTATCAGATATATGGTTTGCAATTTTTTTTTTCTATCCCATAGGTTGTCTTGCATTTGTTTGTGGTTCCTTTTGCTGAGCAGAAGCTTTTTCATTTAATGTAGTCCTATTTGTTTATCTCTGATTTTGTTGCTTGTGCTTTAGGTGCCATATTAAAAAATCATTGCCAAGACTCATGTCAAGGAGCTTTCCCCCCAGGTTTTCTTCCAGGAATTCTATGGTTTCAGGTCTTACATTTAGGTCTTTAATTCACTTTGAGATAATATCTGTGCCTGGTGTAAGATATGGATCCTGTTTCATCCTTTTACATGTTAAGTATCCAATTTTCCCAGCACCACTTATTGCAGATTGTCTTTCCTCCATTGGTATTCTTTTTTAAAAAAATATATTTTATTGATTTTTTACAGAGAAGAAGGGAGAGGGATAGAGAGTTAGAAACATCGATGAGAGAGAAACATCGATTAGCTGCCTCCTGCACGCCCCCCAGTGGGGATGTGCCCGCAACCAAGGTACATGCCCTTGACTGGAATTGAACCTGGGACCCTTGAGTCTGCAGGCCGACGCTCTATCCACTGAGCCAAACCGGTTCGGCTGCATTGGTATTCTTGACTCCTTTGTCAAATATTAGTTGATCATATATGCAACTATTTCTGAGCCCTTAATTCGGTTCTGTTGTTTGGCCTAAGTGTCTGTTTTTAGGCCAGTATTACACTGTTTTGATTGTTAAACCTTTATAATATAGTTTGAAAGCAGGAATTGTGATGCCTCCAGCTTTGTTCTTTCTCATGATTTCTTTGGCTATCTGGCATCTTTTGTGGTTCTGTATAAAATTTAATACTGCTTTTTCAACTTCTGTAAAAAATCCCATTTAATCTTGATAGAGATTGCATCAAATCTATAGGTGGCCTTGGGTAATATGGACATTTAACTATTTTAATTCTTCCAATACATGGGAATGGAATTATCTTTTCATTTTTTGGGTGTGTCTTCATCTGTTCTTTTCATGAATGTCTTATTAGCGTAAAAGATTTCACCTCCTTGGTTAAATTTATTCTTAAGTGGTTTTTTTTTGTTTTTTATGCTATTGTACATTAGATAATTTTCTTTATTTTGTTCAGATGATTTGTTGTTAGTGTATAGAAGTGCTATTGATTTCTGCATGTTAATTTTGTATCCTGAAACTTTACTTAATTTATTGAATATTTCTAATGGTGGAGGAATCATTAGTATTTTCTATCTATTACATTATTATCTGCAAATAGAGAATTTTACTTTTTTCTTTTCAATTCTGATGCCTTTTATTTCATTTTCCCACCTAATTAGTTAGTGTTTAATACTAGTTTGAATAGGAGTAGTGAGAGTCAGCATCCTTGTCTTGTTCCTTATATAGAGGAAAATCTTTTAGCCTTTCACTATTGAATAAGATATTAGCTGTGGATGTGGGCTTTTCTTTTTTTCTTTTTTTCCATGTATTTATCTTTACTGTTGAAATTATTACAGATGTCCCTCCCCCACCCCTCCCCATTGGCTCCTCCACCCCACACCTGACCCTCCCAGGCCTTCACCACACTATTGTCTGTGTCCCTGGGCTATGCATATGTGCATATAAATTCCCTGGTTAATCTCTCCCCACCCACTTTTATTATGCTGAGGTATGTTTCTTCTGTCTGTTTTGTTAAAGAGTTTTTATCATGAACTAAAGTTGCATTTTGTTAAATGCTTTTTTCTGCTTCTATGGAGATGGTCATATAGTTGTCCTTATATTGGAGTCTTAAGGGTGTAAAGGATTTTATCATTCACAATTCAAAAATACCAATGCACACAATATCTCATGGATGCTAAAACTTACTGGATGAGAGCACCTAAATTCACCAATCAGCTGGTTTGGATTTGGTGGGTAAGATTCAGAGAGCTTCAGCTTCTTCCCATCCCTGGAACTTTCCATTCTCTTCTGAGGTATTTGTTATATTTAGATCTCCTGACATGTTTTGTTGTTGTGTTTTGTTTTACAAAAGCCAATTGTATTTCTATGTTCAAATGTGACAAGGCAAACATGGTCAGGGAGAAGAAGACTTTGTGGGCTTGATAATTTTTGAGTGGTTTTATTTACACACAGGACTGGACATTTTGTTAGGAAAGAGGGGGGAGGCACAGAAGGAAAGCAGGCACTCAGAGCTCTAACTCTGAGTTAATGAATTCTTTCCATGGTCTGAATTCCTCTGAACACACAAAAATGCTACTGATGCCAAACTTTCCAAAATGAAAATTCTCTGGGAGGCATGTTTCCCCTTTGATGAAATATATTCACCCAAGATATTTTTTTTACTAAATAAACTAATTAATAAAATTAAGGGAATTTGTATTTAAAAGATAACACTTCCTAAAGTTTGACATGGCCACTCTACATTTTCACATATCCCAAGAGGCTTAGTGGGTGTCATTGGGCATTTGTCCTTTTTCACTTAACATGTTTTATATGGTTCAACGCAGTCTTCCTAATTAACATTTGCAAACCTTTCAGACTATTACAGAAAACCTTTCAATGACCATCTTCTTACCTATATATTTCTGTTCTTGTAATCATGCTTTAAGTTCCTCGGAGTAGGATATCTGCACCAAAGAGATCACACACCATTAGTGTGTGACTGTATAATAACGTATTATCTTCCCAAGTGCCAGGTAGTTCACAGTGCAGGAGTGCAGTGGTTTCAACAAAAGTTTGAAACACAGGGAAAGCATGAAGCCTGTCATATGGATTTAACCTTTTGAGGACAGCTAGCATGCATGAAGGCTTCTCAACTCCACGCCTTCTCAACTCGGAGCCAACACAGAGGAATAGCAAGTCTCACTTCATCATAGACTAGGGACCACAACCTCCAATGCCCTCACAGTTGGGACAGCCAGTGTGGATTAACCAAGCCAGGAGTCGGGGACCCTGTAAGAAAAGATAGAAACTATGCAACATCGAGTACGCATGTCCCACCTGCCCCAACCACCTCCATCTAATGAGCCGTCTCCACTCAGTTTCAGCTGAAATGGTCAGTTTCAAGAAGTTGGCCATTAATTCAAGTTTAATATGTATAAAACATACTAACACTTGGCAGACAAGAGGAAGGCAGGAAGGGAAGGGAGGATGGACGTTCTGAAAGCTCTGCGTACAGACTTTAAAATGCACTATTTGCAATGATCTTCTCTTTATGGCAGCGAGGCAAGTCACAGTGAGATGTCTTATAAAACTCATTACTGGGATTGGAACTGATAGAAAAAAATACAAAATGAAAGCGCTAAGCAACCAGCAATATCTAAAAGAAATGTCACTCAACGTGATGTACGGTATGCATGCATGAAAAGCAGAATTAGATTCTGGGCTCTAGCAGATGATAAAATAAGGCGCAAAAGAAGTTGTACCACTCTTTCCAAATTACAAAGCTGTAAAGCATTCAGCAGTCAAATAGCAAAAAGGAAAGAACGTGTTTTACTTCTTTAATTGGCATAACCTATTTCCCCCCACAGAATGCCTAGGAAGTGCAATGCTTTCAGAAGTTGCAGAATGACTAGGCTCCTCTCCACTCATTTTCCAAGTGACTTAATTGCTTCAGTAAGATCAGCTACACAGGCTAGTGAAAAGCCCTAGCTAGTGTGTCTTTTTCCAGGTTTACTTTGGTGACAGGAGAAAATGGAAGTGACAGGAGGGAAATGCATAAAAACTGCTAAATTAGGGTAAGATATTGACAAGGATAAGAGAATTCAGCCGTCCAACAGCAAACATCTCTTCCTCATCTCTCAGCATCCTATAGGGTTTATACCGGCATATTTTGGGGGGTCAGGGGGCAGGCAGAGAGGGGAGGTAGGACTTATATGCATGACCTTTTGGAGTTGTCCACAGGCCATATGCTATCAACTAATGTAAGTATTGTGAGAGGAAGATAAAAGATTTGGAGGAATAAGGGACAAGAGAGTTATAACAGCCATAAAAGAAGGCATTTTGTTAGCAAGACAGAAACCCAGAAGCATTTTTGTTTGGAAATATTTCCAAAGTAATAATGTAAGCAAAAAGGACAGCTAATAAGTTACATGTTACTAGTATAATGAAAGTCTGGGGACTGACAGGAAGACAAAACCAATCCACACATTTAAGTCATTGTTCCCTGCGGATTTTCTGTTACCTTTTAGCAGAGTTCTCAGCGCCACTGTTTTGGTAGCTGTAAGTACACTTGTGTTAAGCCAGTTAACAAGGTTGTCCTTAAGATTATGGGGATTTCAGATGAGATATTGGGACAGATATCCAGGTAATCCAAGCAAAGTTCATCTGGGACCTAAAATTGCCTTACAGGTGTCTTAATCCTTACAATAGTTCCAATGTGTTATTATAATTAGCTTCCTGCATCACCAGTATTAGCTTCCTCCATCAGCCTGGCTGATTTGGTAACATTCCTCTGTGAAGGGCCCTGCAGGGCTTCCTAAGACTAGAGAGAAAGTTGTAGTAAATAAGGTCCTTTTCTTCAAATCCAACTCTCTCCCTTGTCTTCTCTTGTTTCCTTGATCTGAAAGTGTCTGTTCCCAGGACAAATAAGCCTATCTCACATTGCATCTTCCCTCCCTGTAAATTCATAGATGAACCATATAATAAAGGTGTATAATCTGCCCTCGAGACATTTATCATCTTGTAGAGAGAAGGCATTATCATCACTTAATTGATTGGGCACTTACTGTGTACCAGGCATTGCCACTGAAGTCTTGACTGGCATCCATCATTAGTCCATTATTACAGTGATCGAGTGGATTGAGGGCTTGTTTTTATTCCTGATCTGAAGATGGAGAAACTAAGGATGAGAGCTATGAAGTCATTTTTCAAGCTTGTATAACTTTCAAGTGACAGACTCAGGACAAGGTCTCAGGTCTGATTCTAAAATCTAGACTCTTAGCCACTAAAGAATATAAAAGATGTTGAAGAAGAAGGCAGTAGTGATGATAGCTGATGTGTATTGAGCCTTTTTATGTTGCAGGCAAAGCGCAGGGCACTTGACATAGATGATAGTCTTGTTCAATTAAAACAGCCACCCTGTGAGGCTGTCACCCCCAATGATTAGATGATGAAAACCAAGGTGATAGAAGTCACGCCTTCTGAGAGGTCATTCAATGTGGTCTCATTGAGCAGAGTGGGTCCCTTAACACAGAAGAACCAGTGCTTCTGAGTTTTAACTGGTAGCTTTGTCCTAGGATGCCCTTAGAGCAGTGGTTCTCAACCTTCGTAATGCCACAACCCTTTAATGCAGTTCCTCATGTTGTGGTGACCCCCAACCAAAAAATTATTTTCATTGCTACTTCATAACTGTAATTTTGCTACTGTTATGAATCATAATGTAAATATCTGATATGCAGGATGTATTTTCATTGTTACAAATTAAACATAATTAAAGCATAGTGATTAATCACAAAAACAATATGTAATTATACATGTGTTTTCGGATGTTCTTAGGCGACCCCTGTGAAAGGGTCATTTGACCCCCAAAGGGGTCGCGACCCACAGGTTGAGAACCACTGCCTTAGAGCATCACACCAAAAGTATGTTTGCGACTGCATGATATCAAGGGGTACAGCTCCCAAGTAGATTCAGGCAATGTCTTATGAGTTTTAGGATTCCTGTATCCAGCTGAATTCCCTGACAATACTATCCTCAGTAAATATTTGTTGTTAATTTTTGATACTTAGGAATCAAGTGGTTAACAGTTAGTTCCCATTGATGTTAAGGTTTATTCCCTCACACCCTGAAGGATTTTCTTTTTTTGCTTTAGAACAAATGGTAGCAGTACACTCTAATATTTGATCCATCAAAACAATGGCTGTAATATTCTTCTTTTCCCATCACATTACCATGACACTTATTTGAGAGCCACTAAAGGATGAGGACATAATTTTTAGAAGACAAATATGATTTAAAAGGAGGGATAGGTTATTATGTGTTTATTTGGCAAACATTACTGAGAGACTTTGCATATTAGGCACTTTTCTAAACCTGCTGAGGGAGACAAAGATGTATATAGACATATGGGTCATTCTACAAGTAAAACATTAGTTGCAAGCTTCACTACGTCGTGGATAAGCATCTTGCATCATCTGCAATTTGTTACCCACTTCATGCTCTTCATTTGCATAAACGATTAATGATCCTGTTAGCAAATGTGTAAACAATGGCTATTAAATACATAAATACACCGTAAATACACCCATTTAACAACCCCTTTCCTTTTGCTAATAAAATAAATCTTCTCTGTTAATAAACTGCTTTACACAAATGTAGTTTATGCATAAACTGCACGTAGACATGAAAAACATGCCTGGAGTGTGCAGTGTGGAAATGATATAGGTATCTAGGAATGAGACACTAGAAAAATTAACCACATCCCTTCAGGTCTAACTGCCTGTGGTCTTCATGGTCCCATTTATTGAAGAATTAAAAGTACATTTATTTTCAAGACTTTTGTTATAAAAATGATAGTTTTACTATACCTTTAGAAATTATATCTGCATTCATATTACTTCTTTGTCTTAATACATTTTCTCTATGAGATGTTTCCACTCCTTTAGATACTGACTATAAAAGCAAAATGAAGTGTGGAGTTTAAGTTATGATTAAAAGAATTAAAACCTTATTGCCAAAAAAGGGAGACATGGCAGTTTTATATTCTCATTGCCTTCTCTAAATGATTATCCAATCTTCTAAGTTCAACGTAGGTAATGAATATAAATCCCTTGTATTTGTAATGCCTTTGGATTTTTATTTGCAATAGTAAGGCAGAATGAGGTATGCTGGCCAAACCAACTAAAATTGAGGATATTATTTTTGTTTTATTGAGGGAAAGCATACATACTTTAAAGCATGCAGAGTACACTAATCCTCAGTGCACAGCTAGATGAGTTTGTATACCTGACCAAGATCTAGAACAATTCTGAGCAGCAGCAATTTCCTTCATAGAAGTCCCTAGTCAATAACCAACCCCCAGCCCTCAAGTCAGGGTAATCAGTAAAATGGCTTTTCTTAACACTGATTGTTTTAGCTTGCTCTTAGATGTCATGTAAGTGGAATTTTGCAGTATGTACTCTTTATATCTAGTTGGGGTTTTTTTCACTCAACAAAATGTGAGATTTATCTATGTTGTATGCAGTTGGTTGTGTGTAGTTAATTCTTTTTTCATTGTTGTTGTATATTGTATTGCATGAATATGATATAATATATTTATTCATTCCTCTGTTGATAGATATTTTGGTTATTTCCAGTATTTGTGTAATATGTGGATACAGTATTTTATATAAACTTTTTTAAAGGTATCAATAAGCTAAAATAAAGTAAGCAATATTCAAAAGACCAAAAGCTAATAAAGTCATAGGTGAAAGTTGTCTTAAACTTGAGAGTAGTTGCTGAACTTGGTGAACCTGAGCTTCAGTTGTCACAGCCTCTCTGGATAGAAATGCACCATCTAAGTAGTTGGAGAAAAGGAGAGTATAATAGGAACCTTTGGCAGTAATTTGAAACCCTCATTTTGGGGCAAAGAATCTAGCTCAGCAAAGAAACTGCCCATCATAAAATGTAGTACAACATGTAAGAAAAAATAAATGTACTCTGAAAGTTTATTTGCCCAAGTTAGACCCTTGTATGTTTGAGCCCAGTTTTTACCTCCTATTTGATCCTAAATTTTGTTTTATGCTTCCTCTGGCTATTGGTGCCACTCAGGTACCTGGATGAAACAGATGCAAATTCTTACTGGGAGAATTCACTTTCAAATGAGGCCTCAGACATTTTCCTAAAGTTTAAAAAAATAATGAAACACAGGAAATGTGATGCTAGAATAAGACCCGACAGAAATAGAACAATAAAGAAAATCTGTATTAGAATTATAAAATAAAGATTAGAAAAGAAAATGAATATGCTAAAAGAAACAAATTGAACATATGAGTCAGAACAAGAGACCTCAAAAAGACTAAGCAATTTTGGAGAGTTAGGGGAAGAACCAAATAGAACTTGCAGCAATAGAAAATATAAAATTTAAAATAGGACCAAAAATGATTGTGAAATATATAAATTACATTTAATCAGAGCTTCAAAAGGAAAGAGGAGAAGAAATGATGAAAACAACATTTGAAAGAACTTTTCAGAACAAATGAAGGACGATTTATTGATTCCACAATGTCAACAAAAGGAAGGAAATAATAAAAACTGAATCCACATCTGTAAACATCTATAAAAATCTGGACGCAACGATAAAGAAAAGAACCTAAAAAAAAAAAGAAAAAGAAGAAAAAAAGAAAAGAACCTAAAATCAATTAGAGAGGAAAAACGTGAATATTATAGTACCTTCCAATGGATGGCATTGGATTGGCAGCTGATATTTCTCAAGTGACAGAGGAAGCCGGGAGTGTAATAGTATCTTCAGTGTGCTTAGAGAGTACTTAACTTAGAATTGCATACTCATCAATTTTTTTTAACAATGTTAATTTTTCCTATCCATACACAAGGTATATTTCTATTTATTTGTACCTTCTTCCATTTCTTTCTTCAATGTCTCACAGGTTCCTGGGTACAGGTCTTTTACTTCCTTGTTTAAATGTATTCCTAGGTATTGTATTCTTTATGATGGAAATGTAAGTGAGATTGTTTTTCTTAATTTATCTTTCTGATAGTTTGTAATCATTGTATAAAATGCAACTGGTCACCTGCAAAGAATGATTGTTTTACTTCTTCCTTTCCAGTTTGGATGCCTTTTATTTCTTTTTCTTGTCTGATTGCTGTGGCTAGGACTTTTAGTGCTGTGATAAATACGAATGGTGAAAGTGGACATCCTGTCTTTGTTCTTGATTTTAAAGAGGAAGCTCTATTTTCCCCATTGAGCATTATATTAACTATACATGGCCTTTACTATATTGAGGTATGTTCCCTCTATTTCTACCTTGTTGAGTTTTTCATTATAAATGGAGATTGGATTTTATCAAATGATTTTTCTGCATCTGTTGACATGATCATATGATTTTTATCTTTTATTTTGTTTGTGGTGTATCATATTAATCAATTTGTGGATATTGAACCAGCCTTACATCCCACTTGATCATGGTGTATGATTTTTTTAATGTATTGCTGAATTTTACTTGCTAATGTTTTGTTGAGGACTTTTGCATCTATGTTCATCAGGTATATTGGTAATAATTTTTTTTCTGTAGTGTCTTTGTCTAGTTTAGGTATCAGAGTAATGCTGGCCTCATAAAAACGTGTTTAGCATCTTCCCACCTCTTCAATATTTTGAAATAGTGTGAGAAGCAGAAGTATTAATTCTTCTAGGAATGTTGCATCAATTTCACCTGTGAAGCAGTTTGTTTGATGTGTGATTTTTTTTTTATTACCTGTTGAGTTTGTTAGTAATCATTGGATTGTTCAGATTTACTGTCTCTTGCTGATTCAGTCTTGGAAGATTGCATATTTCTAGGAATTTATTTATTTATTTTTCGAGGCTGTACAACTTGTTTACATATAATTATTTCTATTATTTTCTTATAACCCTTTGTATCTATTTCATGTTAGTTGTCACTGCTGTTTCACTTCTGATTTTATTGAGGCACTCTCTTTTTCTGTTTTGATGAGTCTGGAAACAGGTCTATCAATTTTATTTATCATTTTGTAGGACTAGGTCTTGGTTTCACTGATCTTTTCTATTTTTTTAGACTCTATTTCATTTATGTACACTCTGATGTTTATTATTTCCTCCTTTCTCCTCTCTTGGGGCTTTATTTGTTCTTTTTCCAGGTTCTTTATGTGTAAAGTTAAGTTTTTTAGTTGAGATTTTTATTGTTTCTTGAGGTATACCTGTATTGCTTTAAATTTTCCTTCTAGTACTGCTGTCCCTGTCGTACAGATTTGAGACGTTGTGTTTTTATTTTCGTTTTTCTCAAGCTATCTTTTGACTTATTCCTTGATTTCATCGCTAACCCATTCATTGTTTAGTAGCATGTTATTTAGCCTCTATGTGTTTTTGTATTTTTTCAGGTTTTTTTCTTGTGATTGATTTATAGTTTCATTACCATTGTGGTTGGAGAAGATGCTTGAGATTATTTCAATTTTCTTAAATTTGTTGGGACTTGTCTTGTGGCCTGACATCTGGTCTATCCTGTAAAATGTTCCATGTGCACTTGAAAAGAATGTACATCTGCATCTTTGGGGTGAAATGTTCTAAAAACATCAATTAAGTCTATCTGGACTAATATATCGTTTAAGGCGACTGTTTCCTTGTTGATTTTCTATATGAATTATCAATCCATTGATGTCAGTATGGAGTATTAAAGTCCCCTACTCTGTACTACTGTCAATCTGTCCCTTGATGTCCATCAATATATGCTTTATATATTCAGATACTCCTACGCTGGAAGATTAGATGTTTATGAGTTCTATTCACTTGTAGAATTGATCTTTTTATCATTATGAAAGTTCCTTTTTTGTCTCTTATTTCATCTCTTGTTTTAAAGTCTGTTTTGTTTGATAAATATTGCTACTGCAGCTTTTTAAATTTTTTTTATTTCATCCTGGCTGGTGTTGCTAAGTCGTTAGAACATCTGCCCACGCACCAAAGGTCACAGGTTTGATTCCTGGTCAAGTACCTGGGTTGCAGATTTGATCCTGGTCCTTGGGTTGGTTGAGCTTGAGAGGCAACCAGTCGATGTGTATCTCACATGATGTTTCTCTCTCTGTGTCTCCCTCCCTCTTCCTCCTCTCTCCTTCCTCCTCCCTCCCTCCCTTCTTCCTTCCCTCCCTCTCCCCCGTCCCCGCCCCACTATCTCTAAAAATCAATGGAAAAATAACCTCGGGTGAGGATTAATGACAAAAAAATTAAAAATGTTTCATTTCCATTAAATACCTTTTCTATTCCTTGACTTTCAGTCTGTGTGTCTTTCTTCTTTTAAAAAAAATCTTTATTGTTGAGAGTATTACAGATGCCTCCCCTTTTTCCCCCCATTGCCCCCCTCCACCTGGTTCCCACCCTGCGCCAGGCCTTCACTATCCTAATGTCTGTGTCCATAGGTCGGATCTGTGTTTAGTCTCTTCCTGCCCTCCCTCCCCGCTTCTCCTCTGAGATTTGTCATTCTGTTCCATGTTTCCAACCCTGGAGAAAGCTGTCCCAAGGCCTCACCCTTTAGCTCTTGCCCTGGTTTTCACAGCCAGATATTATGGAGACTCCTTTTCCTGGCAGCTGATTTATCCCACTTGATTCTTAATCACCACACCATGGGTGTGGGACCTGCTCATTCCACATTTCTACCCATCCTACCAGACTCTACATGGCTTATTTATGTTCTTAGTTATAGGAATTCTGTTTAGCTAGTCTGTATGTAGTTCTCCATGATGACTGTTCTAGAATTTTGTTATAATTTTGATGTGGTCAGGGGAGGAGGTAAGCACAGCGTCTACCTACTCTGCCATCTTGACCAGAATTCTGTTGATTCTTACCACCCATTTTTCATTTAGCAAACTTCGTCCCTCACATCTGGCAGAATGCCATAACTAATTCCTTTGAGGCCTCTCAGGAAGCCAGATCCCACACTTCAGTTCTGTGTGTTTCCTCCCAATCTTCTTCTCTTATACTAACCAAGCTATACAATGGAAACCAAAAACAACACCAAAGTTTCCTCTGAATCAAGCCTCTTTTTCAAAGCCCTTAGCATAATATAGTTGTTAAAAGTAAGACTTCAGAATTAAACACATAATTTTGAGTCCTGAATCTGCTACTTGCTAGCATTGCAAGTTATTTAAGCTGTCTAGGTATTGGTTTCTTCATCTATAAATTTGAAATGTTAATATCTACTTTATGGAGCTGTTATAAAAGATGAATACACATAAAATAATTAGAGCTGTGATTGGCACATAAATGTTCAATAAATGTTTACTATGACTTTAATTAGGAATGCATACAAGTGAGAAGATTGCTAAAACTCATTCAGACCACTAACTGTGAATCTACTAGAATCACACTAGAGGAAAACACCATAGCCTGCAGCTACACAGGAAACGTAAAACTGAGTAATGACCATGCACTGGTCAACATAGGAAGCCTGAATTATCCAGAAAATTGCCCCTGCTCCCGTTTTGATTTGCCTTTACAGATACCACCCTAAGGTCACTTTCTACACTTGATTTGATTCTTTGACAGTCATACTCAGAAATGTATCATCAGAATCTAAATGCATTTTTATCGCATGCTGTAAATCCCATTTTATTTGCCAAGGCAGAGTCAAACAAGAGCTCTGTAGGAGCATTCACTACAACATATTTATATGGACATTGGAATGAGCAATGACATCACTACAGTGTTGTTGATGAATACATTCGTGTGAGACATTTAAATTTTTTAAATTGTCATCTTCCTGCAGATTGTGTTATTCATTTTAGCCTTGCTTGCTTGAGGATTTAATTTCGCTGTTATTTGCCATTAAAACAAGCATATTATACAAGAGACCTATTTTTTATTTAGACAGAACAAAACAGATTTTGAACAATATATGACCTACTTCAGGCAGACAAAAAGCTTTCAAATTATTAACATTCTTTATTTTAATAATATTTATTTTACTCCTTTTTATGCTTGTTGCTGTTAAATACTTTCAAAAGTTGAATCCAATGAAACTATACTAAAGGGAATACAATTAGTTACAACACCAAGCACTGTACCCCAACCTTGAGATTTTCATTCAGGATGTCAAGATAGTAGATAGATACCAGCATTTAAACAAGTAGTCCAGGTGATATCCTGGTGCAGGGAATTTATGGGCCACAGTTTTAGCAGCTAATTAAAAAATATGTAAACCATTTATGGGCCTTACTCAGGAGACTAATAGTATCAATCTTCAGTAACTGTGATGTAATATCACAAAACACCTAGCATCTGAATACTAAAACACCTCGAAGTTCAAGAAGATTTGGATTTAAAGTCATAACAAGCTGATGTTTTCCCCAAATTTTCTGAAAACCATGGTTGTCTCATTCAAAAGAAAGCAGTTCATTTCTCCTTACATCTTTACTGATATTCATACTTTTCTAGACACCAGGCAATAAAAGGAAAAAAAAACCTTTTTGACGGTTTTTTTAAAAACTGTGTGCTCTATACAAATTTATCTGCTGCTGGGGAAGAAGCGATCACTGAATGCAGCCAGTGATTTTTCAAAGCACTTCTAGTAAGTTTAAAGTGTTTCATTTTGAATTTTGCTTCTGTGATTCCTGGCCATTTTCTTACTGTTTGGATTTTCCTGGTGAGTCTTTCCACACAGCTGTTTAATGATGCTCCATGCTGACTCTCCAGCTTCAAAGTCACCCTAGTAGAAAACCCACAGTTGGATGATATGAGTGCATATCCAATAGCCCAAGTAAAGGTAATGAGCATGTATGTTCCCAGGCAGAACAGCCACAGAGCCAATGTGGAAGATAGATTTTACTCCAAGCTAATTCCAATTGACTGGTTGTGACCCCCTTCAGTGTAACAAACAGTGAGGCCAGAGGTTCCAAGGAAGTTTTCCACCTGAAGAATAGTTAGCTAAGTGGGACACAAGATTCTACTTTACTATTAATTGTACTAGTGCTCAGGCAACATTCAGGATCAGATACAACCAGATAGGGGCTACAAGCGGTAAGTAGGTCCTGTTGCTTTCTTATGTACCTGTCTTGTTATCGGGAAGTATTACTACTTTCTGAATGACCACAAGTGGAGAAATCAAAGTCTGTGTTGGATAGGCATGTAGATTTGGACACATAGGTTGCTATTCTACCACCTGGTTGGAAAAATATGAGTACTTGATTCTGCCTTTAACAGTGGCCCTGTTCACTAATACAGGTGGATACATCAAATCAGTGTTTTCCCCTTCTAAAGACAAGTGAGGGAAGGGAAGACAGAAATCAACAAGAGAATAGAAGCATTCTTGGACATGCACATTTATGATTATTAGGGAAAGGTTTTTAGCTTGTTCATATTCTCAAAAGAGAATCTTTCTGATATGGCCAAGTAAATATCTATCAGACTAAGCCTCTCACAGACAATAACTGTAAACTCTGGACCAGCGGTCACCAGCGGTCCATTGGTTGGTGACCGCTGCCTGGACACAATTTTTAAAAAAAAATTTCTAAAGTCACTAAGTAAAAACTTGGAGGAAGAGAACAGTGCTCAATAAGTTCGTTCTCTCTCTCTCTCTCTCTCTCTCTCTCTCTCTTTCTCTCTCTTTCTTTCTCTTTCTCTCTCTCTCTCTCTCTCTCTCTCTCTCACACACACACACACACTCAGTGTAGGTAAAACTCTAATTGAAAACCCACACTGTTTTTGGCCTATAGAAGCAGAGGACAGAGTTTGAAACAGCCACAATCTCTGGAAAGGGTTGGACATGTGTGGAGGATGGGCACGGAAAGAAGAGAGACGAGAGGAACCCCCAAATTATCTGTCCAAATCCATGGCCAACCTCTGAACCACACATGCGTGAGGCAGACATCAAACAACCCAGATTAGGATAAAAGAACTGAAAAGAGTTTTAAGCTTTCATCCAAGAGACAAATTTGTGTTTTGAGTTCAACCAAATTAATCACTGCTAAAACAAAAAGTTACCACTCTTGTGAGAAATATAACAGAATCTATATATTTCAACACATAACATTCACAATGTCCAGGGTATAATTCAGAATTACTCAGCATACAAAGAAACAGGAACGTGTGACCAGTACTCAAAATAAGACAATCAATTAAGAAATAAGAAAACAGCTCCAAATTATCTAAATATTGGAATTAGCAGACAATGACTTTAAAGCAGCCATAGAAAAATATTCTCATAATAGATGAAAAGTTGGGAAAACTTAGCAGACAAGCATAAATGAGTTAAAAGAACACAATTGAAATTCTAGAACTGAGAAATACTTTATTTCAAAGGAATATATGGCTCTCTTCTCAAAATTAAACTACATTGCCTTCTGGCTCACTATTTATTTAATTTAAAAAACTTGAGTTTGGCCCTGGCCTGTGTGGCTCAGTTTGTTGGAATGTCATCCGGTAGGCCAGAAGGTGGCATCTCTGATTCCTGGTCAGGGCACACACCCAGGTTTCAGGTTCCATCTCCTGTAGGGCCCAGGTTCATGCAGGAGGCAAGCAATCAATGTCTCTCTTTCAACTCTCTCCTTCTCCCTCTTTCTCTCCCCCCTCCTTCCTCCTTCCCTTTCCTCTCTCTAAAATCAATTTTAAAATGCTTTATTAAGAAATAAAATAAAAAAACTTGAGTTTGTTCTTCTCTGAAGAAGGAACATGTCATAAAGAAAGAAACAGTCCTGAAATGGCTTTGAGGGTGAAATGTTGGACCTGTAAGAAAGTGAGCACTGTTGCCTAAATAAATTAACCTTAAACAAAGTACTTCACCTCTCTGTTCCTATTTTCTTTAGCTGAAAATGGGGACAATAATGGTACTTCTGTATAATATAATATTCTAAGCACAATTCATATAACCTGATAATTGTTCAATAAACTTTATGATGATAATGATTTTTAATTGGGTTCTGAAAGTATCTTCTCTAAAACTGGATTATCAAGGTGGATGACATATTCTGGCTGGGTTTTGAGAGCTAGCTGAAGGAGGAGAGGCTAGGATCAGATAAAGTAACCTAAAGAGATTTCCAAATGCAGAGTGTCTGTTTCTAAGACTTTGTTTGGAATCCTCGGTAGTGTTTGTCCACTGCTGATTAGCTTTTGACACGTGTGCCTTTCCTCTCGACTCAATGTTAATCGTCTTTGTCAAATGATTCCACTAAAGTGTCTTGTTAGCCCTAAAATAATGGTGAAATGATTAATTTCTAGGTGCTGACTTGAATAATAGTAATCTTGTTGAAATCATTTGGTATGAATGCGACTGTCATCTGTATTTAAAAAGACTGAAAGCAGCTGGCAGTTTCTGATCTGTCCTGTCACTACCATTGACGTTTGAAGGAACTGTGGGGTCTGCTCTCTTGAGAAGCATAGCTCGCAAGTATGACACTCACTGATAAGTTGTAATTGTAGTATTTAGGGAGTGGAAATAGAATTTTCAACTGCTTATCAAGCAGTTCTCCCCAATCCTCCTTCCCCACAGGAATTGAGAGGCATATTCGGAACATAAATTCCAATCATCTCCTGCCATCATCCTCAGGCATTTGTTCCAACATGCAGCCTAAATAATGGGGACATTTAGCACGTGGTTCTAAACGTGAAACAAGATTGTCCTTCTGCCCTCATCCTCATGGCTCCATTGGAAAAGGGACTTTTGAAACTAAAGGGTGAGGTCTTACGTACAGATCTGGGGTCACTTGTGGAACACGTTTATCAAGTTACTCTTACGTAATTATAATAGGTAACAAGGGCATACAAACAAGGGAGACACATTCCTGTTATCGAGTTCTCCCTAATTAGTGGGAGAGGCGAAGTAAGTGTTTCGGAATCTTATGATCCAGATATCTGCCGTAAACTATAGGAACATTTTAATGAATTATCATAAGCATCCAGGTGAGCCAGGTGAACATACTGTGAAAGTACTGCACTTGGATTACCAGTGTGTACACCTGGCCAAGAGGTTGTACCTCCCCAGAGGAAAGAGCTTATTTTTAAAATTCACACATAGGTGTCATATGAACTGAAATAAGTGTGAGTGTGATAGTGTTCGCCTTTGCCTTGCTTTACTTACTTTATTTGCTGTATACAACAGATTAACTGTGGCTTTCAGTGTCGTGGTACTAGTATATTTTAAGAAATTCTGTGGTTCAGAATGGGTTATATCAATTAAATTACAAGATTGTTTTTTAAATACATTTTTCAATTACAGATGCATATAATAAATTAATTTTGTATCCTGGTAATGTATTATTTATCAGTTCTAATAGATTTTGATGGTCACTTTAGGGTTCTCTACATACAGCATTGTATCATGTTATTTGCAAATGACAGTTTAATTTATTCCTTTCTGTTTGAATACCTTTTATTTTTTTATTGTATGATTGCTGTGTC
The DNA here is from genome assembly GCF_000147115.1 of Myotis lucifugus. Lineage (NCBI taxonomy): Eukaryota > Metazoa > Chordata > Mammalia > Chiroptera > Vespertilionidae > Myotis > Myotis lucifugus. The sequence goes on from NW_005871056.1 coordinate 18,312,183, forward strand.
TAGGTCTTCTAATGCTATGTTGAATAACAGTGGTGAAAGTGGACATCTTTGTCTTATACCTTATCATAAGAAAAATACTCACTATGAGTATGATATTAGATGTGGACTTGTCATATATGGCCTTTATTATAATGAGGTATGTTCCCTCTATGCCCACTTTGCTGAGAGTTTTTATGATAAATGGATACTTGATTTTGTCAAATACTTTTTCTGCATCTGTTGATATGATCATGTGACTTTTATCCTTCATTTTGTTTATGTAGTATATCGCATTTATTGATTTGAAGATTTTGTACCAAATTTGCATCCCCAGAATAAATCTCACACAATCATGGTGTATGATCTTTTCATTGTAATGCTGAATTCAGTTTGCTAATATTTTGTTGGGAATTTTTTAATCTATGTTTATCAGGTATATTAGCCTCTAATTTTCTTTTGTTGTAATATCTTTGGTTTTGGAATAAATCTAATGCTGGCTTTATAAAATGAGGTTGAGATCTACCCTACTCTTGAACATTTTTAAATCATTTGAGGATAGGTATTCTTTTTTGAATGTTTGCTAAAATTCACCTATGAAGATATCTGGTCTAGGATTTTTGTTAGAAGTTTTGTGATTACTGATTTAATTTAGTTAGTAGTTAGTCTGTTAAAATTTTCTGTTTCTTCCTGATACAATTTATCCATTTCTCCCAGGCTGCCCAATTTGTTAGCATATAATTATTTGTAGTATTTTATTATAAATCTTTGTATTGCTGTGGTGTCAGTTATCTTATTTCATTAGCAGTTATCTCATTTCTGATTGTATTTACTTGGGTCCTCTTTTTTTTATCTTGGTGAGTCTACTTAAAGGTTTGTCAGTTTTATTTAACTAATCAAAACAAACGGCTCTTGATTTCATTGGTCTTTTTATTATTTCTTTAGACATTATTTTGTTTATTTCTCCTCTGATCTTTATAATCTCCTTCCTTCTACTCCCTTTGAGCTGTTTGTTGTTCTTTTTCTAGTTCCTTTAAGTGCAGGGTTAGATTGTTTATTTGAAATTGTCCTTGTTTACTGAGGTAGCCCGTATTGCTCTAAATTTCCCTCTTAGAACTTCTTTGGTGTGTTCCTTAGATTGTGGGCCATTATGTTTACATTTTCATTTCTCTCAAGGTATCTTTTGCTGTCTTCCTTGATCTCATTGTTGACCTATTCATTGTTTAGTGGCATGTTATTTAGCTTCCATGTGTTTGGGTGTTTTTTCTGTTTTCTTCTTGTAATTGATTCCTAGTTTCACATCGTTGTGCTCAGAGAAGATGTTTACTATAATTTCAGTCTTCTTAAATTTATTGAGACTAGTTTTGTGGCCTAACATCTGGTCTATTCAGGAAAATGTTTCATGTGCACTTAAAAAGAATGTATATTCTGCTACTTTGGGTTGAAATGTTCTAAAAATATCAATTAAATCCATCTGCTCTAATGTGTCATTTAAGGCCTGTTTCCTTGTTGATTTTCTGTCTGGTTTATCTATCCACTGATGTCAATGGGGTGTTAAAGTCTGATACTATTGCCATTACTGTCAATCTCTGCCTTTATGTTTACCACTATTCGCTTAATATATGTAGGTACTACTACATTGGGTGTGTGAATGTTTATAAGGGTTCTATCCTCTTACAAGATTGATCCCTTTATCATTATGAAATGCCCTTCTATGTCTCTTATTTCAACCTTTGTTTTAAAGTTTGTCTGTTTAAGTATTACTACCCCAGCTTTTTTTTTTATTTCTATTTGCATAAAATATATTTTTCTATCCCTTTACTTTCAGTCCATGTGTGTCTTTCAATCTGAAGGGGGTCTCTTTTAGGCAGCATATGTACAGGTTTTATTTTTCATTCATTTCATCCTGTGTTATTGGATTGGGGCATTTAATCCATTTACATTACATTCTTGATAGTTATGTAGTTACTAGTGGCCCGGTGCACGAAATTCGGCCGGGGGGGGGGGGGGGGGGGCGTGTCCCTCAGCCCGGCCTGCACCCTCTCTAATCTGGGACCCTGTGGGACTGGGCCTAAACCATCAGTCAGACATCCCTCTCACAATCTGGGACCACTGCCTCCTAACTGCTCTCCTGCCTGCCAGCCTGCTCACCCCCAAC
>NW_005871056.1:18314847-18338212 GCF_000147115.1 Myotis lucifugus
TAGCGTATACTCTTTAATTACATAGATGCTTTCTATTAGTCGTATCGGATTGCTATTATAGTTCCCGCAGTTCCTTTATGATCTCCTCAGATCTCTTTGGATATAGATAATGTCCTATAGTGTTTTTTTGAATTCCTCTTTCCTATTTGGTGTACAGCGAGCCCTTGACTTACGAGTTCAATTCGTGCTGTGAGTGAGCTCGTAACTCAAACTACTCGTATGTCAAATCAATTTTCACCATTACAATGAATTGAATGCTGGGCTGATGTTGTGACGTTCACTGTGACGTTCGCTGCGCCAACTAGTGGTGGGGTATCTGAAGCTGGCTCGTAACCCGAATTTTAGCTCGCAACTCAAAGCAAAAAATCGGCCGAGAGATGGCTCGTATCTCGAAAAATTCGTTAGTCGGGATACTCGTAAGTCAAGGCCCCACTGTGTACCTCTTATAGATTTTTGGTTTGTGTTTACCATGTGCTTCATACATACCAAGCTATGTTTATAGCAGCCCTTTTAAGTTTATGGTTGCTTAAAATTCAAGCACATTCTAAAACCACTACAACTTTTACTCACCCACTTCACATATGTTTTTTGTCATTTTTATTTCCTTGTGTGTGTGTGTGTGTGTGTGTGTATGTGTATCCTTTAATTTATTATTGTAATTATGTGTAACCTTCCTACTTTTGACTTTTAACCTTTGTATTCATTTTAGAGTTGATTGATAGACTGCCTTTCCTAAGTGTTTGCCTTTTTAAGTTTTCTCTCCTATATTTTCTTATTCATATTTTTCATCTTTTCTTTTCTTCTTAGAGAAGTCCCTTTAACATTTCTTATAATATAATGGTTTCGTGGTGACAAACTCCTTTAGCTTTTTCTTATCTGGGTAACTATCTCTCCCTCTATTCTACACAATAGCCTAGTTGGGTAGCACAGTCTTGGTGGTGGGTCTTTGTCTTTCATTATTTTGAATATTTTGTGCCACTCCCTTGTGGCCTGCAAAATTTTTGTTGAGAATTCAGTTGACAGTCTTATCAGAACTCCTCTGTACAAAACTATCTGCTTTTCTCTTGCTCCTTTTAAGATTCTATTTTTGACTTTAACCTTGGCATTTTCATTATGATGTATCTTGGTGTGGGCCTCTCAGGGTTCATCTTGTTTGGGAATCTCTGTGTCTACTTCCATCACAAGGCTGGGTAAATTTTCATTACATCCTTAGTTATAGGATTTCTGTTCAGATAGTCTTCTGACGCTTCTTTTTTAATTACATTTTATTTTTTAAAATGATAATTAAATGGAAGACCTGTAATTGTGGGGAAGCTATAAGCTCCCTTGTTACAGCCCTGCCATCCCTTGCTGTGTGTATGTATATAATACTTTGTCCTTCATATGAGAAAGATCCAGTGTTGGAATTTTTTGGTATAAATAAATGTTTTGGTTTTATTTATAAAAAAAAATATTTATCAGGTGCTTTTTAATGATGATTGTTTTATACTTTAATGGTAATTTTGATGTGGTCACAGGAGGAGGCGAGCATAATGTTTACCTACTTTGCTGTCTAAACAGGAAGTAGTCTAGATTATAAATATTCTAGATAATAAAAGCCTAATATGCAAATTGTCCCCTCGGGTGGTCGTTCAACCGGGAGTTCGACCCGGAGACTGGGAGGTCAACCACTCACTATGATGTGGACTGAACACCAGGGGGCAGTGTGGCACATGGTGGGCGTCAGTGATGTGGTTCTGGCAGCGGGTGGCAGTGGAGGTGCTGCTGGCCCCGATGGGCCACAATGACAGCGGGACCACAGCAGGATGGTGGAGCAGGTGAGCGGGTGGCACCAGGCCAAGGTGGGGGCGAGTGGAAGCCCAATTGCCCCACCAGTCACCCCACAGACAGCAACCAGAGGTGGCGGTGGGGGACGGGGTTGCCGCCTGGCTCCCAGGCATTGAGGGAGCTGGGCGGAGGGCCCAGCCCTGATTGATCGTCCCGCAGGTGGGATGGTGAAGCAGGTGAAGGGGCAGTGCCAGGCCATGGCAGGGTGCCAGGCAGGGCTGTGAGGCTGGAGGCTGAGCTGGGGCTACGAGCCTGGGGGCGAGAGCTGGGGCCCGATCCCTGCAGGCCACCCCGAGGGACCCCACCCGTGCACGAACTCGTGAACCAGGCCTCTAGTCTTGAAGATAAAAGTATATCCACATAGAGGGTTTTTTATTTAATGAACACACCATCTTTTACTTTCTTCATTGAAACACTGTTTGTTAACACTCAGGATACCAGGGGTCCAGGGCTAATGGTGATACAACAGGTTAGTTATGGTTCTGTTACCAAGACCTTGACTATCTGATGAATGTGATAATGTAGACCAACAGTAATGCTAGGAAGTATAAGGTTGCTGATGTCACAAAAATGGTACAGACACATGCTCCTGAGCATTCGGATGAAGTCATCTATCCATTAAGTGCAAATGGCAGGCCTCAACCCAAATGCCTTGTAATTGTGAATTAATGGTGCAATCAGTCCATGTCTTTTTACTTCAGCATCCTTTAGTTAGTAAATGCTGTTGATTCCCTTCACAGTTAGGAGACAACTGGATGATACAAAGCAGTCTCTGGTTTATATGCCCCCAAAAGACAACCCTACTTTTTACACTTGTTACACAAAGATCCTGAATATTTGGAGATTGAATATCCTCAAAGGCCCTAACCAGTTTGGCTCAGTGGATAGAGTGTCGGCCTGCGGACTCAAGGGTCCCAGGTTCAATTCCGGTCAAGGGCATGTACCTTGGTTGCGGGCACATCCCCAGTAGGGGGTGTGCAGGAGGCAGCTGATCGATGTTTCTCTCTCATCGATGTTTCTAATTCTCTATCCCTCTCCCTCTCTGTAAAAAATCAATAAAATCCTTACTAATAAAAGACTAAGTAGTCATCACGCTCTCATGCATGATGCCCTCACGCCATCACAAGATGGCTCAGCGCACAGTGGAGGCGGGCTTCCTGTGGCCCCAAGCACCCACCTCAGAGGCGGAACCCCCGGCTCCGGCCTACCTCTTTGGGGCAATCCATCGAGGAGCCCTGGATGGGTGGGCGGGGCATACCTCTTTGGGGCGATCCATTGCAGGGCTCCCGCACTGTGAGAGGCCACAGGCCAGGCTGGGGGCCCCCCTCCCCCCCAAGTGCATAAATTTTGTGCACCAGGCCACTAGTATATTTAAAAAAAGAAGAAGAAAAAGAAAATCCTCAAAGGCTTTTGTTTTTAACATTGCATAAATCATAATCATTATGCTAATTTCAAATGATAGTGCTTTCCCTTTATTTATGTTATATCTTTATTACTTGGTGAATGTAAAGATTATATGTATATATAAGAGATTTCAATCATAAGTTTGTTTCTAAATATGGTTCCTCAACTTATACATAACAGCCTATATGTTTTTAATTCTTCATCCCCAATATTTCATATAAAGATTATATTTAGCAAATCAGTCCACAGCATTAATGGAGAAATGTTCATCCTTACCAGTTAAGAAGAATTTCTACTTATGATCCTTTAAGCAGCATTAATTATGGTTTGATCAAGAAGTGAAAGGTCTGTGAAGTCAAGGTGTCCTATTTTAAGTACAATGCTATTTGTTGGTTGTTTTGTTTTATAGAATATTTATGATCTACATTCAGTATCTTTCACATATCTATACTAATAAAAGGGTAATATGCTGATTAGACCAGGAGACCTTCCAGACATCCTTCCAGACAAAGCCATGGTGGCAGGGCCGAGGCAAAGGCGGTTAGGGGCAATCAGGCCAGGAGGGGAGGTCAGTTGGGGGTGATCAGGCCGGCGGGGGCGGGGGGCAGTTGTGGGTGAGCAGGCCGACAGTGAAGGGCAGTTGGGGGCGATCAGGCCAGCAGGCAGAGTGGTTAGGGGTGATCAGGCAGGCAGGCAGGTGAGCGGTTAGGAGCCAGCGGTCCTGGATTGAGAGAGGGATGTCCGACTGCCAGTTTAGGCCTGATCCCTGTGGGGCAGTTGGACATCCCCTGAGGGGGTCCCAGATTGGAGAGGGTGCAGGCCGGGCTGAGAGACACCCCCTCCCTCATGCATGAATTTCATGCACCGGGCCACTAGTTAAATATAAAATTATTAACTATAGTCATCATGATGACTATTACATCCCCATGACTTATATATTTTATAACTGGAACTTTGTACCTTTTTACCCCTTCATCTATCACCACAACCACCAATTTGTTCTCTGTATATTTATAAACCTGGTTTTTTGGTTATTGTTGTTTTTACATTCTACACTTAAGTGAGATTATACAGTATTTGCCTTTCTCTCTGACTTATTTCACTTAGCATAATGCCCTCAAGTTCTAACTATGTTGTTGCAAATGGCAAGATTTCCTTCTTTTTATGGTTGAATAATATTTCATTGTGTACATGTAATATATATATTACATTTTGATGGACTCTGAGGCTGTTTTCATGTCTTGATTATTGTAAACACTGCTGCTATGAACATGGAGATGCATATATCTTTTCAAGTTAGAGTTTTTGTTTTATTCAGGTAAATACCCAGAAGTGGCATTGCTGAATCATATTGTAGTTATATTTTTTATTTTTTTATGAACCTTCATACTGATTTCCATAGTGGCTGCACCAATTGACTTTCCCACCAAGGCTGCACAAAAGTACCCTTTTCTTCACACCCTCACCAACCCTTTGTTATTATTTCTTATCTTTTTAATAATGACGTGATATCTCATTGTAGTTTTGATTAGTATTTCTGTGATTATTAATGATGTTGAGCATCTTCTTATTACCTGTTGGCCATCTGTATGTCTACTTTGGAAAAATATGTTAAGATATTCTGCCTGTTTTTTTATCAGATTGTTTGGGGTTTTTGCTCTTGAATTGTGTGAATTCTTTATATATTTTGGCTACTAACACTATCAGATATATGGTTTGCAAATATTTTCTCCATTCAGTAGGTTAAGTTTCATTTTATAAGTGGCTTCCTCCCTTTGCTGTGCAGAAGCTTTATAGTTTGATATAATCTTGTTTGTTTGTCTTTTTGTTTGTTTTTCATTTGTTGCCTTTGCTTTTGGTGTCAGATCCAAAAATTCATCACTAAGACCAATGTCAAGGAGCTTACCACTTAAGTTTTCTTCTAGGAGTTTTATGGTTTCAGATCTTACATTTAGTCTTTAATCCACTTTGAGTTCATTTTTGTGCATGATGTAAGAGAGTGATTCAGTATCATTATTTTGTATTTGGCAGTCTAGTTTTCCCAACAGCATTTATTGAAGAGACTGTCCTTTCTTCATTGGCTGCTTTGTTAGCAATTAATTGGCCATATGTGTGTGGGTTTATTTCTGGTTTTCTATTTTGTTCCATTGATCTATATGTTTATTTGTATGCCAATACCATACTGTTTTTATTATCATAGTTTTGTAGTATAGTTTGAAATCAGGGAGCATGATGCCTCCAGCTCTGTTCTTCTTTCTCATTAGTTCATTAGTGATTTTTGGCCTTTTGTGGTTCCTACAAGTTTTAGGATAGTTAGTTCAGTGAAATGCTGTTTTAAGTCTCTGTAACAGTGGCGTTACCAATTATAGTAGTATATTTTCTTCTCTGTGCTCAAAAAAATATTCTAGAAGAAGTGATCAATTTTACCAAGAGAACACTTTGTCTTACAGGTTCACTCTGAAGAATGTGTAGGTTCACAACAAATAGATTTTACTGGGGTAACTGCAAGTATGGAACCTTCTAGCTCATCTATAAGAGATGGCAGCAGAATTAAGAAGGCAGATCTAATGGGAAAGGGGATAATAAAAGCAGGAGAAAGGGGGCTTGAGCAAGAAGGATATATGGGTGCCCTGAGAGGTAGGCAGGTCATGGAGAGAAGGCAAACTTGAAGAGAAAAGTAAAGAAATATTTAAATTACCTTCCAAAGAATACTCACATAGGTGAAATATAGAGTTCTTATTTAGTAATGGATTGAGGCAGATTGGCCCAATTGATTCTTTCTAGCTATCTCTCTAGCTGGGAGTATGCTGGCAGAGTGTCCCTTTGTAAGGTAGAGTGTTCATGTAAAAGAAAAATTAGACCACATTTATGTAGCATTGATGACTGCACCTATGGGCTTTGTTCCAGCCTTATGTAATGCACCTGTGTGGACCCTGGGATGCAGCAGCAACATCAGATTGGCCTAGGGAATAGCCTTCCCCATGGAGACCAGTAACTCTGTCCAAAATTTCCTCTTATCTGTTACACTGGCAGAAACAACTGTTAGAGTCTGAAAGTGCAGAAACAAAGATAAGCCACCTTCTAGGAAATTCATGGTACAGATGCTTTGATTAGCTCTACTACAATGCACTCTAGTGGAAGAAAAATTACTAACAAAGTCTAACCTTGACATTGATGATAGAAAGAAGTCAATGAGAATTGGGCTGGTGTATGAACGATTTAATCTCTCTTGAGTTACATTTGATCTCTCGGTCACAGTGGCTAGTTGTGTTTGCCACCTTTTTTTTTTTAAGCCTTTCCTCTCGTATTTTATTAACATCTTTTTTTATGATAATATGATATTACACATTCACAATAAAAAACAGAGAATATTGGCAGGCGATGTAAAACACACATCATCCACGATTCTACATCTTTGAGGTAAGCAGTATAAAGTGTATGCCTTTTTTCATGCTAGTATCTGTGCACATTGTTTCATCACAACTGTTATTTTGAATATGCAACTTTATACCCTACATTTATAAGAGGTCACTTAGATTATGAGGATTTTCTTATCTTCCCAAACAATACTTGAATGTCTACAAAAATCTCATGTTACTATTTACCATAAATTATCTAAAAATTTCCTTATTTTTTTGGAACACTTAAGCTGTTTTTGAATTGCGGTGATTATGAGTTACACTGAGATAATTCTTTCTCATATATGAATTTGTGAACTTATCTCTGAATAATTTCTTAATATAAATTCCTAAATTATGACTATTGTTTCAAAGAGCATGGTCATTTTTAAGCCTCTTAAATTAGGAGATTGGACCATTAAAGCCAAAGAGTAAAATTTTAGTGTGAATTGGAGAAAACACCACAGTGTCCAGGTACCCTATTATTAATGATGAACATACCAACATCAAATTACCATACGTTTTAGCTATTATTTTTATGTGTGTTTAGAAAATAAGAGCTGCATCAATCCATCCACAGCATACTGGCTTTGAAATGCTTTGCTGATTGCTTTGGTAGAATTATCTATTTGTTTGTTTTATATAGTATAATTTTGACACCAGTACTCTAGAGTATTTAAAATTTAGCTTTAAAAATGTGTATTACACACATTTCAAATATTTTATTGGGATAAAAGGGGAGAGTTTCCTACCATAGCACACTTCAATTAGTCATAAAGAACCACAGAATGCTAGTGGTGAATGGGTGTTCTATTGCTCCTGAAGAGTTAATATCTTTAAAGGCAATAGGATTGTCAGAGATCTGACTGGAATAAGAAATAACACCCCCCTTTTCACTCCAGTAATCATAGGCAGGCACCATTCCCTGGGCATTTTATTTCTTATCTCCCAGATTGATTTCTAGGTATTTAATACAAACTTGGTTTCATTTAGCTTAAGGTACTGGAGATCTCAGAACTGCCCCCAGTTCAAACATTGAAACTCACTTCAAATGTCTCCACATATATTACTGAAATCTCAAACATTAGCTTGCGTAAAAATCATAGTGTGATCTGCTTTATTTTTATTAACATATAATGGACATGTATACTGAAACTAATATGTTATAACAAATGATTGAATATTTGTATTATTGCAAAATGTGAACCACAAGAAGTCTAGTTAATATGATATGCATCACCATGCATAGTTACAAAATGTTTTTCTTGTGATGAGAACTTTTAAGATCTACTCTCTCAGCACCTTTAAAATTTGCATGAGTGTGTGAACTGTAGTCACCATGCTGTGCATTATATCCTATGAATTGTGTATTTTCTAACTGACCACCTTTACCTATTTCACTCACCCCCACAAACCCACATTGTATGTTATTATCTCCTTTGCCAAGTATTAATTGACCACAAAGGCATGGGTTTATTTCTGGGCTCTCTAGTCTGTTCCATTGATCTATATGTCTGTTTTTATACCAATACAATGCTGTTTTAATTACTCTGTCAGTGTAGTACAGTTTGATAGCAGGTAGCGTGCAAAGATGGCATCCACTGGCCTGCATTCATTCCCTAGAGCACCTTCATAGCCCTCTAGATGTGTACCAAACCTGAGGCTGTTCCCTCAGGCCAAAACTTCAGTACATGCAAGTAGACCTCTTTCCCAGGGAGACTGGTGGTGGTTTTCGGTGATGCTATCTGTGTGGTCCCCTATGAGTGGTAGCCTGTCCAGAACCGTCCCTCAAATTGCTCCAGTTCCATGGGACTCAGGAACACAAGCCCCATGGCCACCAGAGCCAGGTGATCAGGGGTTTTCCCTGGGCAGTGGCCACAGAAATGGAGCACCATCTATACAATCCAGGGTACCAAACACACATAAAAGTTTCCCTCTGGGAGATACTAGCGCCCTGGATCACCACAGAGGTAGAGTGAGTAGATGGCACTCTCTAGCTTGAGCCAGGTAGAGGGGGAGTATAAAGATGGTGGCCACTGGAGGAAAAGAAAAATAAAAGGTCTATGAGAAGCTAAAAAAAAGAGACACAAAAAGGTGGCACCCACCAGTTTCAGTCTCTGGAGAACATCCCAGCAGGCCAGTAGATGTGTGCTAAGTTAAATGTCTGCCCTTAGGTCTGCGCTTTAAGATTAGCAGAGGAGCCTCTCTCACATAAGTCTGGGCACAATTGGGTACCTATGTGCTGGGCCCTATGATAAGTTAATTGCAGCACGTGAGCCCTTTAAGAGTCATATCTGTATTCCACTATATTGCCAGTGGGTCTTGTGGACATAAGCCCTATTAGTTTCTGAAGCTAGATGTTTTGGGTACTTGTCTCTCAGTGCAGGTCTTAAAAGTTTCCCTAATGTGAGGTTTAAACTCTTTGCTCCACAGTAAGAAGTTCTGGGTTTGGGGTTCCCTGAGTTGCTGCACCAGGGGTGGGGTTTATGGCAAGACTGTGTCCCAGCCTCTCCTACCCACTTCGATGTGGGGTTTTTTTCTTACTTGTCCAATGTGTAGTTGTTGCGCAGCTCATTTTTAGATTTTTTTTTGGTAGGTATTTTTTGTTTGTTTGTTTGTTTTGTTCATAAGAAAATGTTCTATAAGTAGCTGTAAATTCAGTGTGTCCTGGGAGGAGGTGAGTACAGAATATTCCTACTTCACCATCTGAGCCCTTTGTTAGTCTTTAAAATCCAATCCTGGGCCCCAGCTTTAAAGATCTGATTTGATATGCAATTTACCAAGAAACTCAGGTGATTCAGACAGCCTCGGGATTGCACTATAAATTCCGGCTCCTTTATGGCAGTATAAATGCATACTGAGGCATAAATGGTTTGTAGCAAGCCCACAATGCATTCTCTCCCCTTCTTGGATGGAGAAGTTAAGCAGAGAATTACCTAGGGAGGAGAGAAAGTAATGACACCAAATCTCCTTAGAAACATGCCAATAACATAATAGATCTCCTGTCAGCTCTCATCATGCTATTTGCTAGTGGGAGAACCCTTGTCTATGAAATGCTTTTAGCAAGATGTATCTGACCTATTTATAACTCCGTATGGTAAACAAACCCAAAACACCATGGGTTTCTGAAACATGGCTCCCTAGAAAACATCATATAAGCTAGGTAACCATGTGAGTAAACAATTGAGATTAAAATAAGTACAAAACAGCTGTCTTTTGTGTAAATCTAGCCACAGATATTAATTAAAGACCTCGTATGTTGCTAGAGGCTCCAGTGCATCTTGGCAAGAAAGGACTGGCAAGCGGTGTCCATGGTCGCAGATTTCTCTTTGGGGCATGTGCCCCCTGATCCATTGTCCTCTCTAAATGATTAGTCAGTCTTGGTGCTACGCAGGACCTCTGGTTTGTATGAGTGTGCTTTCACATGGTACACACAAAACTCTGCATGTCTGGGTCCTGCTTCTGTCATAGCCCCCAAAACCTGTCCTCTATCCACCAGCCATATCACACAACTGCCTGGAGTTGTACACCATGATGCCTTATCTTGGACTACATTCCTGTTCTTCTCTGCCTGAAATTGCTCCTCTATCCACAGCTGATATCACAAGACTCAGCTCAAGTGTCACCTCTCTCAAACGTCTCCCTAGGAGAACTGACCACTCCCTGCTCTGTGTTCCACAGGACACCAGACCGTGACAGGCTTCCTTCGAGGGCCCTCTATCCCTTTACTACATTTATTTTTGTCTAATATCTATTTCAAAATCTGACTTGATACTTAACAGTAAGTATAACAGCCTGATGTTACTATCAGAAACAGGTACAGACATTTGTACATCCCAAGTTTTCTACCACTAAACTTCATATTGTCCTGAAGCCTTAATCCAAACTCTAGGCCAGGTGTCCTCAAACTTTTTAAACAGGGGCCAGTTCACTGTCCCTCAGACCGTTGGAGGGCCGGACTATAGTTTAAAAAAAAACTATGAACAAATTCCTATGCACACTGCACATATCTTATTTTGAAGTAAAAAAACAAAACGGGAACAAATACAATATTTGTATTTGCATGTGCCCAAGGGCCGTAGTTTGAGGACCCCTGCTCTAGGCTTTGCTATTATTTGTAATTTGTAATTTTTTTTATTTTTAGGGGATATTAAAATGAGGTACATTCTTATGTGCTGAGTCAGTGTTTTGCCTCGTTGACCTTTGTACCCCGAGTGCTTTGCACACAGAGGAAATATGAGAGGAGGTGAGGGCTAGGGAAAGCAGGGCTGTTTTGTCCTTGGACCGGATTCATAGCTCTGGGCCCTCATGGGACTGATGGGCAGGGAAGACTCCACCAATCCCTGGTAAAGGGCAGTCCTATAGCCACATGGAACTGCATGGTCCAATGAATACAGCCTCCTGGAAAATTCCTCCAGATTACAGGTTGTTACAGTCAAGTGCCATGCCTGCTGTGCATTAAGACCACTGAAGCTTTCCTGTGGAGACAACAGCATTATCAAGTGTTAGACCAAAGGAGAATTTATGAACTGCTACCTTGATCCTATGCACTCTTCTGGGGAAAATATGCCTTTATGAACACACTAGTGGCCCGGTGCACGAAATTTGTGCACATTAAAAGGGAATTAATTAGAGGAAATATTTTAATATTGCTATTTGCCCTTTCTCTATAATAGAAGTGTCAGAGATGAAAGAAAATTAGTAAAATGTGTATGAAAATCTTCCTCCTGTCAGAGTTTGGGGCACGTTGTGGGACCCAGAGTCAAGTCCCTGCCCACCCGTATGCACCTCAAAATCATGCGAGACCCAGACGTGGCCGGCCCCACCCGCATTGGGCGAGATCCAGACCCAGCTGGCCCTACCCCCGTCAAGCCCCACCAGGCAGGGGTCGCAGCCTCAGGTACCCTGTGAGGCCCTGCTGAGCAGGGGACTCAGCCTCAGGTCCCCCTGCCTGGCACCAGGGCAGCAGGCATGGCCTGAGATCCCCCGTCAGGCCCCACCAGGCGGGGGGGCACAGCCTCAGGTCCCCTGCCCTGGCCCCACGCAGCCTCAGGTCCCTGCTGATCGCTAGTTATGGCTCGTTGCTGAAACCCCACCTCTGCTGTGGGCACAGCCATCTTGTGACAGAGTGAGGATCAATGTGCATATTACCACTTTCTGACTTGAAAAGGATTCCCTTTCTGACTTGAAAAGGATTCAGTTACTGTGGTCCAGTTCTCAGACTGCACAGTCAGAGGAAATTCAATAAGATGGATTTGATTGCATGCAAGATGCCAGTAGAGAGCATTGCAAACACAAGCCACTGGCTTGAGCAAACCCAGCCCAGGACTTTTGACATACCAGTGCTGCCATTTCTGTGGGGAGTTGCAAGGTTCCTCCGAGATCTGTTTATAAAACTCGAATGACTTTGGGAGTCCTGCCTTGGAGGTACGATGCAATAGTTAAGCAGACAGGAATCCTGGGGGACCTCAAGTCTATGGCTGTTATCACTGGACTTAGCACCATCCCACAGGTGTCCTCCAAAGAAAGTGTGTTTTTGTTTCCTACCATATTCCCAGCACCTAGCATAGCACCTGGCACACACACACACACACACACACACACACACCCCTCTGTATTTTTATTTTGATTGAAAGATGGAGTGAATAGTCAGCCAGAAACAACTGTTTCTGAAATCATTTTCCCTACTTACCTGGGTTAGCAGAAAATGATTGCTGAATGAAGCATAGGAATACAAAATAAATATTTAACAGATAAGTAAATTGGGCAAATGTTTTGCAAATGTTTGGTTTTTGATTGGGTGTGCCTGGAGAGGAAATGAGCAGTGAACAGTGGCAGGGGCAAGCATGCGGAGGGCCACCAGAATGCAAGATGCATGAACCTCAAGCTAGAGGAACCTAAGCACATCATCTTTTACTGCTAGACAGTTGTGAATATAATTAATGAACTCCCGGAAGAAACACACACAGGATTAGGGTTGTTGATGTCCGTTGCAGTTTAGCCAAATTTGATACTTAGCTTCCTGCATAAACAGGCATTTTATTGCTCATAACAGGGCATCGGGCTTTTTGCAACAGACAGACAGAAAGTGTCTCTGTGAGGGCATCAAACATCCGTGTCACACCCTTGGAAAAACACATTAGTGGTTTCCCCGGCAGGAAAAAAAAAATAAAGCTAGGAAGCAGAAAGAATGTGATATTGTGGTTTATACATAAGAACATCCAAATCTGTAGAAAATTTTTATGAGTTTATAGAGTGTATTTGAGCCAAACAGAATACAGGCCTGAAAGCAAGATCTTAGTAGACTTAGAAAACGCTCCAGAGAATGACAGTTTCTTTTACACATTTGGAATTTAGGAAGATGATAAGAAAGTGGGAGAAAGCAAGGCAGAGATTAGATTATAGGATAGTTAAGATTCTGTGGTCTCTTGAGGGTTGTTAGGTTGCTGAGGCATCTGAAAAAGAAGCTATTCAAAGGTGTGTTAATGTTGGTGCTCGCAAAATATGGACAGGCCTTGCGGACAGGTAAAGATGGACCTTTTCCTAAACAAGTTATAGGCCTAGGGCATGACTGCCCACCAGCACCTGCCCAGTTAGGAATTTATGGCCAGATCACCTTGTGAGGTTACTTTTGGTCACTGGACTGGTCACATGTATTATAGAGCCCCTTTTCATCCACAGGAATATGTATTTGGTCTTCATTCCTGTTTCTGGCACAGAGCTCCTAAAACCCTTAGAATTCCTAAGTGATGACAGCAACAAAGCTATTTTATGCTAATGAGATGACTTTTTTTTGTCATCTCTGTGGATGGGGGCTGGGTTTCAGAGGAGTCAACCAAGTGTTTAGAGAACTGGAACTTGAGAACTTTCAGTCTCCACCCACTTCGGGGAGGAGAGAGAGGCTGGAGGTTGAGTTAGTCACAGGTGGCTCATGATTTCATTAATCATGTCTATGTAATGAAGCATCCTTAACAAAAACAAAAAGGAGGAAGGAGTGTCAGGGAGCTTCTGGGTTGGTGGACCAGAATGCTTCTGTAAAGCCAGCATACCAAGCCCCAAAGTCCACAAGGGATAGAATCTTCCTTGCTGGAGTTCTGTGAGCCACTCTAGGCAATTAGGCAAACCCAGAGAGGGCCTCCTGGGCCCCCCTGATTCACAGTCAGAAGCTCAGGTGACAATTGAACTTGCAACGGGGGAGGGGCAATCTTTTGCCATTGCATCCTTAACCTGTGGGATCTGATGTTATAACTAGGTAGACAGTGGCAGATTGAGTTGAATTGTATGATTCCCAGCTGGTGTGGGAGAACTGCTTGGTGGTGTGGGAAAACCTCCAGGCATAGGAACTGTAAAGAGCATCAGCTGAACTGAGGCCCGACACTTTTGTTGGAGAAGGCTTTGGCACGAATTAAAAGATGCCTGCCCCCAACCTCTCACAGCCTCATTCTAAAATACTGGAGTTCTTCAGGGCTCTGCCAGCTTCCCCACCCTTTAAATCTGAGATCGCACATTTCCTAGATGGTCCCTTAAGGAATTCAAAGCCTAAGATCCAAGTGACCTCACAGATAATAATAATAAAAAATAGATTATTATGAGCAAAAAAGAAAAAAACTTTGTTCTCCTGTCAAAGTCCTCCCTGGCTGTGTTTGCATAGTGCTTATGCAGGAGGTTTGCTAACACCCGGCTGTGACAGCTGTCTCCCCAGACAAGCTCTGCCTTAGCCAGCTGCTGCTACCAAGTGACAAAACTCCACAGCTGCTGTCAGCCCATTCTCCTCTCATTAGCTTCCCTTTCTGCCCCTGACAGGAACCCATCTTGCCTTACCACAAACTCTTCTCCACTCCCCTGTTCCCAGGTCTGTTCAGTTGGCCTGTCCCATCCAGCCCCATGCACTGCTCTCCCTGCCCAGGCACCTCCTGGCACCTCACTCCTGCTGCCCTGGCCTCCACCGGCCAGTCTCTGCTCCCCAGCCCCAGAGCTGTTTCTTGTTCTGTCCTCAGATTTCAGCATAATTATCTTTGCCACTTATGATTACTAACTTAGTGCCATTGCATCTTATTTGGCTTCCTGACCATCTGAACAGTCTCTTTTTTTATGGTTTTTCTCCTGGAATGAGAGAAGAAGTTATTCAATGAATTGAAATGATGTGAAAATTCTAGTGAAATTTCCAACTGATTATAATTCCCTGAAAGTTACACTTTCTGGAATAAATGCCACCCCAATGCCAATTCTAATCTGTCTCTCTGAGCACCACTGTAGTGAGAGTCCAGTTGGTTATAACGCCACACCAGGCTGCGATCATTTTTAAAGACTTACGCTGGAGTAGTAAAGCTGTTAACATGCAATGGATGTCTAAAGTGCCCCGGACACCTAGATGACAAACCAAAACGGAAGGGGATGGAGAGCCCTGGCTGGTGTAGGTCAGGGTTAGAGTGTCGGCCCACAGACCGCAGGGTCTCGGGTTTGATTCCTGGTCAAGGGCATGTCCTGGGTTGTAGGTTCGATCCCCAGCCCTATCGGGGTGCCTTGGGGAGGCAACCAATTGACGTGTTTCTCTCGTTCTCTCCCTCCCCCTCCCTTCCACTCTCTCTAAAAATCAATGGAAAAAATATCCTCAGGTGTGGATTAACAACAAAAAAAGATGATGGAGATGACACTTTATTTCCATGAGTCCATTAACATGGCAATAAAAGAGGTAATTAACATAAAGAGTTTAATTTTGCATAAAGCCCGAATATAGAAAGCATTCAATATTAACTATTGCTATGACTTTTAATTATTTCAAGACCATTGGAATAATAAGTTAAGAAAATGCCCTCTATAATGACTATGGGCTGGAAGTAAGGAAACAGAGATAAATTTCCAATGACCTGGAAATAAAAGAGAATAAAAAATTAAAAATTCTTGACCAACTATGTTAAGTGTCAGTGAAGGTGTTGTTGGACTAGGGCAGTGGTCAGCAAACTGAGGCTCGCAAGCCACATGCAGCTCTTTGGCCCCTTGAGTGTGGCTCTTCCACAAAATACCACGTGCGGGTGCGCACGTACAGTGCGATTGAAACTTCGTGGCCCATGCTCAGAAGTCGGTTTTTGGCCTGGGCGAGTCTATTTTGAAGAAGTGGTGTTAGAAGAAGTGGGGGTACATTCGCTGAGGTCGACCCCTCAGGTTGAGGACGGTTTTTAGCAAAGGCTAGCTTAGGAGTACCCTAATTAAGTTAATAACAATGTACCTACCTATATAGTTTAAGTTTAAAAAATTTGGCTCTCAAAAGAAATTTCAGTCGTTGTACTGTTGATAGTTGGCTCTGTTGACTAATGAGTTTGCCGACCACTGGACTAGGAAGAAGGAGTTTTGAGTATGGAGAAATTTTCTGCATTGTTGGTTGGGGTATGAGTATGCCAGGGCTGCTGTGAAAAGTACCACTAACTGAATGGCTTGAACATCAGAAATTTATCGTCTCAGTTCTGGAGGCTGAAAGTCCAAAATCAAGGTATTGGCAGGGCTGGTTCCCTCTGAGGCTGAGAGGGAAGGATCTGTTCTAGGCCTCTCTTTTGGGTTTGTTGCTGACCATGTTCCCGTGTCTCTTTATAGTGTCTCTCTTCTGTGACTGTGCCCAGTTTTCCCCTTTTAAGAAGGATAGCAGTCAGACTGGTGTGGGAGCCCACCCTATCCTGGTATGACCTCATCTTAACTTACGACATCTGCAACAGCCCTTTTCTAAATAAAGTCACATTTTGAGGTACTGGGGGTTAGGACTTCAACATATAAATTTGGGGGGACACAATTTAGCCCATAACAGTTGATGAGATAGAACAAAATGCTTTAAAATAGACATAGCCTCAGCTATTAATTCCAAGTATTAGGCACACAAATATATGGGTAAAAGTTAGCAATTATAATATTCTTTAACTGAGAAATACAGTGGGGCCTTGACTTACAAGTTTAATTCGTTCCGAGACTGAGCTCGTTAAGGAGTTCCTTAACTCAAATTACTCTATCAACTCAATGTAAAAAATCGGCGGAGAGACAGCTGGTATCTCAAAAAACTCGTTAGTCGGGACACTCGTAAGTCAAGGCCCCACTGTACTGGCTCTAAATATTAAGTAAAAGACATATGAGTTTGTCAGTCTCAGTATGCACCTTATAGTAAAATCTAGAGTCAAATTTTTGAAAAGAAGGTGTTTGAATATTCAACACATTAAAAATCTTAGTAATATAATAACATAGAATTAGGTATATTTTTTGGATTATATGAACTGATTGTAACAGTTCCTATGTGAAATAAACTAATATATTCACTGTATTATACCGCCAAAGTGGAATTATGAAAACTATGAGAATTTCTTAACAATATTATATTTTGTATTTTCAAGTGGTCTACAGAAAATATATATTTTTGTATTTTCAAGTGGTCTATTATATTTGAATTTTTATAAAAAGGTATTTTATAGATTTTTTTAAAAAACACTCCATCATTGAACCATTCCAGGTTCAGTCTCACCGGAGTTTCTACTTATAAACATCTTTATATCTTATGAAATTCTATTAAGCAGATGTTTATTTTAATGTCAATTTATTTCACTGAATTTTTTCACAAAAAATGACAGATGTACTTTGTTTTTCCTTGTTTCACTACATTTGAGTCAAATTGCTGTGTAATTGTAATGTTAAAATCTTATCTGATAAAAACAGAATTAGCAGTTATCGCTCCCATTTGGATTTTTTTGCCTATTCTTTCTCAGTGCCAGGCCCAGTGCTAAACTTTTCAGGAGGCAGAAAAAGTATTAATATTGTCGAGTCTAAACAGTATAAAAGGTGAGGAGAAAAGTGTATTTAATGAAACCTTAAACGTGAATTCTTTTTGGTGAGGGCATGTTCACACAGATTCGGGTTCACCCAAGCCTGGCCAGCTATTTTTCTTTTATTGATGAAAGCTGTCTACTAGGTGTTTAGGTTTCCATCTATGATATGCTAGCAGTGTGTTAAGGCCTGGTTATAAATTACTGGCATTTTTACTCTGTTTTAGTTTGACAACTTGAGTGGAATAAATAGTTAAAATGGTCCATCAGTTTTCTGTGGATGGAGGTAATAATTTCATACAGACTGAAGGTAATGCTGATATTGAGAAAAATTCTCTTTTTCTGTGACTGTTCTATTGGGATAGATGGGTAGTGTTTAAGCCTTAATAGAACTCACGTAATTTCTCTCAACTATCCACCCAGATGAAGATAATATCAAAAACAGATGAACTATAAGTCAACATAAGACTCAATTTCATGCAGAACATTTGAGATTGCTGTATTTCAAAAGCCCAGAATGAGGATATCTCCTGTATTTAAGAACATTTTCCGGTGATTAATACCACTACATTCAGGAAAATAGATTCAATTTGCTTCCATAAAATAAACCAAAAACTTTTAGCAACCTATAAACTTCTTTGTCAAATATTTCATTTGGCTTATCCCCAGGACAGAGAAAACACGCCTGCAGTAGGTGATTTTATCATAACCCATTACCTTCAATTTTCAAACTGTATGAAGATTTCCTCTTCCTTTCCAAGACCTTGAGTAGAGTCAGCATCGATGATAGAAGTACATAATATTTCACTAAGGGAAAGTCATTCTGAAGAAGCAGTTCCCAGGGTTTTGCCAACACAGCTACCTAAGATGAACATAAGCTGTGTGCACACTTGTTTGATGATGTAGACAGTGGTTCTCAACGGGGGGTATTTCGCCACAGAGGGGCCATTGGATAATGTCTGGAGACATTTTAATTGTCATACGGGGAGTCTACTACTGGCAACTGATGGGTAGAAACCAGGGATGATGCTAACCATCCTACAATGCACAAGGGAGCCCTCCACAAAAAAAAATAATAATAATAATAATTAGACTGCTCCAGGTATCAAAAATATAATTAGTGCTGAAGTTGAGGAAGCCTGATCTAGATATTTTCCTCCTCCCAAGTAGTTGAACGTCAGATTAACTAATTGAAGACTTGTACAGTTGGTTGAGTCTTCAACATGTTATGAGACTAAATAAAGATCACGGACCCCATTCACAGGAAATACGATTTCGATCTTCTTGAATTAATTTAGACTTGTTTTGTGTTCTAACATGTGGTCTACACTAAAAAGTGTTTCATGAGCACTTGAAAAGAAAGTATATTCTGCTGCTTTGGTGTGAACTGCTCTGCAAATATCACTTAGATTTATCTGGTCTAGTGTGTCATTTAAGGACACTGTTTCCTTGTTGATTTTTATCTGGAAGATCTATCTTTTGATGTCCGTGGGGGTGTTAAAAGCCCCTGCTATAGTTGTATTACTGTTAATCTTTCTATGTCCATCAATATTTGCTTTATAAATTTAGATGCTCCTATGTTGGGTACATAAATGTTTACAAAGGTTATATCCTCTTGTTGGAATGACCACTTTATCATGATGTAATATCCTTCTTTGTCTCTTATTATAACCTTTGTTTTAAAGTCTATTTTATCTGCTATAAGTATTGCTACTCCAGTTTTTTTCCCATTTCTATTTACATGCAATATATTTTCCATATCTTTACTTTCAGTCTTTGTGTATATTTCATTCTGAGCTGAATCTCTTATAGACCACATAAATATGGGTCGTGTTTTCTTATATATTCAGCTACCCTATGTCTTTTTGATTGGAGCATTTAACCCTTTGAGTGCCAACCAATATCCTAGGAACTATGCTAAAATTGCCAAGGCATTTTTGCTGATTTTACAGCAGTTTAGAAAAAAAAATTATGAATCGCAAGTAAATGAAGTTACATATTCAAAAACTTAAGGAAACCTTTACTACATTGACATATTTAGCAATATCATCACTAATAAAAGCAGACTTAGAACTGGATGCCATTTCGAAGCTATGATAGTGCTCCCGGCACTTTTGGCGAAAGACAGGAGGAGCGCGATTGCGCTCCCCGGCACTCAAGGGGTTAATAAGTTTATATTTAAAGTGATTATTGATAGGTACATATTTATTGCAATTTTATTATTTATAACTGTGCTTCTCTTTTTTCTTCTTAAAGAAGACCCTTTCGCATTTCTTATAATACTGGTTTGTTATTAATGAACCCCTTTAGGTTTTTCTTGTCTGGGAGGCTCTTTATTTCACCTTCAATTTCAAATGATAGCCTTGCTGGATAGAGTATTCTTGGTTGTAGGTCCTTGCTTTTCATCACTGAATATTTTATGTTAATCCCTTCTGGCCTGAAATGTTTCTGTTGAGAAATCAGCAAACAGTCTTCTGGGAACTCCCTTTTAGTAACTTGCTTTCTTTCTCTTGCTTCTTCTAAGATTCTGTCCCTGTGTTTGGCCTTTGCAATTTTAATTATGATGTGTCTGGGCCTCTCTGGCTTCATTGTATTTGAGACACTCTGTGCTTCCTGAATATGTGTGTCTTTTTCCTTCACCAGGTTAGGGAAGTTTTTAGCCTTTATTTCTCTAAATAGGTTCTCAAACCTCGCTCTTTCTCTCCTTCTGGTACCATCATTAAGCACATGTTATGGTGGTGTCCCTGAAGTCCCTTAGACTATCCACATTTTTAAAAATTGCTTTTTGCTACTCTGATTGGGTCTTTTCTGCGTAATTGTCTTCCAAATCCCTGATTTGATTCTCTTCATTTAGCCAGCTTTTGATTCCCTACTGTAGTCTTCATTTCAGATATGGTGTTCTTCATTTCTGACTGGTTATTTTTAATGATTTCTTTGCCATTTTTTATTATTGCTCTTTGTTCAAGTTCTCACTAAGTTCCTTGAGCATCTTTACAACCATTGTCTTGAAATCTGTATATGGTAACTTGCTTGCCTACATTTTATTTTATTTTTTTTGGAGGGGGGCGGTTGGAGGGGAATTTCTCCTGATCTTTCATTTGACACATATTTGTTTGTCTCTACATTTTGGCTTCTCTGTATTTGTCTCTGTGCTATGCCTCTCAGTCTTGGTATGGTGTCTTGTGAGCCTCAGTTTTCCTGAGCTGGGTGCTCAGGAATGTCCCTTGTGTGGGTGAGCCCTCCTGTTGTAGTTGAGTCTTGATAGCTTTAGTCCCATATGTGGGTGGGGTTGCCCTTCTGGTTACCTATGAGGATTGATACTGTCCATAATGTATGAGCTATTGTGCAGGGGTTCATTCTACAAAGCTGACTTTGCTCCAACATTGTCTGGTGCCTGCCAAGATCTCTCTTATGGAACTAATTAGGTCATGTTCTGATGAGATCTGAATCCCACTGGGTGTTGGTTCTAGGGCCACTTGGGAGGGACTCCAGTGCAGGTCAATGTCAGGTGCTGCCTGTGACCAGCCCTGGGCTACCTCTTTGGAGCAAAAAAGTGATCCATAGTTTGTGGTTGCCTCTGCTGGGCCTCGGTGTGCATTGAAACTGCACACCAAGGCTGGTTACCACCAACACTGAGCCCAGGCACAGGTCGGCAAAAGGCCCAAGACTCGTTGGGATCCATCTTCACTTGCTTCTTAGGCTCATTCACTGAAAGAGCTTCTGATAGTTTGTGAGTTGCGTGATGGAGGTTCCGTGAGTGACCTGGTAGGAGCCAGCGGTGTTTACCAGATTGGTACCGGTTTAAGCTTGGTGCCAGTGCAGGATCTGAGGCCACTCAGCAACAGTCACTGGGTGCACCAAGGTCAGCTACCACCTACTGTGTGCCTCAGAACCCTGTGGTGGGACCGAGTCTCAGGGAATTGTCAGGGTGAGGCCAGCAGAGTTCATCATGCCCAAACAGACCAAGATTTGGCTATGTGAAGGGACGGCTCTGCTCAGGAACAATGAAGCTGGGCTGGTATGCAAGGGAAGAATAGACCCGCCCAAGAGCCATACAATCCAGTTTTTCTCAGAGACTACCCAGATCTCCTGGAAAGACTTCAGCTCCATGGAAGAGGGTATGCAGAGTGCACATCTCCTGGAGAGTCTTTTGCACCATGGAACCAGGCAGGCACAGCCCACTGACAGTACTGTAGAGTGCAAGCTGAGCAGGGCAGGGCCACGAGGTGTCAGGAGGGTGGGGCTAGTGGTTCTCCCCTGGGGGGGGGCTGGGAGATCTCCCATGGGTGTGGGGCACTGCTACTCTGGGAGGTGGTGGGGGCAGGAAATTGGTCCCTGCCCCAGAGCCACACAATTGTCTGACTCTTTTGTGTTTGCCCTCAAGATCCCTTCACAAAGGCGCAGGAATCAGACTCCTCTGCAGGGCATGAGCTTGGCTGGATGGGGCAACAGGGGGCTGGGAGAGTGGGATGTAGGCAGTGAGGGCAAGGGACTCGGTGCAGGGACCCTGGTGGCTATTTCTTCAGTTCTTTCCCTAGAGGCACACAACCCAGTCTGTCCTCACATGACTACAGTCTGCTCTGATTCACCTTCCCTCCACTGGAGCCCAGTGTTAGTGGCTGTGAATGAGATTTTGTGCATTGGCCCTTTAAGAGGGCACCTGGGTTTCTAGCAGACAGATTCCCAGGTGATTTTCACAACCAGATGTTATGTGGGTGCCTCTTCCTGGCTCTGGTGCTCTGGGCCAGGGAGCCCACCATGGGGTTGAGACCCCATGTTCTGCAAGGGGGACTTCTGCAGCTCAGATATCCCTCCGGATTCTTAGCAGAAGCACATGGGTATGAGCCCTCCCTTTCTGCGTCTCCACCCTTCTTGAAGTGGCTTTTTCTATAGAACCTTGGTTATAAGATGTCTATTCAACTAGTCTTCCATTGGTTATTCAGGTTGATTGTTCTATACAGTGGGGCCTTGACTTACGAGTTTAATTCATTCCGTGATGGAGCTCGTAACTCAAATTATTCGTATGTCAAATCTTAAAGTGAACGAGTGAGACACGTGATGCTGGGCTGATGTTGTGGCGTTCACTGTGACGTTCGCTGCGCCAACTAGCGGTGGGGTATCTGAAGCTGGCTCGTAACCCGAATTTTAGCTCGCAACTCAAAGCAAAATATCGGCCGAGAGACGGCTCGTATCTCGAAAAACTCGTTCGTCGGGACACTTGTAAGTCAAGGCCCCACTGTAATTTAGTTCATGGTGGTGGTATTTAGATACGACATCTGTAACCACACATGGCCCCAGCCACTTGTTGTGGGTATGTGAGTATGTATACACCAACATTCACCCTGATCAAGAACATTATTGAGAGCTGCCAATCCATAACACACAGAGCAGTATCTAGAAAACTCTTTTTTCTCCTTTTCTTGTTCAGACTCCTGTGATGGATGAGAACTATCCCTAGAAACTCCTTGCTCTAACAACTTCTGTTGCCAAAACAATTAGGGCTCACTAAACCAGAAGTTTCAGAGGTGTTCTTGAATATTAATCTTTCCAGGAGGGTTTCTGCTTATGCCAGATTAGATAATGTGGTAAATGGATTAGAAAAGAATAAATCCAGAACCTATTTGCATTTATGCTTCCTATTTCCTAGCAATGTTTCCCTGGTTAATTGTTAGACAGCCCATGGTAAGCAAGTTATCAATTAATTGCTGAAAAATGTAGTGTATTACTTTGGTCTTTAATTACCTACAGTTTTTCTTTCCCATTAAATGATAATTTTATTGTTAACATAAACAAAGCTATTAGCACCGTAGTCAATTCTTTGGAAAAACTGTTTAATACAAATTTCACTTATAATAATGAATCCATTTTTTCTATAATGAATGCACCTCAGAGATGAACTTCTTTTAATTAAGGAAGTTCTAAGGAAGAAATGTACCTAAA
>NW_005871056.1:18338312-18340137 GCF_000147115.1 Myotis lucifugus
TTTTAAAATAGTGGTCTTTAAGCTCTAATTTAAAAAGTGACTTGTTTGATAGAAACATTGAAGTATTCTTGCTCTGGCCAGTGTTGCTCAGTGGTTAGAGTGTTGGCCCTCGCACTGAAGGATCATGGATTCAAACCCTGGTCAGGAAATGTACCTGGGTTGCATGTTAGATACCCAGCCCCGGTTGGGGTGCATGTGGGAGGCAACCCATTGATGTCTCTCTTTCCTCCCTCCCTCCCTTCCACTCTCTCTAAAATCACTGGAAAAATATCCTTGGCTGAGGATTAATAATACATATATTCTTTGAAAGTAGAGAATCACAAACAAAATTTAATATTCTTTATTATTTTTGGAGTATCCTTTGCATGTTTCTCCAAGTCACAATAATTTAGAAAGGATTGAATTTATTTTGTACCCATATGCCTATTTTTAAAATTATTTTACTTTAAAAACGCCCATTAAACTTACAGTATCCAATTTCTTGGATATTGGCCCCTTATCAATAAACAGTACCTTCCCATCCTGGGTTCTTAAGTTTTAAAAGAAACAAAATTCAAATGAGTATATTTAAAAAATCGTATTGGCTTTATTCAGTGATTCATGAATCTGGCAGCATAGAAAGGAGCTCCATGAAATTGGATGAAATGGAAGACTTGTAGGCAGAAGGGAGCAGGGACAAAGACGTTACATTTGGCAAAGAGTGAGTTGGCTGTTGCAAGGTTACCTTCCTAGAAGAGGGCAGGGGTCTAGCAGGCAGATTCCCTCACTTAGTGCTGATCAGGCGATTCTTGGTGGACTGGTTTAAGATTCCATTTCTAGGAAAAAACTGCAACTAAGTCTTGGTTTGTTGACATGAGGCTTAACATAAGTGACTCCATTTTGGCCCTGTTGTCTTTTTCTTAAACAATTTGCCCCTCCTCCCCCCTTTGATCAGAGTTAACTGTGAGATGTAATCAAAACTTAAGGCCTTAGTGCTGCTCCCAGCTACTACTCTGCTCTCACCTTTTTTTTTTTTGCTGAACCTCTGTGTGATATACTAGTATTCACAGGTTGGTCATAATGTCGGGCCCACATTCTTTAAGTTACTCATTCTCTTCGTTCCTTTTCTGATGTTCCAGTTTCAGGGAGATAATTTGCTTGGTGATTAGTGGCTGTGAACACGCATTTAAAGCTTTTGAGAGAGAACAGTGCACTAGGGAGATGCCCTAAGCAAGATAATTCCAACACCTGGAGTGCACTTCAGAGCCATGATCCCCACATCAATCAAAGTCATTTTTTGAAGCCAACTGGCTTAGTTGGTGATCTTCGGTAGTTGAGTCACACCTTCCCCAGAAATGTCAATCCAAGCGGTGTGGGCCACAGCACAAACACCTCCCTTCTCAGCTAAAACAGAATCAAGGGCTATCATATCATCAAGAACAACTTTGGCCAGAGAGTCTAAGAGTTTTTGTTGGGCAGCTCTTGTTTTAGCAGCAGGTTGTCCAGTATCTTCAAGAGTTAAGAAGAAGTTCCTGATCAGAGCCTCACACGCATTTACTCCTGGCCAGAGAAGTAGGGATCTGCCAGAGGAAGCTCGTCTTGAATCATGAATGCCTCCTGAGACTTCCCATTTGAGTCTATGCCTTGGGACTGGAAAGGCGACAGCCATGGAGGCCAGTAAGTTTAAGGGTCTGCACACTGACCCTTGCCTTGTCTGCCCCCACCCCCTTTTTTGTGGAGGACAGAGCCTGGATATAGGTTCCCCGGGCTGTTAACCAGAGACAGGAAAACGAACACCCAGGGTAAGGGAGTCTGACATGAAAACAAGGAGGCTGAGTTTGTTCCA
>NW_005871056.1:18341649-18349705 GCF_000147115.1 Myotis lucifugus
TTCTTCACCTATCCTCCCACACCCTCCCTGTTGGCAACCATTCCTTTTGTTTTTTAGATTCCACATATAAGTGAAGCCTTAAGGAGGAGTACTCAAACTTTTTAAACAGGGGGCCAGTTCACTGTCCCTCAGACCCTTGGAGGGCCGGACTATAGTTTTAAAAAAAAAAACTATGAACAAATTCCTATGCACACTGCACATATCTTATTTTGAAGTAAAAAAAACAAAACGGGAACAAATACAATATTTGTATTTGCATGTGGCCCGCGGGCCTAAGGTTTGAGGACCCCTGCCTTAAGGTATTTGTCTTTCTGTCTGACATTTCACTTAGCATAATATGTTCTAGATCCATCCACATTATTACAAATGGTATGATTTCATTCTTTTATTGCTTCATAATATATAATCTATTATATATATGTGTGTGTATATATATATACCTGATAGTCTTTATCCATTCTTCTGTCAATGGACATCGTATCATATCTTGGCTACTGTAAATAATGCAGCAATACACTTTGGGGTGTATGTCTTTCTGAATTACTGTTTCATTTTCTTCAAATACCAAGAACTGGAATTACTAGGTTGTATGGTATATATTTTTAATTTTTTTGAGAAATCTCCCTACTGTTGTCCATAGTGACTACACCAATTTGCAGTCCCATCAACAGTGCAAAGGGTTCTCTTTTCTCCACATCCTCGCCAATACATGCTTTTTGATAGCAGTCATTCTGACAGGTGTGAGGTGGTATCACATTTTGGTTTTGATTTGCATTTCCCTGATGATTAGTGATGTTGAACATCTTCATATGTCTATTGGCAATCTGTAAGTCTTCTTTGGATAATATTTCTTTTCAAGTCCTCTGCCCTTTTTAAAAAAAAATTTTTTTTATTGATTTCAGAGAGGGAGGGAGATAGAAACAACAATGATGAGAGAGAATCAGTGATCGGCTGCCTCCTGCACAACCCCTTCTGGGGATCGAGCCTGCAACCCAGACATGTGCCCTAACCAGGAATGGAAACATGATCTCCAGGTTCATAGGTCGATGCTCAACCACTGAGCCACACTGGCCATGCCTCTGCGCATTTTTGGACTGGATTGTTTATTTTGGGGTATTGAGATTTATGCGTTTCTTATACATTTTGCATATTATTCTTTAGTAGATATATCACTTGCAAATACAGTCTCCCATTCAGAAGGTGGTTTTTTGTTTCGCTGATGATTTCCTTCACTGTGCAGAAGCTTTGTAGTTGGATAAAGTCACATTTGTTTCCCTTGCTTAAGGGGACGTATCCAAAAGGATATTATGCAAACTGATGTCAAATAGTTTACTATGCTTTCTTTCAGGAGTTTTATGGTTTCCGGCCATATATTTGTGTTTATTTTTGTTTATGGTATAAAAGAGTGGATCAGCTTCATTGTTTTGCATGTATCTGTCCAATTTTCCCAATACCACTTTTTGAAGAGACTGCCCTTACTCCATTGTATATTGTTACCTCCTTTGCCATAAATGAGTTGACCATATAAGCAAGGGTTTATTTCTGGTCTCTCTGTTAGATCCATTGATGTGTATCTGTTTTGATTATTATAACTTTGTAGTATAGTTTGAAATCAGGGAGCTTGATACCTCCAACTTTGTTTTCTTTTTCAAGATTCCTTTGGCTATTAGTGGTCTTCTGTGGTTCCATATAAATTTTGGGATTATTTCTTCTAGGTCAGAGAAGAATGTCACGGGTATTTTGATAAGAATTCCATTGAATCGGAGATTGCTTTGAGTAGTATGATCACTTGAATTAATCCTTCCAAGCCATGAGCATGGAATATACTTCCATTTTTTCCTGTTCTACTCAATGTCTTACAGTTTTCAGAATACAGGCCTTTTACCAGCTTGTTTAAATTTATTCCTAGGTAGTTTATACTTTTTGATGCAGTCATAAATGGGATTGTTTTCTTAATTTCTCCTTCTGATTAATTGTTACTAGTGTATTGGGATGTGGCATTTTTTTGTATATAATTGTATATCCCGCTATTTACTAAAGTCTATTATTTTGAGGTTTTCTATGTAAAGTGTCATGTCTTCTGCATATAGTAACAGATTTACTTCTTTCTTTCAAATTCGGGTGCCTTTTATTTCTTTATGGCTAAAAACTTCCATCGCTACATTGAATAATAGTGGTGAGAGTGGGCATCCTTCTCCCTGATCTTAGAGGAAAAGCTTTCAGCTTTTTGCCACCTAGTATGATGTTAGTTGTTACTTGTCATATATAGCCTTTATCGAGTTCAGGTTACGTTCTTTCATACCCACTTTGTTTAGGTTTTTATCATAAATAGATATTGAATTTTTTTCAAATGATTTTTCTGCATTGATTGAGATAATTTAATAAAATGAAATATTATAAAAATCATTTTCCAATTAAAATGGGCATTCAATATTCTATATTAGCTTCAGGTATACAGTATAGTGGTTAGACATTTATATAATTTACAAAGTAAACTCCCTGATAAATCTGGTACCCACCTGGCACCATACATATTTATTACAGTATTGTTGACTATACTTCCTGTGCTGTACTTGACATCCCGTGACTATTTTGTAACTATCAATTTGTACTTCTTAATCCGTTCACCTTCTTTACCCCAATCCCCTTTCCTCCTCCAATCTGGCAAATATCAGTTTGTTCTCTGTATCTATGAGTCTGTTTCTGTTTTGTTATCCTTAGTTTAGTTGATTTGATGAATCACATTAATTATTTTACAGAAGTTGAACCACCCTTGTATCCCTGGCATAATTCCTGGTTGATTGTGGTATATACTTTCAATGTATTGTTGAATTCAGTTTGCTAGTATTTTGTTGAAAATTTTGACATCTGTGTTCATCAGCAATATTGAACTATAATTCTCGCTTTTTTGTAGTATCTTTGTCTGGTTTGGGTATCTGGGTAATGCTGACTTCATAGAATGAGTTTGGAAATGTTCCATCCTCTTCAATTTTTTGGAATAAGTTGAAAAGGATAGGTACTAACTCTTCTTTAAAGATTTGATAGAATTCATCTGTGAAGCCATCTGGTGCTGGGCTTTTGTTTCTTGGGAGTTTTTTATTATTGCTTCAGTTTTATTGCTAGTAATTGGTCTATTGAGATTTCCTGGGATTTTTGCTGGTTTAAGTCCTGGAAGGTTGTAGGTTTTTGGAAATTTATCCATTTCTTCTAGATTGTTGAATTTGTTAGCATATATTTGTTCATAGTATTCTTTAGTGATCCTTATCTCTGTGGTGTTGGTTAAAATTAGAAATAAAAGAGGAGAGATTACTTGTATTTGTGTTCTCTGTTTTGCTTGATGAGTCTTGCTAGCATCTTATCAGATTAATTAATTCCTTTAAAGAAGCAGTTCTTAGTTTCACTAGTTTACTATTCTATTCCACTCTGATCTTATATTTTCTTCCTTTTACTTACTTTAGGTTTTGTTTATTCCTATTTTTCTAGTTTCTTGAGGATTTTCCTGCTTCTTGAAGTAGGCTTGTATAGCTATAAACTCTCCTCTTATAACTATTTTTGCTGCATCCAATATATTATGCAAGATTGTGCTTTCAGTAGATTTTTATTTCCTTTTTGACGTATTGGTTGTTTAGAAGCATGTTGTTTAATCTCCATGTATTTTGTGGGGTTTTCTTCCTGTAATTGATTTCTAGTTTCATGCAATGTGTTCAGAAAATATGCTTGATATAATTTCATTCTTCTTTAACTTACTGAGGCTTGTTTTGTAGGTTAGTATGTGATATATTCTGAAAAATGTTCCATGTGCACTTGAGAAAATGTGTAATATGCAGTTTTTAGATGAAATGCTCTATAAATGTCTATCAAGTCAAAGTGGTCTAAAGTGGCATTTAAGGCCATTATTTCCTTAATTTTCTGTCTAAATAAAGCTCCAAACGTTCTTGAATTGGGCAGCCCCAGGTACATGTGTAGCATTGCCCCACTGTCTCCACTCTCTCTGGACAGGGCAGTCCTGCATGAATTATGGCAACGCTTTAGCCAACTCTGTACTCTCTCCAGGAAGGGCAGTGCTCCACTGTCTCTGCTCTTTCTCTGGACAGGACAGTCCTGCCTGCGGGTGCTGCAGTGCCTTTCTAGCCCTGCACTCTTTCCAGAGGGGGGAGCCCCGCTAGCATGCATCCCAGTGGTCCTGCAAGCATTGCCCTGCTGCACCTGCTGGAACAATCTCCGGGTAAAGGGACCCCTTGTATGCTGCTCTAGCACCCTCCAGTTTTTGCTGGATCTAGCTCCAGGAAGGGTGGCTGGGGATGCGCTACAGTGCCCTGCAGGTTGGCCAGAGAATATGGATGGAGCTCCCACCTGCTATCCACATGCAAGGGAAATGTAAGCAATAGTGCTCACCATTTTCTCCAGTTCTGGGTTGTTCCCTCAGCTCCCCCAACTTTCTCAATCTGGTCCCTCTCTTGTTGTACAGAAGCTGTTCTTCAGTTGGTTCACAGTATCTCTCTGGAGGATTTGCTCTAAAGATAGATGTACATTCAGTGCGTTCAGTGAGCTCAGAGTCCACCTATGCCAACTTGGATCTGCCTCCCCCAAAATTTTAATTTTGTACTAGTGTACTTTTGATCTTAAAATATTAAGAAGACAAAGAAATTCCAGTCTTAGCCAGATTGTCAACACATAAAACTCCTTTCCTGATTCCTTTTCTCCAAACCTTCTACAACTTTTCTTTATAAAACTTTGTATTCAGTCACCCTTATCATTTCTAGTTAATTACATGTATTGATTAGAATTATTAACCCTAGAATCATTAATTCCTAATGAAAATTAATACTTAAGCAACCATGGACTGCTAGACTTTTATAAATACATTTCCTAATCTCTAGAAGTATATACAGTCTTTCTCATAGTAACTCTTTCAGTGTGGCATAAAACATAATTACTAATAGGCCCACATATCTTTATTCCTCTGTAAAATGGTATCAAAAGTGAATAAACCTATGTTCAATAGTTAATGTTTCAAAATTCTACTTGTAAATCTAGATGTTAAATAATTATCCATCATATAACTTACCTCAGAAAGATTTTGAAATTTCTAAGTTGGCATATGATAAAGAGTAATTATTGTTGAAAAGTTCTTTATAAACTTTCATCCTTTTTACATCTATTTAATTTACTTGTTCTTAACAATTATATATATTTAGATTACTCATAAAAATGTCATGAGACATTAAATAGCTAGACATCATCTTGTTATATTTTTAAGGACATTCTGTAACAGATAGCATGAATTTATTTGACTTTTGTTAAACCTAGGTAGAATAAAAGCATATCTAATACTTATCGTTCTAAAGACATGCCTATTTTAATTAAAACAAACTTAAACTAGATTTATTTACTGAAGATTATCCTAGGTCACAGGAACTTGGAAGACATTTGGGTTAGTTTTTATGTATCTGAGAGTAAACTTCATTCACACATTGCTCATTTGTCTTTCAGTCAATGAAATAGAGTTCTTTACTAATCAATTTTGGCAATACAATCTGGAGGTAGAAAAAATCACACAGCTGTAAAATACACACATAAACATACAGATGCAAAAAAAAAATCTTCTGGCTTTTGTTTTAAAATTTTAGCCATAACTGTTGGACACAACTTATGTTTCTGTAGGACAGAATAAATTCAGGTTATCTGCTCAGACATTTTACTAGTATTTGTAGCAAAGATTTTTCATAGACCTGGTTTTCAAATAGACTTTTTCCCCCTTTTGATAAGAATTTTCTTGGTTCCTAAAGAGTACCTGGTTGAAAATTGGCATCTCAAAAGGCACACAGAAAGAATGTAAGTTTCAACAAGAACTTCTGTTCCCTAAGTCAAGATCTTTTACAGTACCTGAAAGCCTTTTGAGATAAATAGAAAAGGTGGGCTTTGAATTGCTCTTAGAGCTGTATTGCTGCTCTTAGAAACTGTTCTGCCTAAATTGAGTCTTTACAATTCCTCAAAGAATTGGTGGCATATGGCCAGCGTGGCTCAGTGGTTGAGTGTCAACCTATGAACCAGGGGGTCACGGTTTGATTCCTGGTCTGGGCACAGGCCCAGGTTGCAGCTTAATCCCCAGTTGGGGTGTGCAGGGGGCAGCCAATCAGTGATTCTCTCTCATCATTGATGTTTCTATCTTTCTCTCCTTCTCCTTTCCTCTCTGAAATCAATAAAAATTTTTTTTTAAAAAATTAAGAATTGGTGGTAACCTGAATGACATTAAGGGGCTGACACACCCATCCAACTACATTATTTTCAATTGGCTTCTTTTTATCAGGGAGATCTTGAACTAGGATTTTAAAAAAAAGGATTCCTATGTTCTAGATTTAGAGCTGTTTTCCTTTGGATTGGTTTTCTTTCCCTCTGAGAATATACCTAGTTTCATCTTAGCTTAGGGGAGAAGGCCTTTATAAAGTTCTTCTGAATATCGGCTTCTGATTTGGCCAACTTCTGACCATAGAACAACCTTAATCATTTTAAGTATCTGTCAAGTTGCAGCTGGGACAAACAGTAAATATTCCTAGCAGTGTTGAATGACCTCAGATGAAAAAGGCATCCACAAAGAGGTGCAAAAGATACTAGCTTCCCAAGTCAGAGAGTCACTCCCAAAGAAAGAAAATGTCCCTTAGAGTTGGCAACAGTCTATAGGACGCAAATGGAGTGCAACCCACATTTCTGTCCAGCAGAGTTTTGGGGACACACAAGCCAAGTTCTCAGGACACAAAACGATACAAGTAGGATGTAATAGCTGTCCCAGAGAGAAATAAGATCAATAACCAATGGGTCTGGAGTTGAAAAGAAAGGGACAATGTGAAACTTTACCTTCCTCTCATGACTCTGGAAAGGATTCTCACCCTTTGCTGGTTTCTGCCCATTTTTCCCAGGGTCGAATCTACAGGCTCCAGAGCGAGTATGCTGTAAAGTAGAGTAGAGCCCAAATATGTACTAGAATTTGGCAAGGTTTCCCATGAATTTTAATTTTCCCCTTGGCTCTTTAAGAGAAAAACTAGTAGTTTGTCAGAGTCCCATCAACCCTGGAAGAAACTAATATGGGGGTATCTGAAAGGCCACTAACTTGGCCAACTTTTGTTTAGGATCTTTCAGCCTCTTTCGAGAGAAAAGGCAACCCAGATAGAGAATTAGTAGACTGAGTACTCAGGTAAAGGAGAATAGAGGGGAGTAGCAGTAGTCACATCAGTCTTTTGTTGAGGTATCTCTTTTGTCTTTAATTTTTCATTAGACTTTTACAATGAATCATTCAATGAAATGATTTTGGAATTTTTTGGAGGTTTCCGCATGCCAATTAAAATAGGTATTCCATTCTGTTTGTTTGATTTAGGAGTTCTTGCTTTCAAGTGCACTTCTTAAATTAACAATCTTGTCTGATTAGAACATTTCCCATAATGGCCATTGTGATTGCAGGTTGTCATTTGCCATTTTTGTAGATATGTATGGCTTCTAAGACCACAGTGCTCAGATACAAAATGAGGAGGAGTTGTAGCGATCAGTTATTTGAAATTTGAGGATTGCATTTCTTTGGCTAAACCTTGAGTCTCTGGGATACAAATTAATACTTAAGAGGAATGTGCCAGTAGGTTCAGGATTGTGTGGTGTTTTACAATGTACCTCATTGCATGGAAATTTGTTTGAGGTTGTTGGGTGACCTACTGTCAAATCTAACCCATTCTGTGACCAATTTTTCCTAGCACAGGAGTCATAGAGTTCAGTAGCAAGTGCTCTAACAGCTTTTAAGTTCTGGACCCGAACCTATCAATTTTGTAGCTTTGGCTTCCAATATTCCCATTAACAATAGATCTACTGCCTGGCCACAGAGGCTCAGTGGTTGAGTGTTGACCTATGAACCAGGAAGTCACAGTTTCATTCCCAGTCAGGGCACATGCCCAGGTTGTGGGCTCGATCCCCAGTAGGGGGTGTGCAAGAGGCAGCCATCAATGATTCTCTCTCATCATTGATGTTTCTATCTCTCTTCCTCTCTGAAATCATTTATATATATATATATATA
>NW_005871056.1:18349805-18398551 GCF_000147115.1 Myotis lucifugus
TACACACACACACACACACACACACACACACACTATATATATACACACTATATATATACACACTATATATACACACTATATATACATACACTATATATATATATATACACACTATATATACAGTATATATACATACTGTATATATATACTGTATATATACACTGAGTGGCCAGATTATTATGACTACCTGACGTTTGTAGGCAAATTAGCTATAATTTTGCGCTGAAGTTGCTAGAGGGCCAGATCATTATAAACGTCTAAATAGCACAACATACCTAAGTATCGTTGCTGATCAAATTCATCCTATCATGTTGATGGCATATCCCAATGGAGATGGCTTCTTCCAACAACACAATGCGCCATGCCACGGTGCTCGTATTGTGCAGGAGTGGTTTCAAGAACATGAGGGAGACTTTACCTTGCTTAGGTGGCCCCCACAATCACCAGATCTCAATCCAATTGAGCCTTTGTGGGAACGAAGTTAAAAGAGCCATCAGGCAGCTGGTTCCACAACCATCACATCTCACAGAACTGGACAGTGCTATTCATCAGGCATGGTGTCAGATAGCTGGCATCACCTTTCAACATCTCATGGAGTCAATGCCAAGAAGAATCGCTGCAGTATTGAAGGCAAAAGGTGGCCCAACGAAGTACTGATGGGGTGGTCATAATAATCTGGCCACTCAGTGTATATCCCACTTTCAAAGGCTGTTAAATCGCATTGTTTACCCATATCTTCAGAAAAAAATCACTTCTACTGTCGTGGTAAACAACCTGCTTCCCTATTTATCATGGTCTGGCCCTCCAGCAACTTCAGCGCGAAATTATGGCTAATTTGCCTACAAATGTCAGGTGGTCCTAATAATCTGGCCACTCAGTGTATATATCTGTTCCTTTACTTTATTGTGCACATTAGCAGAAACCAAGAGTAACCAAGGAAATGTAACTGTGGATACAAAGAGAGAGTACTATGGACTGGCTAAGAGAAGGCTTTATGTGTACACCACCAGCAGATCCCAATAGATGGAGACTGTAAACTAACCAAGGGCTAGGGATTGGGTTCCAGGTGGAACCACCTAGCAACTCTAGCTGACCCCTTAAGCCTGGGGCTGGGACCATAGACTAACCTGGGCTAAGGAAGTGGTGCTCTGCTAGAGCCTCCCATCAGTCTGACCATGAACCCTGGACTGGAAATACAATTATACTGGGAGCTGAACACAAAGAGGAGAGATCTTGGCTCTTAGAGAAATTGACTCTCAGAAATAGTGAGAGAGACAGAGAACTCAAAGAGATTATGGGTACTAACCTTTTATTTCTCCTTGTCCCCAAAGCCATCAGTAGTCTCCATCTCATCCTATCAGTGTCCCCAAACTGGGAAAAAAATCAACTGAGTAAATTTTAAAGATTTTATCAGATTTATTCAATGCGTCATTGATTGGGCTTATATACGGAATCTTTAAAAATGAACAAAACAGAGACAGGGTCAGACACAGAACAAGCTGATGGTTGCTAGAAGGGATGGGTAGAAAAGGTGAAAGGGATCAGAGATACAAACTTTCTGTTATAAAATGTCAGTCACAGGAATATATGGTAACGTATAGCACAGAATATATTCAATAATATCCTGACTGTACAGTGACAGATGGTTACTAGACTTACTGTGGTGATCACCTCTGAAACTATGATTGCATATCAACTATATTTTAATAAAGTAAGCAAATATTTTAAGGCATCTTATATAAAGCTCAAGAATAGTTGAAGTTTTTGCTAAAGTATCTAAATTTATATATTCTCCACAAGGTTTGGATCACTCCACTAGTCCAGGCCAGATGATGATTTTGCATGATGCTGACAGCAAAGAAAATAAATTTTTGAAATTCTGCAAAAGTTTTGTTATATCCACTTCCCCTGTTCTGCAGGGAAGTACATAAAGTTCAGCTTATCCATAGCAACTAATATAGCTGCTCAATTCCCTTTAGAGCAATTCAGCCTTAACTTAAGAGTAAAAAGGAAAAGAACATGCCTCAAAAAAGACATGAGTCTGTTGGGGAACTAGGAAAAGAAAACAGGTCCCAGAAATAGAGATATCTCGGGGCACAGGGCATATTAGTCCATTTTGGAAATATTTTCTGGAAATCTGTGTAAGGAAGATAAATGGTATTCACTCTCAGATTTTCTAATGCACAACAGAAAAGTGTAAAAGATGTCCGATCATTACAGTAAGCTTGGACAAAGAAATTGGAAGCCCATGAAAGTGGGGATGCTGTAAAACAGTGTGGCTAGTGGCATTATGATAAGGGAAAATTTTAATACTCTTCAATACTCTTAGAAAGTTAAGAGGAACAGACTAAATCCTAAAAAAAAATATCAAAAAAGTGTGCATCCTATAAGAATATGCATAAGAAGACAAATTAATGGACAGTAATACTAAATGACTCAGAAGAATAAAGAAGTCAATTCTCCTCAGTGACATGCATAATTTCCATCAATATGTTACTGTGCATTTTTTCTAATTTAAGAGTTACTCCAAATTTCATCTGAAAAAAATAAGTGAGTGAGAATAATCAATAAAATTATAGGGAGAAAGGTGAAGAATACTTTTTTTGATAATAGGTGGATATCAAAATCATATTTTAAAGCTATGGTAATTAGAACTGTCTGTCTGGTTGTACCTGAGAGGTACCCAAAGACGAGTGGGAAAATCAGTGGTTTCTTAAAACACTGAAAATACATTTGAATTTATCAAATGAAAAGCATGGAAAAAGATGACCTTCTATGATATTTATATTTGGAGAAAAGTGTTATATCCATATTACAGTATATAAATGTATGTATATGTATGTATATATGTGTATATATGTGTGTGTATATATGTGTGTGTGTGTGTGTGTGTGTGTGTATATATTTAAATAGTAGAAAGACACAGAGGAGATAGCAGCTAAGGACTAAATTTACAGATTTAACCCCATAAAAATAAAATCCTATAACTAAAAACACAATAAATAATAGCCAAATGATAAAGGGAGAAAACCAGATGCAAAACTCATAATACACAATGAATTGATAGACTTACTTTATAAAGCAGCTATTCTTAAACTTTTGGGTCTCAGAATCCCTCTACTGCTTTTAATATGTAATCATTGTGGACCCTGCCAAAAAAAAGTTTGCATATGTGGATTAAATATTTACTATTTTGGAAGTTAAATCTGAAACATTTTTAATTTATTTAAAAATAACAAGCTCGCCCTAACCAGTTTGGCTCAGTGGATAGAGCGTCGGCCTGCAGACTGAAGTGTCCCAGGTTCGATTCTGGTCAAGGACATGTACTTGGTTGTGGGCACATCCCCAGTGGGGGGTGTGCAGGAGTCGGCTGATCGATGTTTCTCTCTCATCAATGTTTCTGACTCTCTATCCCTCTCCGTAAAATAATCAATAAAAATATATTTTTTAAAAATAACAAGCTCATTAACTATTAATGGAAACAATAACTGTATTAAAATATTCTTTTTAAAGCAAAAATGTAGAATGGCATTGTTTTATATTTTGCTACTCTTTGTAATTCATATCTGCTTCTGCATTCAATCTGATGTAATATCCCACATCAAGCAGGCATCTGTAACTATGGTTGACAAAGATGAGTGGGGGAAAAAAGGAAACTTCACAACTGCTGGACTCAGCATCATTAAAGAGAGAACTTCCCTGGCTCAGTTGGTTGGGTGCCATCCCATGCACTGGAAGGTCACAGGTTTGATTCATGGTCAGGGTGCATGTGGTATGCAACCAATGGATGTTTCACTCCTTCATCAGTGTTTCTCTCCCTCTCCCTTCTTCTCTAAGGTCAATAAAATAAAAGACCAGAACCAATGCCAGCAAATACCTCTCTCCAGACTTTTTTTAAAAAGTAGGAAAATGTGGAGACAAGTAGGAAATACCATTTTAAGCCACTATTGCTCAAGTGTTGGTCACTTGGTGCTGAAAGAAGCTGTCCGTATCTAAGTGGTTCCATGTTGTATTGACATTCCCACAACCCTCTGGTGAAGCTAAAAATAAGGTAAAACCCATGTTTCAGAGCCCCTTTGGTGACAAAAGTGGAGCTCAAAGGTGTCCTGAGTCTCCATTTACAGGAAAGCCACCTAGCATAAATCAGACTATTGTATAGAAGACAAACATTTGTTGGGTTACGGTATTGAGACTTGGGGATTTGTTTGTTACTGCAGCACAGTGTAGCTGTCATGACTAATACACAACCCAAGAATGAGTGTCTTGAGATGTGTAGGCATGATCCTTGACTTCGCTAGTTAAGACGTCTAGTGATAAAGCAGTGAAACCTGCCAAGTTACTTCTTGGGCAGAGGATCAGCTATGCGGGAGCTGTACCGAGAGAGGAAGAACAGAGCAGACATAGCCAAGTGCTCTGCCAACAAATTGGTTTGTGATCACATATGGCATTACCCTTTGGGGCCTCCCCGACATGTTGGAAGGGGCACTCTAGGCAGAGTTACATGAATAGAGAGCCAAGACACCATTATTGGTGCAGACCTGGGGAATGACATCTTTTTTTATGTCACAGGCTACAATATTGGGATTATATATACTTGTATCATGTAAAAAAATTTTTTTAGGTTGATCTCAGCTCTCAAGTCCATATTAATCCCCTTTCAAAGCTCTGCTTCAGTGTGTCTCCAGGGCCTATGATTGAGGTGGGACTATTCAGCTCAAAATAAATGTACAAGCTTGTTTCTGGCAAGTTGAAGAGACTCTGTCTTGCTCTGCCAAATGGGAATCTGCTTCCAATCTATGCCTTGGGAAAGAACTCTGACCTTTATTATGCAAGTCAAGCCCATAATTACTCTCGTGCTAACCAGCTGACAGTCTAGGGAAGAGCAGCCCAAACAAACAACTATGAGAAAAGGAATTCTCCAAGCAGGACCGCTGGCTTATGAAAATTACATCCCCACGCATGACAAAGGCCATAATCCCCCTGTTCTCACAGAGCAATTATTCAGACTCCTCTCCATCTGAGTGGTCCTACCAATCATTTAGTTTAGGTATTAGGAAAGCTTTCATTACAGCCACCAGATTGAGTATTTAATTGTTAAAGCAATAGTAACAACAAGATTGCTATTCCAACCAAACTACAAGAAGCATGATCTCTTCATCTCTCTCTATTTAAGCTGTTAAAAGCCTCAAAACAAATCCAAAGGCCCCTATTTGGTTTCAGTCCATTGGTCTGCCTACCTCTAAGATAAAGGACACTAAATTTTCTTACTGCGTAATGCTAAGGAAAATAATCCCACCACTAGAGGACCCACAGCATTGAATTATTCATAGGCTTTTTATTTCTAAGTCTGTTATAATTCAGGGAGCCTCTGGGGCTTAGGTACTTCATTAACAACATTAATAGGACTTCTGCACCTCAGCTGTAGGGAAAATGTGCACTTAAATATAGATAATCGGTATTAGTGCCAAACCAAGTTTATAGTTCCTATAAAAGAAAAGGAGGTATCTTGGCAAAGTCAACAAATACTAGTATAATAAGCTAATATATAAGACTGTTCTTTAGAAGCTCAGTTTTATCACATGTCCTTGGGTAAATGTGAAATCTTGAAATGTATTATATATTGGGTTTTTAATGGGGAGAGAGAGACAAATGTTTCTCCATAGGTTATTTGATATTGAAAATAGGATTTCCTAAATCTTCATTTTAGAAGTGACCTGGGATCAACAAGGTTCTAGGTGAAATCATTCAAAACACAGGTCAGTTCCACAAAAGTCGTCTATTTGAACATAAATGTATTCACTCTTTCTGTTCTTAACACATCCTTCCCTGCTTGACTTTTCAGTGAGTGTGTGTATATTATGTTACTGACCATAGGCCAATATTCATATTTTAAATGGATATATGTTGCTTTAAAATTTCCCATCAGCAGTTGTTTGGTTTAGTTGCTGGAATCTTGGAATTGGTGCTATCAAGGAACTCTTATTTCTGTTGAGCATTGCTGAGGTCTGATGAACAGAATCCACTGAAGATCTGATTGTTCTCAATGTCAAGTAGGTGTTAACAAGAGTACAACCTACACTGAGATCTCTTGCTATGAAGTAACATTGACCATGTGTGATGTTATGTGATATAATTGTTCTAAATAATGGATTCTACAGATTAAACATCTAAAATCCGTTTCTAAGAAGAGCAGAAAATATGTGCGCATTTATGCTAACGGTTCTATAAAGTACATAGGTGTGAATTTCATACTTACATGAAATGATAGTTTTGTGATCAGGCATGGGACCAGGCGGGTGTCCACTGTGATCTAGCCTGAGCTCTGCACAGTGGGTGCCCTCACCCTAATTTACCTTATGGCATAAACACCTCTCAGTATTCTCCTGTATGGAAATGGAAATAGGTAGAGACAGGAACCTGGATTCTACTCAGGGTAGACAAGGAGGCTTACAGTTTTTCAATGGTCTTCTGTGACAAAGGAGAACCTTTAGTCCCTAAGAATTCACGTTATTGTGTAAATTATCAGTGCTATAACAATGACGATAATGGATAATGAGACTTTACTTACTAAACACTATCTCATTTAATCCTCATAATATCCTATGAGGTAGTTATGACTATCATTCCTCATTTTGCTGACAAGAAAATCAAGCTTCAGCAAGAAAAGTAATTCCCCTAAAGCAGGGGTGGGGAACATCCGGCCCACGGAATTCACTTGGTCTGGCCCTGCCAAGGCATTAGGGGTGAGTTAATTAAATGTTTGACCAAATATAGCTGGCTAAATTTTAAGGTGATAATTTTGTATGGCCTCAGAATGATGTTATAAATATCCAAATGGCCCTTGGCAGAAAAAAGGTTCCCCACCCCTCGCCTAAAATCACATGGCCTGAAAGACCTGAGCCACCTTGGAACCCAGGCCTACTGGCTCCAGAAGTCTTGTTTTAACTACTGTGGTAACGATGAACATAGTCCCCCAGTAATCTGCACCTCTGGTAGTCACACCCTTCTGCAGAAATCAAAGAATAATGACAAGATTCTCTAGCTGGACTCTTCTGAGTCCCTTCTCTATTGGGCTTCAACTTGGCCTATGAAGTCTTGAAGAAAACACTAACATTCTAGCATCTCAAGGCCCTCATCCCCTTTAAAGTGTTTACCTGAGAAAACTCAAGGCTACCAGAAACAAATTTACTGTTTAATCCAGCCAACACCTGAAGACACACAGTCCCTGTGTCCCAGCCTCAGTGGGAGAGGAGGAGTCTAATTCCATAAGCACAGTTAGAAAACCCAGATGGGTGTCCCATGAACCAACCCTGCCGCTTTCACCTTTAGGTAATTTTTCACTTCCCTGACTATTAAGACCCTGTTCACCCGCCCTCTCTCTTTTAGAATACACAGTCACCCAGGTACAAATTGAAGTTGAGTTCAGTTCACAGTGGACTCTCTTCCCTAGTACAGTAGTTATCGCTGATTAAAATCGGTTCTTACCTCTGTAGTGTCCAGCTTTGACAGTTTGTTGCATTCAACAGAAGAGATGCAGAGCGACTTCCAAGGCGGGATGATGGAAGGTGCAGCTTTCACCTTGGTCTCCAGGACATTCACCCTCGGAGATCTGAGCCACCGAGTCCAACTACCTTGAAGCCACCGTGCCGAGGGTCCACATGGAGAGATGATGGGCAGAAGGCCTGAGACAACATGAAGAGAGAGATGCCTCTAGCAACTCGAATCATCCCATCTGTGCAGAAATAATTCCTTCTCTCTGAGCTCTGTCTAAACTAACTGATTGTTATTTGTATTAAGTCACTAAATGTTGAAGGATTTGTTACACAGCAATAAATAACCGGAACAGCCACTGCAAAAACAGGCTCTTTTCAACTCTCCTGATGCCTCTCTTTCTTCCTCCAACTCAAGGTCTCCTTCAACCTGTTTAACCCACACTCAGTGATAGATGCTCACCTGAGCTGAGTGGAGGTGAAAATTAAGCACAAGCCCAGCTCCAGTCATACAGAAGGTAAAGGTCACAAAAGATAAAAAATGTGATATTTCAAATTAAATGATAGTGCACATGTGAAAGTCTTCTCCACTTCTTAAAGGATGTATGCTCCTAATATGTCGGCTGATTTCTATTCACTGATGAGAATCTTCTTTAAAAAATTTTTGGTTCTGAATAACAAAGATACGAATTTCTGTCAGAAGTACGAACTTATAAAGAGACCTTAATGGTTTTATG
Organism: Myotis lucifugus; assembly: GCF_000147115.1. Lineage (NCBI taxonomy): Eukaryota > Metazoa > Chordata > Mammalia > Chiroptera > Vespertilionidae > Myotis > Myotis lucifugus. The sequence continues at coordinate 18,358,033 of NW_005871056.1, forward strand.
TTTACATTTAAATATATTCAAATATGCTAAACATCAGCTTGTTCAGTATAGAAAAGATTTTCTTCTGGATGAGATTTCTAATTTGTAAATGTGAACTTGTTGGCGAAACAGAATAGCAATCACATTAATGCCACAAACACCCTGGAAAATTTGTTGTAAAATGAGACAAATTGAAATAAAATTCTAATCAGGGCTTCAAAGAGTCATTATCCTGGAGGGAGAAGAAGCCTTGGCTGCATAAACTGCGACTCCTGACCTCGTCACTGACCATTTACTAGTCTGCACTCTATTCACTGCGAACCCGCTGATGCCTTTGGCCACAGGTTTGTGCTTTACTTTGTGTTGTGCTTGACAGAGTTCTTGGTTGTTCGGTCATAAACTAGTTTCCTTATGAATCCCATTGGCTTCCATTCTCCTGGCCTGCGGATTATCTGATGGGATCCCCCTAAAGGATTTGCCTCCTGTTTGAAGCTAGTTAGTCCCCTGACCCTGTTATGATTCACACAACCAGCCTTAAGGCCAAATCTGGGTGCAGATATGTTACAACCAAAATGTGGAAAGGCTGCTCTGGAGGCTCAGGTCACAATGCCCCTCAGCAACCCGCAGGCTTCAAAGACCCACCTGTCAGGCTGAAGGGTTCATTTCCAGCAATGAGACCCAATAGGTAACAATGTTTTTCTCAACATGCAGTTTAACCACTGGACAAAAAAAGAACTGAATCAGCCTTTATCCCTGAAATTTAAACCAAGACTAACAAAACATTCATATACGTGATTGGCAAGGCTCAAATGCCCTGGAGTTCTCAGATAATTTCAAACATTTGCTCTTCTGGACCCATATCTACTAATATATTCTCACCAGTCACATCATGCATGCCAGGTTTTATTTCAGAAAATATAGCCACATACATATATATTAATATAACATGACATTTTAATTATAAGAATGATAGGTTTTTAGTAATTCAGAAAGCAGATAAGCATTAGGTAGTAAATCTTTACCGAAAATACCTGCATAGCGTTACTATAGGAATTTTGTATATACACATAGATTACACATTTTACTAAAACTTCATTACATTTTTCATCGACTCTGAAAAAGTGCTGGCAATGCTGGCAGGAGCTCTGAGCAGGCCACCACACAGGCACAGCCTCGCCCGCCGCCTTGTGAACTAATGACAGGAGTTAGTGAGGGCCCACATCAGCGTCTACATCATCAACATCCCCACCAAAGATCCGGGTACCGGGCTCCACTGCTTCAGAAATGCCCAAATATTCTGATAAAGTGGCTTCACTTCACAATGTGGTTTCTTTCCTAAGGTAGAATTCCCTTCCTTCCTCTGTCTTACAAAAGCAAGTAAAAGGAGAGAGCTATGGAGGTATAGGTTTTCAAACAGTCAATTTAGAGCCCTTTATCCAAAATCCCTGGGACAAATGCATCCAGGCCTGGGGAAGGTGAAAACTCCTGTGGCTAATCCTCTCTCTCGGAGGTATGAATGGGTTCCTAGACTTACCTGGAAGTATTTCTCTAACACTCGCCATTGCCTCCATAGCCCCAGGGACTGGCTACAAAACAGAGTTAAGTGAAGGCAAGTTAAGTGAAGCTGAGACAAATTTTGGTGAATCAGCTGGCTCAGTGACCAAATGCAGAGCAAAAAGTTTGAAAATTTATACTCCTGGTTATAGAACACCCAAGTATAAATATATTTGTAATTCTGAACTAGCATACCTCTTCTGGTACAACAAGAACATAAATCAATTCATAAAATGCTAAGTTTATTTACATGTTTGTCCAAATTGGAAAGAAAAAACAAGAAGTTTAAGATGGTCTGTGACCTCAACCTCATTAAATAAAAATACATACAACTCCTTTAAGGCGGACCATTTACATGACAGCTAAGTCATACATTGTTATTGACATCTTCTAGGTGGGAGAGAATACAGACCTATCTGCACTCCAGGTAATTCCTAAAATACTCCTACCAATACTTTCAAAAAATCTAAAATTCTAATTGCAACACCATCTTTGTTCCCATGCCAAGTTTACAAAGGAAGGCTGAAACTTCCCAAATTAGCAAAAGGGCCTTGGGCCTTTTTTAACACTATCATATTCACACAATCATATTCAACAAATATTTACCAGATTCCTTCTAAGTGTGAGACACTGAATAAGACACAAAGACAACAATTAGCTCACCCTTTAAAAAGAGATTTTCTACAATGACTTCCATCTCCTGTCATATAAGACAGCCAAAATTTTAAAAAGATAGCAGTGCAAAAGTGTGTTTTTCCCCAAAAGACATTCCTAAACTTTCCTTTAAATTCAAATGCTTCCATTACAATGAAATATGCAGTAACAACGTAAAAATCTTGTCAGCTACATGTGATCACATAAAACTTTTGAACTTAAGCATCAGCAGAGTACTGAGGGATTAAGTTCATTTTCCAGGAGGTTAAATTTCTACCAAGCCATTCACATTCCAATGACAGGCTCCTAATGACCAAGGAAATTAATATAAGCCATTATGCTTACCTACAACAAGGCCAAGGTCTAGAGTCGCAGCTAAGGCTACCAGAGAATCACCACATTGTTCCATGACTGATTTCTATGACAAACAGAATATGGCAGAAGTGGTTTCTATGTTTTGGTCCTAAGACTGTCACTTCCATCTTGGCTTCTCTCACCCTCACTCTCTGGTATCACTCACTCTGGGGAAGCTATCTATAAATATAAAAGCCTAAGTGATCATTACAACCAAGTGACCAAACAACTGGTTGCTGTGAAGCTCACTCACCACCAGGGTGCAGACAATGCAGGAGCTGCCCCCTCGTGGTCAGTGCGCTCCCACAGCCAACCTCCCGTGGTCGATCGCCCCAATGGGGACTGGGCAAGATGGCCCTGAGGCCCTGATCGGCCGATCGCTGGCCAGGCCGAGAGGGACCCCACCTGTGCACGAATTCATGCACCAGGCCTCTAGTATTAATATAAGCTGTCAGTCATCTGTAGCGTCTCACACGGTAAGGAACTGAAGCCTCCTGCTCACAGCCAACTGCATGTATATTCCAGTCCTAGTCACATCTTCAGAGACTACAGCCCCGGCCAACAGCTTGACTACAAGCTCATAAGAGACTCTGAGCCAGACCCATGCAGGCAAACCACTCCCAGTTTCCTGAGTCTTAGAGACTGAATGTATGCTGTTTTAAACTGCTAGATATAGGGATAAATAACTAATACACAATTATTTGATGAATATTATCCTATCAAGTTCAAAAAAGGCTAACTGTGCTTACTAGATATATATACCCAATGCCTATCACAGTGTTTGGCACACAGACACTCAATGGGTACTTGTTTAATGAATGTTTGAGTGAACAAACCCCAAGGTCCTCACATGTCTACTAAAAAGAAATAGGAAGTTTACATGTCTTACATTGCATGGGATAGCATGGGTCATTCAGCAGTAAGGTCTGTTAACATAACTTTAAATGTAAACCATCCTTCATTCATAAACACGAAAGAGAAGAAAAATTAGTTCTCATATTTTTCATTAATAGACCTTGCAACTTGACAACCTGAAAAAAAAGTAGATGGAATGGAGAATGGGAAAGAGCGACCATTGCAAATAACGCAGAACCATTCCTTTATAGAAACTGAAACCCTGCCAGTCATCAGAGGCTGGAAGAAATGAAAGGGAAAGGGTGACAGTGAAGCAGAAACTTACTTGGGAGAAATATACTTCATGTCTATCATTGTGACTGACAGGTTCCTCATGACAATAGCTCAAATCTAAGGGATGCATTTTTTACTCCCTTAATGAAAAGACACCGTTTAAGTAATTATCCAAATCCAGGGATGATAAAGAAAAAGAAAAAAAGAAGGGGGAAGTGGTGACTAAATTAAATAATACCTGGAAAGCAACTGCTTTAGCATCAAACTTTGGTATCAAGTCATTAGAAAAGAAGGCTATTTCCTTTGAAGAATGATGTTACTGATACCTTTGTAATTAACTTAGTTATAAATAACAGGGAAGGAGCAAAGGGAAAATAACAGGAAAGGAGCAAAGGGAAGGCCACATTTTGCCAGGAAGCAGCAGTTTAACACTCCCAGGGAGCCACGGATCTTCTCCCAGGGAGCCATGGATCTTTTCCCACAGATCGCTGGGGGAAGGGACTGGACAGGAGAAAACAGACATATGCCCAGGTACTTGTCTATCAGTCACACCTGAGAACAGGTCATTGGCCAGAGCAGGCGTGGCCACTGCAAGCACAGGAAGATTTGAGATATTTAATCTCCTCAACAAAGATGTTCATTCTCTTGATTCGTTCTTGCTCTCTTGAGACTCTTGGTTGCCTGGGGTGCGCTCCCTTGGCTGCCCTGCATGTGCCCGCATGTCTCATGGCCATGAGGACCCCACACAGTGGACTAATGGACTGCAACTAGCCTGATGCTGTACCGGACCCAATTCCAACATGGAACAGGAACTCTGAATGCTGGCTTGCTTCTGGCTGAAGCCCCAGCTGCACACCTTCCAGGACTGGATTAAGGGAAATGGGACTTTAGAAACCAAGGGTTGTAATTCCACAAAAAGAAAGCTTTCTACCACATCTCATCCTCCCGTGGGGGTCTCCAGAAATGCTTATTCCAGCGGTACCCCAAGAACCACACTCCCACTAGTAACGAAGAAAGACCATCCATGCATTTCTCTGATAACATTACCAGTTCACAGACACTTAAACCAGCTCTTCACCCTAGACAAACAGGTCTCTTCTGGCCTCCTCTATTGTACCATCTAACTCCCTGAATATGTCTTGGATCAATATATCATAAAGCTTATAACACATGGATAAAGAAAAAAGCGGTATAAAACTTAAGGTTGGAAATATCGAAGCAGAATCCCTTAGAGATAAAGCAGGACTGGGACCGCAAGCTTGAAGATGCCAAATGGCAGATGCATGGCCCACGTAGGTAGTGTAATATGTTTATACTCTGTCTGTTCACACACTGATTTAACACTCAGATCTGCATTGCAGGGAGGCCAAAGACTGGCAACCGGATACACGCATACATATGTTATTCTCTGCTCCAAGTTGCTATATGCCCACTGCATGCCAATAATATTTAAAAAATCAAGTCGGGACAAGATTTGAAGCATAGACTGTTAGACAGGAAAAGGCTCTTACATCTATTTTTAAAACCCACATTTTAGAGGGGGAAAAACTGAAACACCAATTCCCCTATTTCTCTTGCCCCTTTCTGATTATTCCCCATATTATCTGACTCAGAAGGTCTTCCTTTGAGGGAAGGTAGACACCATATGGGAAGAGTAAAAGCCAGCCTGAGGGATTCAGATATAGACCAGTGAGGGATTGGAAATACTGAGGATACTAGCAGGAAGGAATCTGCTGTGGGGTATGGAGATTATTCTGAAAGCAATATGTAAGATGGGCTTAAAAACAGAGTAAAGAGAAAGATTAGAGCAGGTAGGGTTGGGAGGAAGAGACAAAAACTGACTTGGGCAACTTTAAGAAAAGGAGTTGAGTAACTTATCGAAAGGATGTTTGGTGGGTCATAGAATCCAAGAGAAAGTGAAGGACCAAGCATAGGACAGGCCGAGATCCACAGCAGCTCTGGAAAGTCAGGTAAGTGGAGTTTTATAGGCACATTCTTCAAGACCAGGCCAGGGGAAGAATACGGATCAATTGTTTTTGGTCTTGGAGTCGCTCTTCCAAAATCTTGGTTTGAATGTTGGGCCTTTGGCCAGGAGAGGGAGAGCATCCTGACTCACAGTCCCTTTAAGACTTGATGTGTTTCCCCTTAACTTTATAAAGGAGGTGGGATAAGGTCTTTTTAAAGTTTAAAAGGATACTGGGCAGACAACCAAATGGCTGCTCGCAGGAGGACATAAGATAGCTGTTGTCCTAAGTCAGTCCTAAGGGATTGAAATGACTGAGGGTAGGACCAGCCCAGGGGTTACTGGCCAGCATGCTTCCTACTGTCCAAACTCAAGATCAGTTTGGATGCAGCTTCTATGGGAAGGACTGTTCTCAGCACAGGGGGCCGGAAAGCGCCTCCTGTGCTCCTGAGTCCCACTTCCTGTGCTTGGGTTACAGTCACCTGCACAGTGGACTCAACTGCACCGAGGCCCTCCTGTCGGCGCCAGCTGGTGGGCCAGTGGTTCCCAAGCTTTAATTGGCCATGCCCCACCTAAGCATCTCTAAAATCCTGATGCCCCCCCTGCCGTGACATATAATTCTTATTATTCAAAAAGTGAACTCCTAATCACATGGAGGAAGCCTAAAAGGCCATTAACTCGGTCTAAACAAGCTTCTAAAGAACATGGCATCCATGAAAGAGAAAAATAAAAAAACAAGAGGACCATTGAAGTACTGAGGAAGAAATCACTAAGAATTGTTTAAAAAATAATAAAATATTAAGTGATATGAAAAAATAGCAAATAAAGTTTCAAAACATATAATAGAGAACTGAACTGAAATGCATAAATATGTCACAATATATATTTATATACTATATATGAGGCCCCTAGGACCATAAGAAATACAAAACATTCACTGTTAATAACTCATTCTCGAATTGCCCCCCTTAAAAATCACATTGTCCCCCTGTGGGGCATGTGCCTCACGTTGGGAAGCGCTGTGGTGGGCTGTCTACTGCTCTCAGCTGTCACTTTGCCTTTCTTCCTTAGTCCCTCCAGGTGGTGGGATGTTGTCCTGCTAGAAACAAGCCTGCCTGGTGCCTAGGGAAGCAGAGGCTGCAGAATTGTTGCTTGGTTCTGCTTTTCCCAAAACAACACGGTTTGTAGGGACCAGGGAAGTGCCCAAAGCACCCTGTGAACTCACTTAGGGAAGAGACCCCCGAATGAGATGCGGTCCACGTCATTTCCCTGTCTCAGAACGACAGCTCCGGAGCCCCAGGCACAGTTACCGCGTGTCTCACCACCCAAGGAAGCCAAAACTCTGTCTCAGCCTGACTAATTAGGGAAGATTCCACACAGTTCCCTTAGTGCCTAAAAAGACATTTATTTTTTAGGATACATTTAAAAAACAGTGTTTGTGTGAAAACAGAATAAAGGGAAAAGAACAAGGTTTAGGTAAACCTTTTTTATTCTTCCAGAGAAAGAGAGACACCCTGTGGATTGGAGAGAGAGCCTAACAGAGCTCAGTTTACTTTCATATTCTATAAAGGAAAAATATTGTTTAAGGAACTGGTAGCAAAAGAATGCACAAAAACAGACAAAGAGGAAATTAAAGCATAGACAACAAAAACCTATAGCTTCAGGGTGTTGAGCAGAAATTCCTCAGGGATTGTTTTCCCTTATTGTGTGGCAAAACCGGTGGAGAATGTGAGGAAACCCTACCGGTTTATGTAATTTGAAAGCAAAGCTTGGAGAAAGAGTTCCAAGTGCATCCCACGTTCCTTCTGCTAATAAGGGTACAGCATTTGTGGAGACCAACCTGGAAGCCGAGCGGAGGGAACGATGGAGCGGGGAAGGCAATTCTGATTCATCAGCTCCCCTGTAACCCTGCCTCGGGCACCGGATGACAGGACCATTAGGGGATGCAGTAAAGTAAATATACTTCAATCATGTCCCACGTAACAGATATTTTGATTTGATTTGGATCAGCCCTGCAGAGCACAGAACCTGCTTCGAAGCTGATCTCATCTGACATGTACGAAGATGCTCGAGGAGAAAGCAATTTAGTCTGCAGCTCTCTCCAGTCCTGCCTGGGAAATGACTGCAGAGCGGGGAGGGCAGCCAGGGCCTGGAGGGGAGAAGGTGGGCAAGGAAGGGAACAGATTGTCTTCCACGCTGGGCCCGACTGAACGCGAGCCATGGGCTTCAGGGGAACCTGTTTGGGTATCTCATCTGCAGCTGCCAGGGGCACTGAATGCTCTGATTTAAACACTGCCCCGCAGACCTGCAAAATCAGGGAGTGTGCATTTATGCCATTAGCCCTGCCGCTGTTCTCCAAGAGAATTCATCACGTGTGATCCTAGGCTTGCCTGGGCTGCTCAGCTTCTCCTTTTTTCCTTGCTTGAGGAACTGCTGATCTCGACCCAGACATCAGTTTGTAAATATAAAGCGAAGTCAAAAAATAACATGCACATATGTGAATATGAACATTCTTGCATTCAAAGTGCAGTATTACACTATCGGGCTGAGAGAGACTGAGCATGATTCCCATCCCTGATTCTAAAAAGAGAACAAAGTAAACAGGGAGCACAAGGCTGGGCTGAAGCCAGACGGCAAGAAATGAGTCCCAGCCCTCTGCCCTTCGTCCGTTACGGTTCCATTATAAGGTGTGGCAAGTCATTCTGTGCTTAGACATGGAAAGGCATTTTCTAAGTCAAAACTCATATGAAACCTCTCAATGTTCTTTAAGCTTGCTTACTGTACGTGAAGAATCATGCCAAAAAAAATTTTTAACAGATGAACCATAATTTTTATATCTAATATATCCAAAGAGGCCTGCTCTTTTGCTATGGTTCTCCACATTCTGGGATTTTACACTAAACACTGTCATCAAAGTCAGTATTGAGCCACACAAGAAAATCGCTCTCATGACCTTAAATTCCTATGTTGCATTTGTCAGTCTCATCAGCAAAAGCATTCATCCCGATGGCTCGCCTGAAAAGATCTTAAGGATGAGATAACCTGGAGAGGTGAGGACAGGGTTAGGGCGATGAGGTCTCCAAGACGAGAGAAGTTCCCTATGCTGAGATCACAAAGCCATTGGGTGACCGCACAGGGAGGAAATCATGTCCTTAAAATCCAGTGAGAGACGCGACCATGGAGTCCTTGTCACCTCAGGGATACTACAGTTTTGGAAGGTGGTAGCTACTGATATAGATGTGCTGTCTCCTCCTGCCTCCACACTTCTGCTGGTGCCTCCATGGGAAGCCCGCTGGCACGGAAGCCCAGGTGGTCTCCCCCACAGGGCCCCACATCAAGGCAGAGAGCTTGCCTCCCCTGGGACAGACAGCATGTTACCGGGATGCAAATCCTTTCTGAATCAAAATGAGTTGGTTGTCCACCTTTTCTGTGCTCCTAAGTCACTGCCTCTTCCAAAAACCAAACCCACTCCAGCTTGCAGGGAGGAAATGGCCCTAAATGCAGTTGTGTTGTTTTTTAATTCCTCATGTATGTTAAGCCATATCATGCATGAACTGAATGGAAATACTTTGTAGACCAGTGGTCGCAATTTCAAATAAAAGATTAAATTTTCTAGTTCTAAATGCATTAACCATAAGTGCTGTACATAAAGCACTTGTACAGTAACTAGCACATAGTATAAGTGCTTCGGTACTTTTGGTTTTTACTGCAGGCCACTGTACATGAAGTAAATGATTTCAAACAAAATGAATCAGCACAGTGGTACGTATGGCCCTTCCCAGCCCATCCAGGCACCATCTGTGGGAGGTCAGCGGTGCCGGCCTAGGGTCTGGGAATGGATCCACACTGGCAGCTTCTGCAGTGCAGGGAGGTGCACCATGAAGTCCTCCCAGGCACTGGTCATCACGGACAAGCTGCTCTGGCCACAACCCATTTGGAATGGAGCACCATGAAAGGACCGAGGTGTGGGGGATAAGCGCTCATTCTAGCTCAGTCTCATCTTAGGCAGGTCACTTCCATCCTTAGGGCCCCAGACTCCTCGTCTCAGAAGCAAGCAAGCTGAAAAGACTTCTGAGTTCCAGCCTTCTTGTTTTAGTAGAATCTTGTTACATAAAACACTGTAGGGACAAGCAACTTACCAAGCAGAATAAGATGGTTTGCTCGGGCTGAAGAAGGCTGAAGGGGCCTGGAATACCTGCCACTTTTCCCTTCATGCCTCCCTTGAAATTTTGAGGGAGCACAACAGAAAAACTGCAAAACTGGATGACGACTGAGGCCATGTCTAGCCTAATTTCTTCAAATTTTAGTTTTCCAAAATTTTATGGAGGTGTAGGAGGGGAAAAGCTTAATTTTGCTCTCATAAAGCATAAAATCTAGCAGCAAACTTTTATAGACTACGGTGCAAATGGTATAATAAGTTCATTGTCCCATAGTGTCTGCTACATAATTGTGTTCATTCCCTTTGTGTATTTTCATAATGAGCGCATAATTGTCAGTGCTTATAATACATATAATCTCATTACTGTCACTCCCATTAGTATGCTTTCCCTTCAGCCCATTCACGGTGAGTTCCACTTTCCCTCTCATTGAAATACATAAATATTTCTCCTTCCCTGCAACCAGATTTCAGTCTCATCCCTGACAGTTGCCATGGCTAATCATTGAGACAATGCTGCCTGCCTTGTTTTAAATATGTTTAATCTACCATTTTGACACAATGCCGAGAAGTCATCACTGCAGTGGCGTTGAGTTGCCATGACCACATCCTGGCCTTCCCATAGGATGGCTGAGGCTTAGTTGGAGTAGGAGCTAATTTCGACATGCAAATGAACACATTCCTGACAGAGACTGTGTGTGCAGAGCTGCAAGATTAGGCTCAATTATAACATGCCTCAATTCTGTCATCTGTCAAAGGACAAATTTGGCCTCTGTTATTCTCCTGGATGCCTTCTACTTCTAAATATCCTTATTCTCTATAAAAGACTCAAATCAGAAACTTCTTTTTAACTTAAGTAATTCCTCAAAGTATTGCCTGCACAGTTTTACAAGTAGTAAAAGATGCATAAGACACCCCTCCCCACATGCAATGACTAGGTTCTCTTAATTAGTTTTGAAATTTAAAGATCTTTATATTCTATATAAATTGCTAATTTTAAATTTGTGTGTTTCAGGCATCATCTCTTGATCTCCTCTGGTAGATGAGAATGTAGCTCTCTCCCATCACCCCTCTGTTTCCCCTTCCCCAAACTCCTGGTGGAGGGATATTGCAATTTCATTCCTAGGGATTCTGCTGTGCATATCGGAGTGTTGTTGGTTCTATCTTTATTGTCTCAGAATCTTACGGTCTCCCATCCATTTTAGCCAGTTACCTCTTTCGTCTATCTACTTTTCAGCTCCCAAAATATTATGGATTTAAATCTATTTTTAAAATATCTTTATGATAGTTTTTAGTGTATTTGGGGAGAGAGTGAAATTATATATATTCAATATGCCATCTTCACATGGAAACTCCACGAATTTCCCTTTTAATTCATACTACCATAACACAGATCAATTACATACTCGCTTTTTAATTTTTAATCCTCACCTGAGGATATTTTTCCATTGATTTTTATAGAGTGGAAGACAGAGGGGAAGACAAAAGGAAATATCAATGTGAGAGAAACACATCGATTGGTTGCCTCCTGCATGAGCCCTGACCAGGGCCCGAGCTGGAGAGGAGCCTGTAACCAAGGTACGTGCCCTTGACCAAAATCAAACCTGGGACCATTCTGTCCACAGGCTGATGCTCTATCCACGGAGCCAAAATCGACTGTGGCTCAATTCCATACTCTTTTTTAAAAAATATATTTTATTGATTTTTTACAGAGAGGAAGGGAGAGGGCTAGTTAGAAACATCGATGAGCGAGAAACATTGATCAGCTGCCTCCTGCACACCCCCTACTGGGGATGTGCCCGCAACCAAGGTACATGCCCTTGACCGGAATCGAACCTGGGACCCTTTGGTCCGCAGGCCGACGCTCTATCCACTGAGCCAAACTGGTCAGGGCTCAATTCCATACTCTTGATCACACCTTTTATATGCCTCTCAAATCCATCCTCTTAAGGATTCTGATATCATAATTTTGTGACTGAGTATCCGGACCCTTCTGCAACTTGGTCTCTGACCTCACTGAAGTGAGTAGACCATTTTGCAATTTAACCTCTGACTCTGTCTGTGGGACCAACTACATTCTTTGCAAGGGCTGTTCACTAATACTTGTTTTATTAGTTTATTTTGCAGACTCCAAGGGAAACTGAGAGGTTGGTCCCTTCTTTGTGACCCCTCCTTTGCTGACCATATCTGACGACTCCACCTGCTGACCATGAGACCACTGAAACTACTCATTGTTCTTATCTCATATCACCATTTTCTGACTGCTGAGTAAGCAGACCCCTGAAAATCCAGTTGCCCCACCAATCAGAAGATGAATGAGATAAATTTATGGTCTTGTTTCCCTAACAACCCAGCCTTTTGATCAGCAGCTTCTCACAACTCTGCTTTAAATTACACTTTTTCTACAAGCCTCACCTGAGGATATGTTTTTTATTGATTTGAGAGAGAGAGAGAGAGAGAGAGAGAAAGAGAGAGAGAGAGAGAGAAACATTGATTGGTTGGTTCCTTCTCATACAAATCCAAACTGGGGATCAAACTCATAACCTTTTGGAGTCTGGAACAATGCTCCAACCAACAGAGCCACCCAGCTAGGGCAGTGGTTGGCAAACTGCGGCTCGCGAGCCACATGTGGCTCTTTGGCCCCTTGAGCGTGGCTCTTCCACAAAATACCACATGCGAGTGCGCACGTACAGTGCGATTGAAACTCCGTGGCCCATGCATAGAAGTTGGTATTTTGTGGAAGGTTATTTTGTGGAAGAGCCCACACTCAAAGGGGCCCAAAAGAGCCGCATGTGGCTCGAGAGCTGCAGTTTTGCCGACCACTGAGCTAGGGTAACTCTCACCTTTAAAACCCTTGTCTTATTCTTCCCCACTTTAAGCCTGTCTTTGGTTCATGGCTAAGTCTAAGTTCTATGATTTTCAAATTATATCAGAATAAAACTCTCTTTTATCCCTCAGAAAATTCCTGCAGAACTTTTCATTTATATTCTCTTATCCACCGCTATCCTCATAGTTCATGTTGCCCCTAGAAAGTTACCAAAACCTTTTCAATGGTATGGGACATGGGGGATGTCTACTACTTTCTAGACTCAGAGATCTGGACTTTGTACTATTTAGTTTCACACAAATATAAACGGAACATGACACCATCTTGTGTCTGGGGTCATAGGGTGTTCAAACATCCTGGATGTCACTCATATGGAGTAAATCACATGAAAAGTGAACTACATTTAGCACTTATTCCGTCGTGCCAGACCATCAATGAAGCAGGCCTCCTCTAAGGATACCAATAAGAATAGCGCCTCACCTGAAGTCTGACATCCTCAAAAAGCCTTATTAACTTAAGCAAATGAACCTTTGGAGTAAGAATTCAATGAAATAAGGATTTGGGAAAATCCTAAAAAGAAAGGTAGGTGTGGTAACTGCCACATTTAAATGAATGGAAGCAGAGAGATGAAAAACCTAAAAGGTTTTAAGAAAGTTATATTAATCAAACAGAATATAGCTGGTCTAAACTAAACTTATGACTTTTTACGAATTAAAACAACCTTGGGCCCCCACCACTCCATATAGGCAGGAAATGCATGAGTAAGATTTCCAGTCTGCATGAGGGCATGCTTGTTTTTAGTTCTTATGAACAAGGGTCCATGATCGGACATGACAAGGAGGATACCTTGCCGCCTCTCCCGAGATCCTGGACATTGAACCCAGTGCAATGACTGGGTGGGAGTTTAGGTTACCTCCGTGAGGAAGGGTGACTGTGCTGAGTGGTTAAAAGGAACAAAGAGACTCAGAACTCAAACTGTGGTGGAGATATTGACTGCTCTCTCAACATCCCAGTGCTTCCCCAGTTTCCCAGCTGCCTTGCAATTAAGTGGAACGATGTGAATATTTCTGGGAGTAGATGTGACCTGCCTCACTTCCGGCCTGAAGCATTTAAGAACTTGTATGTCCTCCTTCAGCTCTCCCCTCCCCCGTCAACGCATTTGTGGAGGAACAGAGACAGAATCAATTCCTGAGTCACCACATGGAGAAAGGCTGTCCTAGCAAATCACCCAGGTATGCAACTTTTGAATAAGCAAGAAAGGAACTTTCACATGTTACACCAAAGGGATCTAAGGATTGCTTATTACTACAACATGGCCTAGCTTTTCTTTATTAATAATGAGATATATTTCGGCTCCATATAAATAGGACTCTATAATAGTCGGAGATATCCAAAAAAGGCACATGGAGTATTGAGTTTCTCATCACTGGAGACACTTAACTGGGAAAGATAAAAAGCAGTCTTTGAAACAGGCCTCTCTTTATCAGACGAGGGCTGGATTAAAGAGCTCCTGATTTCCTATTATTTTATGATTTCGTGCAACCCCATGCTTTTCCTAGAATGAATATCATGCAAAGTTCGGGTTCTTCTCATCTTTGTCATCTTATTTTGATTATATTAATTCTGAAAGAAGACAGGAACAGACTTTCCAATAATCTTTCATTTGCAGTATGAGGGGAGTTGAGGCAGAGTTCCTGAAACAGGAATTGAAAGACAAGAGAAACACTTGATGGTGAACAGAAAAGAGGATGGAAGTGGTATGAAGGAGCGCACGGCTGGAGAAATGATCAATATGGACTTTAATAACAATATATACACCAATTTGGTCCATTAATGATAACAATCACATCTCATTAATGTAAAGTACTAATAATAGGGGAAGCTGGGCGAGGAGTTTATGGGAACTCTGTACCATCTTCACAATTTTTCTATAACTAAATCTGTAACTGTTCTAAACACTAATGTTTATTTTAAAAATAAAACAACCAGCCAAACACCTGACACTTGTGTAAAATTTCATACGTTGTGGAGAAACCAATAATCTAATTGAGAACAAAGTACAAATATGACCAAGTTCCATATACCCATTTGAATAACCGCTATACATGCAAATAATCTACCAATACTATTTGGTTACTTGGACTGGTCCTGAAATGAGTCCATTCTTAAATTATTCAATCTTGGGGGCAAAAAAATGTCCTAATAACACTTTTCTATCACAGAACGATAAATTTTACCCTCTAAACAGCATCAAAAACTTTATAAATATTGCAACTAGTCCTGGCTAACTTTATAAATAATGCAACTACTCTTGGCTAAAATTAGAATGCACCTGTTCGGTCATCACCATATGCCCTGTATGCAGCTTGACAGAGGGCAGATTCAAGGGCAGGCCTCACAGCTGATCCTACAACAAAACCCCTATCCCTTTACCCAAGCAACTTATGCTACTTTCTTCCCACGCAAGTTCCTGCAAAAGGAGATTGTCCCTAAGTTAACTCTTACAAAAGACTCTCAGTAAGACACCAAGTCACATCATGTGGAACACAGGTGTCTGCTGGCACTGTTCATGCAGAAGAACCATTAGTCTCAGGTGATTTTTTTCATCCTCAAGGAGACAGAAGACAGTAACTCAAGCCTTGGGAACTGAAATGACTTCGTAAGTGTCTTGAGAGCAATATTTTTAGAACCCTTGAAGCCTTCAAAGGGAATATGGAGAGAAGGCTATTTTCTCAAAAGCAGTAAATGATGGTGTGAAAACAGAGTGGACATTTCAGCTTCTCTCCTCCTTGAGAGCATGAGTGCCAAATGGGTCATTTCATTAATGGTAAGATTAATTTTAAGAAACTAAAAAGCTTCTAAAATACCTCTTAAAAGAAGATATAGCTGTTAATGGGGGGGGGAATACTTGGGGGAACAGCTACAAAGTCAGTGGTCTGAACTTGCTTCATCAGCAACTTTATCTGGAACACTAGCAACTGGGGAAAAAACTGAAACCTGCAAAATCTCTCACCAAGTTGATCTCAAGTTAAAACTTAAGGAGCAATGTTAGGTAACGCATAACTGGTGAACTCCGATTACACGTTAGGAGTTTTAAAAAACCTCATTTTTGTCAAAATGCATTGAATTGGATACTAAAAATTTGCAATTTCCCAGTATATAAATTTTATCTTAGGAAAGAAACTATAAACAAATATTAAACTCTAGTCAGTAGGTTTTCTTTTCATAGTAATATGGTATTCAGCGATCCTGAGTCTTCTTTTGGTATCTTCTAGACTTGAACAAAGGAGTATATATATGTACTCAGTGATATTGGGATGGACTTTGAAAAAATGGTATTAACTTGTACATTTAATATAGACAGACAAGTAGGTTGATATGTATAAATATATGTGTATGATTATAAATGGATACCCACACACATACGTATATATTTCCTAGTTCTTTCTACAGAAAGCACCTAGAAGCAATGACAGACCAATAGCAATGCCACCTAGAACTCATATCTTCATTTCAGAATATTTTTCCACTTGATGGAACCATGTATTTGTAAAGAAACACTTGATTTCAGGGCTACGGCAGGGAAGCACAGACCTCTTGTTTTACCACAGAGGTTAAGACATGGGATGTGTCAAAGGGATACAGAAGCCAGCCTGAGGAAGCTCATGCTAGCCACATCAGGGATATTTAATGCAAGTCCTTTGGGTTTTGTTCACTCACGATGCGTCAATCTTATGGGTAGCAGCCAGTCTCTAAAACTACACTCTTGAATTGTCATCATTTATGTCATAGATTATTCTTTTAAAAGTAATAGAAATGTGCTCCATAGCAGAACAGGAGACGGCAACCCACATGTCTGGTGATTCATCTGCAAAAAATCACTTCACTGCTCTAGTACTGGGGGTGAGAGTTTTAGCTGACTTAGCTGAAACCAGAGATTAGATGTTCCACCTTCAGGTTTAAACAAATAGACAACATTAGGTTTCATAATGTCATATCTTCATTCATTCATACACCCACCTATACATTCATTTATCGACTTTTACAATTATGTGTATTTTTATTCATTCATCCACTTATTTATCCACATTTACTTATTCATGAATCCATTAATTCCTCCAATCATTCCTTCAATCTTTCAGTCTAGAAATAATTACTGAATCCTTACTATATACCAGGGATATTTCTAGAAGCTAGAATACAGAATTAAACAAAACAGATATTTATGTCGCCTTCATGGAGCTTACCTCTAGAGCAAGAAAATATACAACAAAAACAAAAATATGTAAAATGTATTAAAAAGTAATTAGTGATTAGTGCCAAGGAGGACAAAAATAAGGAAGTAGAATAGCAAATGCTAGGTAGGATGATGGTGCTAACAGTTTAGCTACAAAGCCAGAGAAACCTCACTGAATAGGTAATTTTTAAGTGACTTTATTTTCCTTAAATAAATTTTATTGATTTTTTTACAGACCTACAAACATATATATTCATACACACCTGCATATAAAAATATATATACATATATATATAGTATCCCCCCAAAAATGTATACATTCTTTAACAGCTGACAACTCACTTAATTTTCACTCCTTTTCAGGTTTAACTGAAGCCAGACTTAGCTTTGAACAAATAAGCCAAACCAGTTAGGGCTTAAGTGACTTTTAAATAAAAGACTAAAGGGCAAAGGGAAGCAAATTAAAAAAATGCATGTGCATACATGTACCTACACATATATATTCATACACAACTGCATATAAAAATATATATACATATATATAGTATCCCCCAAAAATGTATACATGCTTTAACAGCTGACAACTCACTTAATTTTCACTCTTTTTCAGGTTTAACTGAAGCCAGACTTAGCTTTGAACAAAGAAAACTTATGCTCAAGTTCCACTAGACTTTTTTATAGGGATACATAAAAGATAAAGTTTACAGTACAAAACTGGCAACAACTGACAAATTGAGGGCGCACAAATACTAAACAAAATGATTCTTGATGTTTGCAATTCCATTGCTTTGTGTTATCAGCAGTGCCTGGACCAGAAGGTCATCAGTCTGAAAACACAAAAAACTATTCATTTATGTAGAGTCTTTTAAGTTTTGAAAATGAACTGTATGTTCATAAACACTGACTTTATAACCATTCAAAGTGCATATACATTTTGAGGGGACACCATGTATATTTGTGTATACATACATGTATGTGTGTGTATGGATATATATATATATATATATATATATATATATATATATTAGTATATATCAATTGACATATATATATGTCAATTCACTGCCTTCTTTGTTGAAAATGTGTTGCTACTATAAGTATATATTTATATATCAGCTTAATTAAACAGTACCTAGTGGCATTGTTGATTTTATTCTGGGACAGGTAGATAACCAGTAAGAGTTTGTGGACCGGCACTGACCACACTTCAAGTAGCATTGACTTAAGGCATTGGAAGTCCAAGTAGTTCTTGAGTTTTACAAAAATAATTGCAGAATTTAGGACAGAAGAGAGACATGATCAAAATTATGTCTTAAAATTTTCACTTTCATTTCAAATATGTGGGTTCCTGGGATGCAAAGAAAAGGCATCTCCATTCTACCACCATCTCTTCCCGGAAGCTCATATTAAATGGAGACACTTCTGTGTACTCAGGGGGCACAGGACCCTGAACAAGGTGTCATATTTCAAAGTCTTGCTTGCAGGTGCATAGAGACAAGTCTGCCTAAGAAACTGAAAAAGAATTAAACCAGCTCAAATCCCTGGCATCCAAACGTCACCTGGATTGAATTCTCTGCCTCTTCCAATGACATCATCCCTGCATCTCATTTCTATCTGCTTTGTTAGCAAGGAACTGCATTTGAAACCAACATTGTGCATCTTGGGCTTTGAAAACTAGCCTGCCATCGAGAGAAGTGGAGTTAATTACTTACACAAAGTGACTGAATAACCAAGGGAATGTACTTGCCGTGGCACTAATACATCAGCTTTATTGTAACAGGATTTTGTTGGTCCCTTGATGAGACACTGTATAATACACAAAAGGCAAATTGTGAGCTTAGAAATGTCAAAACAGCAGCCCACCACAGGAGCTATGACATCTTAATGAACTATTTTGGGAAGCTCATTGCTCCAGAAGTACGACCGACTGCATTTTTATTCAGTACTTAGTTCTTTGAGCTCCAAATAAAGGAAATTGGACTGGGTTTGCAGTACCCTTTCTGCACCTGAAAACAAAATAAACCTTAGCACTTCTTCATTTGGCTCTTTTTTCATTCTTACCCTTCAGCTAACCAACAGTAACAATACTTCCTATGGAACTGTATCATGACTACTTACTTGCCAGGAAAACATCAAATTTATCCAATGTCTCTGGTAAGTGTAGTCACTGAGAAATACAGAGCCATTTCCAGTCCCTACCTCTCCTAGTCCCCATCTCCTGGAAATAAGTAACCATAAAAATCTATCTTTAGAGCAGCTAACAATATAAAGCTTCCCTGTATTTTAGGAGAAAGGGAAATGATCAGCTCTTTTTTGATGGCCTACAATACTCCATAGAGTAGGATAATGCCCCTACCCTCTTTCCCCACCTTACTCCCAAGATTCCCATGTCCTAATCTCTGGAACCTGCACATATGCTGCATTACATGGCAAAAGGGACTTTGTAGATGGGGTGAAGGTTATAGACTTGAGGAAGATGATCCTGGATTATTCAGCTGAATTCATTGTAATCACATAGAACCTTTAAAGTAGAAGACAAAGGCAGGGAAGTCAGCTAGCGAGGCAGGAGGGACTGGACACATGGATGCGTAAGACGGACTCCGAGGAAGGGGGCCATGAGCCAATGCATCTAGGCGGCCTCTAGAAGCTGGGATCAACCCACAACCGGTAGTTAGCAAAGAATCAAAGACCTCAGTCCCACAACCTCGAGGAACCAAATGCTGCCAACAACCTGAATGAGCAGGAAAGAGATTCTCCCTGGAGCCTCCAGAAAGCAGCACAGCCCTGGTGACACTTTGATTTTAGCCCTTTGAGACCCGTGTTGGACTTCTGACCTACAGAACTGCAAGATAAGAAGTCTGTGTTGTTTTAAGCCCCTAAATTTGTAGTAATGTGTTATGGCAGCAATAGATATCTAACCCACAGTCTATAAGAGGCAGATTCTTTGATAAAAGGCACTCTGTGATGTTTAGAAAAGTATGACAATCCTATGTAATAAAAACCTAATATGCTAAGTGTCCAACTGTTTGACCAGTCACTATGATGCGCACTAACCACTAGGGGGCAGACGCTCCAACTGGTAGGTTAGCTTGCTGCTGGGTCCGGTCGATTGGGACTGGGCGAGACAAGCCAGACACACCCTGGAGCCCTCCCGAAGTCCCTCCCCAGCCCGATCATGCACCGGTGGGGTCCCTTGGCCTGGCCTGCACCCTCTCGCAATCTGGGACCCCTTGGAGGATATCGGAGAGCCAGTTTTGGTCCGATCCCTGCAAGCCAGGCCGAGGGACCCCAACAGTGCATGAATCCGTGCACCAGGCCTCTAGTGAAAAAATAAGCAAATGCAATGGGGTTGCATCCTCTGCCCACTTCCTTTTGCCAATTTAGTTATTTCATTATACAAGCTATGGTGGAGAGAGAGAGAAGCTAGGGGAGAAGAGAGGTTGGGAGAGAGAAACATGAGATGGAAATAGAGACAGAGAAAATAAACAATTTCTACAAGTGGTCTCGGGACACCAGCATTCCACTCAATGAGCACTTGCTCCAGAGGGAACCGGAGTCCAGTGCTCTCCGGTGAATCTCAGGTCCCAGGTAACTCTCATAGTATGAGCAGCTTGTTACACTGAGTATGATGTAGAAGTATAATCCTAGCATTTAACAAAACATTTTTCACGGAAAAAAATAGCCCTTAAATACAAGCTAACTCCATTAGTGGGCAGTAAGTTACACAAAGTGGGATTCCTTCTCATACGATGGAAAAGCTGGCTGTCCTGGACTACATGTTGCCCACATTGTTCTCTAACAAAGCCCCTTGCTAAAGAACATTAAAGGGTAATTGTCTAATAAAATTTTACCTTAAAACCTAACCTCCGTAAACGTGATTCCATTCTAAAGTTAAAGAATGAGCTAGAACAGATCTCTTACAGAAACTTTCAACAATGAATTTTAGTTTGAACAAAAACTCAATTATTTCTGTTAGGCAGAGTTAAATAGAGATACAGCTGAGCGTTTCACCAGCTTCCAAGATTGAATCTTGACCTGAAATAAATGTAACCAAAGAGGTGAAAGACCTGTCTTTGAAAATTCTAAGACTCTGAAGAAGATACAATAAATGGAAGAATATACTTTGTTCGTGGGCTAGAAGGATTAATATTGTTAAAATGCCCTTTCTACCTATACAGATTCAATGCAATCCCTATTAAAATACCAATGGCATTCTTCTCTGAAAAGAACAACTAATCCTAAAATTTATACAGAACCACAAAGACCCTGAATAGGCACAACAATCTTGAGAAAAAAGAACAAAGTTGGAGGTATCATTCACCCTGACATCAAACTATACTACAAAGCTAATCAAAATAGTATGGTGCTGGCATAAAAATAGATATATAGATTAGTGGAGTAGAATAGAGAGCAGAAATGAATCCTCATTTATATAATCAATTAATTATAACAAAGGAGGCAAGGATATATAATGTTGTAAAGACAGTATCTTTAATAACTGTTGTTGGGAAAACTGGACAGACAGACAAAAAAATGAAACAGGACCACTTTCTTACATCAGATACAAAAATAAATTCAAAGTGGATCAAAGGCTTAAATGTAAGACCTGAAACCATGAAACTCCTAGAAGAAAATATAGGTAGTAAACTTTTTTGCATCATTCTTAGTAATATTGTTTTGGGTATGTCTCCTCAGGCAAGGGAAACAAAAGAAAAATAAACAAATGGAACTACATCAAACTAAAAAGTTTTGCTGAAGAAAACCATCAACAAAATGAAAAGATCTACTGAATTGGAGATGTACTCAAATGATACATCCTTTAAAAGGTTAATTCACACAACTTAACACCAAAAGAACAATCCAATTAAAAAACTGGCAGAGGACCTGAATAGACATTTCTCCAAAGAGGCATACATATATCCAACAGACATGAAAACATGCTCAACATCTATAATCATCAGAGAAATGCAAATTAAAACTACAATGAGATATCACCTCACACAAGTCAGAATGGCTATCAATAAATCAATATATATCTAACTATACTCTTCAAACATTTCCTTCCTAAGCATCACAATTAAGATCCTCCCAGCTAGAACTTCATGTCTTTGTACGAGTCTAATTTTTTAACCTGATATTAACAGCCCAATAATGCACATTAATGTGTAAGCATGACATAAAAATCAATAAATTATTATTGAGTACCCCCCACACAGAAGCAGCAATATAAGAGCTCATGATCACACAACAAATCATAAGAGGGAATTCCTTTCTGCAAAAAAGTTAGTCTACTGAGGAGCACAAGATGAGAATCCTCAACATGGAACACAGGAAAACAGAACAGTTACATCCAAGCAAGAAAATGCAAGTTGTGAGCAGATTAAATGCTAGTTCAGAGGAAGGTTGCCCAGAGAGGGTAGCATATGACCTTGATCTTCATAATGGTTAGAATAGGGCTAGCCGGGAATGGATATCTAAAGAATTTCTAGGAAGGAGAATAGCATGATAAATATAAGTGAGGAGGTTAAAAAAAAGTGATGCATTTGGGAATAATAAATGAATTGATTTGGCTCTATATGGGACTGAGCCATGTTTAATGAGGGTGGGGGTAGAGCATAAAATTATTCAAATATGAGTAGGGAAAGCTCTCCTAACTTGAAAGTGTTGGCTAGAAAGTAAACTCAAATGCCTCTTCTCCTTTGATACTTGCTGCCCCCATCACATCTAATCCCCAAGTGAATACTTCCCCCTGTGAACACATCTTTCTCCCTCAACCTTGACCATAGGGCTACCTGAAGCCAGCCAGGCATTAGATCTATAAACTTTCTGTAGCTCGGCGAATGAATACCAAGTTTTTCACTTACATGCACATTATTTCAAATGTGTGCAAATACTTTAATATAATTCAACAATATCATCAACCGGACACAAGATCAGTTATAAAAACTTTTATGTCCCTATGTTCTGTTTTCAGACATTCCAATAAGAACCTTATGTAAACCTTTTTCTCCAACATGGTAGATGCAACAATGTTTTGAAGACATGACCAGCCAGATGACAGAGTGTCCTGCGATTGTTGGGGGTGGGATACAACATGACCTAGACCCTGAGTGCTATTACAAGGTTAGACATCCAGACTAGATTCTTTACCTTGTTCTTGCAATACTGAAGGAGCCATGTAATCTCTCTAGTCAACCACACATGACAACCACCAGCGAAAGTTATTTCCAATATCTCTTTACTAACTAACAAACCCTCTTATGTACATTTTAATAACAATATATCTATTTAATTACAAAGCCCCCTTTCTTGACTGGGATTTCATTTAGGGGTATGTTAAGGTAGGGCTTAAAGTTATGTTACACATAGACACAAGCCCATAATACTTTTTCATAGCGATGCATTTTCATATAATTTACCACACATATAATTTAACACATTCCTTTTAAGAGTAAGAAAACCCCACTCAGCTATTTTCATATTCCATTACCCAGAATTTTTAGACCTCCCCCTTACTTAACCAGTTACTTACAAGCTTTATCCTGAAAGCTAGAACAGAGGACAGAGTCCCTGAGGGGCCTATCCAATGAGAGAAGGGAAATAAAATGAACATTCTGGTAGAAAAGAGGTGGGGTATCAATGGTTCTAGGAGTAATAACCCACAGTAACCACCATGTCCCAAACTCCTCTTCTTTCACTGGAAAATTCTCTTGCCAAAACTGACTCAATCCCACATACTGTTGCTCCGTCAAAACATACCTGAGCGAGAGTAAGTCCCTATGTACACAAACTCAGTTACCTCACACATTGCAGCAGGGACATCAGTTTGCTCTGCGAGGTCAGTAGGGGAGATAGTTAGACAGAGACGGCGGGTCAGGGAGCTTGGGGACCAGTCTTCCTACTTTAGGTAATTACACCAGAGCAAAATGGTAGAGGGTCTAAGAGCACAGGGGTCCCAACTCTGTTTCTCATCACTTGTGTGGCCCTGAACAAGTCACTTGAGTGCTCAGATCCTCAGTTTTCTCGTCTACAAAGCAGATATCATAAGAGTTGCTGCCATTGCAAGGTGCATGTGATCATTGAATAAAAAAATAAACCCTCCATGCTGAACACTGTATCTGACACTCTAGAGAGCATTCCATTAAGGTAGCCCTGCCCAGGTAAATGACAATGGTTCTGAAAACAGCCATTAATCACCGCTGAGTGGAGAACACTTCTCAGTGTGAATATATGCCCGTGATGGCCTATAATGGATGATATGGAACTAGAACTGGCCATCCTCTCAGGAGAAATGCCCACGGGGCCTGTGCTGAAGCAATCCAGGTAGTGGAGTGTGTGTGTGGGGGGGGTGCTTATGTGTGTGGGGAGAGTGGGGGTGCGCAGTGGTGGGCATTCTGATTACTCCTTGAGATCAATAGAGTGAGGTTCAACCTAAGCTGTCAGTCATTTTAAAATTGTTCCTGACACAATATTACAGATTAATGGGCTGAAAACACTTCAAATGCTTGACTTATAGGCACAAAACATTCGCTGAGTATCTGAAACCGGAATTTCCCCACATACTGACTGCTAAAAAAGATCTACAAACCATGCATTGCTTTTTTAAAAATCACCTTGGGGTTTCTTCTTCCGATTCCTTCAATTTGAGGGTTTGCCAAGGCAGGACTTTTTTTCTCCTTCAAAAATCTAGTAAATAGGCATCTGTCACCAAAGCAACAAAGCAATCTTAATTACAGTTATTCAAACAAAGCCACTACAATTCTCTATTCCAGCAAGAAAAATACTCAGAAGACAATCAATAAATCATGTTTTCCTTTTAGAAAATTCTAAACAATTCATTAATGTTTTCCAATACACTATTTGGAAGGCAATTTCTGACTCAGGCTAATCAGACAGTCTCCTAATGAAATTTCAGATAAGATTGAACTCCACATTCCATCCTCAGAGAGCATCTGGGGTCAGGGCCTCGGATGCTAGCACACAAAAGAGGCCTGTGGGAAAGGCAGCTGGCTCTACAACAGCTCAACAGGCCCCACAAACTGTAACTAAACAGTTTCTGACTCTCTGTTGAATCATGTTTGCCTTTTATTCTCAGCCCAGGATAAGGAGGCCCAATAAGCTGATCTGTCACCATGGGGGGAAAAATAAATGATAATAAATTACAAAGATTAAAATACATAGCCATGTCCACACACATACAAACATATAAATAAAATCATGGGCTATTCTGAAATATTAACTGGTACAGCATTTTTTAAAATCTTTTTGCTGTGGATCCTCACCCAAGGATATTTTTTCCATCGATTTTTTGAGAGTGGGAGAGAGGGAAGAAGAGAAAGAGAAAGAGAGAGAGAGAAAGAAACATCGATGTGAAAGAGACACTTCGATTGGTTGCCTCTCGCACCCTGACCAGGGCTGGGGATGGAATCCACAATGCAGGCACATGCCCTTAACCAGGAATTGAACCCACAACCCTTCATTGTGTGGGCCAATGCTCTCACCACTGGGAAACACTGGCCAGGGCAGTTTTTTGTTTGTTTGTTTAATCTTGTATTATCTTATACCCAGGAGCCTTCCTCATTCATCCATATTAAATTAGCTTGACTCCTTGCTTCAAGCAAGAGGAAGACAAGCAGAGCAACCAAATATCCCTTCCTAGCTTTGCCTTTTAGGAGCTTAGGTCCTGCAGGGAAAGAGAACAGCCCTGGCAAAGACTACGGATTTGGGACACATGTAATGAGTCAGAGCAAGGCTCCCATCCTCCCACAGACAAATAATGATTCTCTAGGCGAGAGGGGGAAGAGAATGTAAAAGGGAGAGAGGCGAGCTGAGAACCGAAGCGGGGAAATGTCTGAGGGAACACTTGGATATGTTATAACAATATATTGTTCTGTTTATGAAAGCCAACACCATCTTGGAGAATATGTGATGTCAGAGGCGATTTTTTTGTAGCCCTCACACTAGATGCAGTGTCCCTGGGTTTGGGATACTGAGAGACAGAGACAAGAGGAAGGTCACCTAGACACTGAGGGGCCCCCAGGACAATTCCTATACTTTGTCTCCCAAGAATGATTTCATTTGTCTGTGACCAGCCCAGTCTAACGACAACATACACTCAATGGATTTGGGTCATTCCTTAGTTGGACAGTTGGACAGATAGGTGAATACATCAATAAATTAGTTATTTTCAGTATTTCTTTCTGTTTCTTATACTTGAAAGACAGTGGTTAAAAGTCTGGAATTCGGGGTTAATCCTGAGTTTAAATTGGTAATC
Source organism: Myotis lucifugus (assembly GCF_000147115.1). Lineage (NCBI taxonomy): Eukaryota > Metazoa > Chordata > Mammalia > Chiroptera > Vespertilionidae > Myotis > Myotis lucifugus. The sequence continues at coordinate 18,384,159 of NW_005871056.1, forward strand.
TGCTAACTAATTATATGATCTTAGTAAAGACATTTAATTATTTGGATTGTCTCCTCATCTGTAAATGGTGACGATACTTTTGCTGGGAGGATTACATGAGAGGGATGTTAAGTGCACTCTGCCAGGCACATAAGTGATTAATAGTAAATGGTACTACCACTGTGGTGACTAGTTATTCTCATCAAAATACTTTAGAATCACCCTGGTCAGTGTTCCCCAGTGGGTAGACCATTTGCCCATGCACTGAAGGGTCACGGCTTTGATTTCCCTGCAAGAGCATGTACCTTGGTTGCAGGCTCCATCTGGGCCCTACCCAGGGTGCGTGCAGGAGCACGTGTGGGAGGCACCCAATCCCAATCAATCTCTCTCTCTCTCTCTCTCTCTCTCTCTCTCTCTCTCTCTCTCTCTCATTTCTTTCTCCCTCCCTCCCCCCCTTTTCTTCCTTCCTTCCTCCCACTCTCTAAAAATCAATGGGGAAAAAATATCCTTGGTGAGGATTAACAAACAAACAAATACTTTGGAATCAACAAAATTTCAAACTAGTCAGTTTAGTCAAGTAGTTTAAAAAGTGGAAGTTGAGTAGCCCAATTGCTGCAACCTCCTCATTTGTCCTGGGGACTGTGACAAAAGCTGAGGATGAGTAAGTGCTGGTGTCTGTCCCCAGGTGTTCACGCTGGAGTGGGAAGGTGAGACACCCACGCGAAGCACTGAAATACCTCCGTGTGGGTGCCAAAGGGAGTGCTCTAAATAACAACAACGAGTGAGCAAGGAGCTGCGAGGGAGAAGGAACCGCTGTGAGCGAGAGTGCCTGGACAAGGCATAGGGAAGATGGCAGCCATGCATCCGCCATGAATGGACCACAGACATTCTCAACGTGAAGAAGAGGGGCACGGCGGAGCATGGCACGTTTCTAGGACACTGTGGAGAAACAAGGTGAAGATGGGTGTCTCGCCCATCTCCTTGTGGCACTTACCAGTAAGCTGACTTTCACCTGCCATCCCCTGCGACCCTGTGCCTGGGGGCTTCCTGTGGCCGCCAGTGTAGGCAGCAGTGTAGGAAATTAATATTCACCCCTGGAAGCTCTCAACATATGGAAGGTGATGAATAAGTATCCCAGCTCCTTCACCCTCTACCTCCTGAGTTACCCTGAGTGGGGTTGGGTTCCAGTTACCCACAGTGATAAGTGTGGAGTAGAATAAAACAGCCTTGGTTGGCTCTCTTCTCTGCTCTGTCTCACTTCTCTACCCCTCTATGGGAATTATTAAATAAACGACTTCCACTTGAACCCTTGCATCAATCAAGTCAAACCAAGAATGGTGGGTGATTGAGTTCTGTTCAGCCCAGATCTTAAGCGCTTTCTATGGGTCTACACCAGGCCACCCCTATGGAGTCAGAGAGGAGCAGATGTTCCATAAGTCTTCACAAGTGCTTTACAAACATAATCTCATTGAAATCCTCACTGAAACCCTGTTAGATAGGAATCACTGTGCCCACTGAACAGATTAAGAAACTGAGGCTCAGAGAAGTTGTATCATTGTTTGCTAGGTCGCTGAGCTGGGGTTGGCCGCAGTGCTGCCAGATTCCATATTTCCTGCCCTCAATGGCTCTACCATCCTGCCTCTTCTTCCCTGTTGTAATCAGGGAGAAATGCAAGATGAGAAATCTGCCTTCTTGTCACCAGGAACTGAGCCTATGATGCAACAAAAATGTGGCTACCAAGTGTCTTCAAACACTTCCTGGACTCTAACGATCAGAATATGTGCTTCACTGCTTAGAATCCTAACTTCCCTGGGAGATACAACTACAGGAAAGGAGGTACTCCTTCCTTAACATGCTGAAAAAAACAAAAACAAATGAGAACCCCAAACACTGTGTGGAGTCTGTTTCCTGTGTCTCCGTTTACAGATGACAAAGAAGCCCAGGGAGGTCAGGTGGCTGCCCAAGTTTCCAGTTGCGCTCTGTCCCAGTCTCCTCTGACAAGCCAAGGCAGGCAGCTCCTTCAAGGGAGAAAGGCGGACGCCAGCACCTAAGCCTTTAGTGGCTGAAATGCAGGCAAGGAGGTGGGGAACCAGCCTCTTGGGCAGCGTTTCTCAAACTGTCCAGAGGGAAGGAGCAGCGTGGGTTTTATCTCGTTAATTTCCAATCCATTACAGATGAAAACTTCTGTAAAATACTAGATGCCACAGCAACATCAAACAATGGTCTAAACCAGTGATGGCGAACCTTTTGAGCTCGGCGTGTCAGCATTTTGAAAAACCCTAACTTAACTCTGGTGCCGTGTCACACATAGAAATTTTTTGATATTTGCAACCAATAGTAAAACAAAGACTTATATTTTTGATATTTATTTTATATATTTAAATGCCATTTAACAAAGAAAAATCAACCAAAAAAATGAGTTCGCGTGTCACCTCTCGCGTGTCAGAGGTTCGCCATCACTGGTCTGAACATTTCTAAACACTTGCTCTCAATTTCTCTACTTGTCATGGGCCAGGAACACTTGTGGTTCGGCTCTGGTTCTCCGCCCACATCCACTGTGAGCAGCACAGTCCCGGGGTCAGGAAAGACAGGGGCGACACATAAGACAGCATACAGGCTCAGCGCTGCAGGAAGTGGTGGGGTGCCGTCCCTCTCTTTTCCTCAAATATAACCCCTCTGTCAGCAATGCTTCCCGGTGCCACATCTGAGCCCCCATCCCAACTGAGCCCTTAAGCGGTTTTGTGCATGCCCAGAAGGCCTTCCTAAAAGTCTCCTACACCTGGCTCTCCCCTATAATCCCCCAACAAAAATGACCCTGTTACGCCGCTAAAACAGAACACAAGGCAATCCCGGGATAAGCTTAATATTCTGAGAACTATGAAACAACAGCTTCTATGGTAGAGTACGTCTATCCTGCGGGCATGCGGAGTGACCCACTCTGAAGACGGCAGCAATTATAGCTTCATTTATGCTGATCTTTCATCCTCATCCTTTAAGCATGTCTCTTTGTAAGGTGCCATGTACAGTGTACTTACTATATCTGCATAGTCCATATAACAAACATACACATGTCAGGTGACAACAGTGCTCATGAAAACAGAATTGCTCTGTAAATTTTAATTTCTCTAAGATTCACTGCAATGCCTTTTTTTAAAAGTAGGTTCTGCGGTCTCTGTATATTCTAGTTCACTGGGTCTGCAGTGAGGCCCAAGAATGTGGATTTTTAAGAATTACACAAACCCCTCCTAGCCGCCCCCCCCCCCCAAGTGATTTTGATGCAATTATCTCAGGATCACCCTGAACCATCCTCTGCGCATAAACAGGTAGGACATTTCGTCAGAAGGAACTGATATGGTTTGTCTTACATTAGTTCATGGTGACTTATGAGTAAGAACAGAGTGCTGAGATTCCGTTAACAGTGACATTTTAAAGTAATTAAGTTCTGTACTTGAAAACAAGGTCGCTGCCTCTAAAACTCAATGCTCATTAAGATTCCAAATGTAGAAATTCAGGGAGAGCAAGTCATTGATTCTGGACAATGCCCACATCAAAGAGAACACGATGAGTCCGAATGGATGTCATGTTGGCCTGCAGAGACACCGCTAAAACATGATACAACTAAAGAACGTGAAGCATGTTCGACTGACATGGAGCTGAGCTGACAGCACACCAGGCAATTCTCGACAGCCCAGGACTGGAGAAGGGGTTTGTTTCCAGCATAGGCCGTGCATTTGAAAGCCTCCACTCTGGAGATGGAAACCAGAGGAAGTGTAGCTAATGGGATTGGTGTGGGCATCCTGAGAGTACGGCAGGTGAGAGTTCCAGCTGTGATTAGTGAGCGGACAGTCTGGCAAAGGGGAACAGAAAAGGTGGTCAAGAAAGGATGTTCCTGCAATAGACAGCGGGAATTCAGTCACTGGGCTGAGGTGTGGGCACACACGTGGGCTCTTGACAATGGGGCAGCTCCTCCATGCTGAGTTCCTGAGATAAGGGGGGGATTATCAAAGCAGGGACTCTAGGGCAGCAAAGAAAGGCTACAGATAGAAACTAGACGATAAACGAGGTGGAAGATCAGTGGCTTGATCTGAAAAACCTAATCAGATTTTCTTTCTATTGTCCTGCCCCAGTGTCTCCTCCAAAGGCAGTGGTGGAGGTCGGGTCACAGGTTGGAACAGCCTGTCTGTAGCAAAGACTGCAAGCCCCTCTAGATCATGTTTGAGCCTTTGAAAGATGGACCAGAGTATTCCTGAAAATGAGTAAAACAGCTCGATAAAGGACAGCTCTGTTTCTCTCCAGGCTTAAAAGGAAGTCGAGGAGTGCTTCCCTTCACATTTCCCATAGGCAGAGTGAAAACAGCTCTACTTAGAAACCACGTTCATCCTAATAATTAGGCTTTTCTAATGGGGAACAGACTTTGGAAGAGAAAACACTGTGATCTCTCAGGCATCTCTTTTCCCCTCCAGTTGGATATGTATTTCAGTCCTTCTGAAAATATGTTCAACGTTTGAGGTTGTCAGTGTGAGGAAGGGACCTCCTTTATCTATACTAATGGACAGAATCTGCACTTACTGCTCTTAGAGAACATCTAAACATTTCAAGGTGGCCAAGGAGAGGAAATCATTTGATTTTCCATTAAGCTTGTTTGTGGAAAAATAGCAAACTCTTGGCCTCAAAACTGCTTTTCATTTGCACCGACAAAACTTACTCATGCCAAATTGTTTTACAATAATTGCAGCTTTTCAAATGGTTTTTCAACAACCCTCCAAGATGCATTTTCCTATGAGCATTTGTATTCCAATGGTTGAAAAACACCATTAGGTTGGATGGGTCTACACAAACAAACCCATAGGATAGATATTGCATTAACTTTCTTTAATCCCCAGAAGGCAGACAACCATCTTCATGAAACTCCTATGTGCACAGTTTTGCAAGCCATCTAAATTGGAATCATTATCCTTTAATAAACATGTCCTCCCTGTCTACTCGGCTACAACTAAAGAGCAACTTCGCCCAGCCACACTCCCCCAGGTAACACTTAGGGAAGTTGTTGATATATCGCCCACATCCCCTTGATACGTACTCTTCCCGAACCTGTGGGCAGCTTCTAAATGCATGTGGCCGTAACTCTAAGCCTGAGGGCTTTCCTTGGCTGTAGAAGGCTGCTCGGCCCTCACTTGGGGGAAAACAGAAAATCTGAGGAGCTATGACATCAGGAAACACCTTCAACCAGCATCCTTGCCCTTTTAGGATGTGCAGTTGACACCGTCCTTGCCCTTTACATGGGCCGGCTCTGAGACATGATCTAGGTGATGCCTCAAAGGACCCACAGCAATAACCTGCTCATTAACCTTCCCTGAACTGGCTTCCTTTCCATCCACGCCTCACTCCCCCACCCCCTACTGATGCTTCCTGGGTTACCTCACAGTTTAACTGCTTTCATGTCATCCTTTCAATCCTTAGATTCTGGAAAATCCACTTGAGGCAAAGACATTTTCCAAAGAAGTTCCAATGTGTCATTTTTACTTCAAAACTATGGTTAGGACCTATGCAGAAAACAATGACCTTTACGTTTTCACAGGTGATGAGCTCAAAGGCATGAGACGGCAAAACCTTTTGGGATGCCAACAATGCCTGGCAGGTCCTGGATATAAAAAGATAAAGGGACCCAGCCATGGCTTTCATCAAGATCATAGTCTCAACCCCATGACAACAAATCTGTTCTTTTCCCTGTGGATTTCAGATATGGGGGGAAGGTCCTGCATTTCGCCTTCTAAATTCCACTTCAAGGTCTCCTGTCCTTCCACGAAAGACTCCTAAGCAGTGGTGACTGTGTTTGGTATCACAAACTCTGATAAAAACCTAATGCTATCCTTTCAGAAAAATATACATATGCATCTGCACACAACACGGTGCATATACTTTCAGAGATCGCCCACTCTTCCAAAACCCTACGTGCAACTCCCTTTAGAGATCTCTGGGCCCGGATAGAAATCCGTGATCTTTTCTAATGGTCACATTTTACAGAAACAAAAAAACAGGTGAATTAGGTGTAACACTAAATTTCATAATTTAACCCAATATATCTAAACTATGATTTTAATGTGTAATCAATTTAAAAATTATTAATAAGCTATTTTTACAGGTTTTTTTATTCTACGTCTTCAAATGCCTGTGTGTATTTGACATTTATGCAATCCTAATTCAGACAAGCCACATTTCAAGTACTTGGTAACCACATATGCCTAATGGCTACCATATTGGACAGTGTGGCTCTAAAGCAACAAGTAGTAAAGTCCGTTTTCCCAACCTTCCTCTTCTTCCTTCACACAGCCCTTCTGCCCCAAGAGCATTGTCTCACCATGGAATATTCTGCGACTCTGACCCATCTCAACTCAAAAATGATCTTACTGTCTTTCACCTTCCTGCTGTGAAATGCTCCTACTTAGCTTTCCTGTTGACAAGAATTTAAAAATACATTCATGCTTTAGTGCTAACAATTGACAAGTTTTAGAGTAAGAATTGCAAGCAATCTTCTATGCAAATATCAACTCTGACCATTATCTTGTCATTTCCAGTGTTGAAGGTTCTGAGGCTGCACTTTGGACTTAGTGGGAAGGAATGTTATGATTTATTAGTCATGTTGTCCATTAGTAAACAGTTGGGTGGATAATACATGAGCTACATATGCCCTGATAAAAGATACTCATATTTTATCTGATGATTCTTAACCCAAAAAAGTAGTCTTCGGTGAAGAAATTTCAGGCATGTGCACTAAGTGATTATTGATCTATGCTTTGATTTCTATGGTCTCTTTCTTAAGAAATTTGTAGACTATGCAACATGATTAAATATATCAATATGGATTCAGATACAGATATAGATATGGATATAAGGTGTAGATATATCTTCTCCAGAAGGGTGGTAAGCTGATTTATGACTCAGATGAAAACAGAATTTTGAGAGGAATAAAATAAGCTAAAGAGAGTTGTATGGCCAAGTTTGTGTGCTAACAAGGATCAGCAATACCACTGAACTGCTCTTCTGACTACCTCCTTGAGAAGTTATGATGTGGGCCTCATCCACATACCCATTCTTTAATTTAATTCTCATGACAACTTTGTAAAGTAGATTGGAGAGGAGAAATTGCCCAATGGCCAAAGACCCTGTAAAATGCAAAGTGAGTGGTATACCCAATGTAAGTTTTCATGACCTCTGGGGGCATTCTTTCCACTAGACTCCAACACTTCTATTACAGTCTCAGTTTGCCTCTGGGAAGTTATCCTTTCTACCTTGGTTTGAAAGTGTTTCAAGTTAGAAACCCTGCAAATTACAAATGGCTTTTGTTCTTAATAGCAGAATCAGGTAGTTAATTGGTTCTAATCATGGTAATTAAACCCGCACATTTTCCTTTTCATGTGAAAGGAGGTGTTTCCAGGCAAACCTCCTCCTCTGCCCCACAAAGACTATCAATAAATGAGTTTTCTTTTTCACCTTATTTTTAGCACTATTCTAAGGTTGTGCCTATGAGAAACATAGGTGGAAGGAAACACTCTGAGGTTCCAGGATGAGAAATATTTGCTTCCTGCAGAGCTAACTATAGACCATTAGAGAAGCAAGCAGAGCCCACTGCCAGCTGGGTTCACCCAGTCCTCTACAATTGAACTGAAATTGGTTAGAGCTCCATCTAATGCAGTGGTTCCCAAACTTATTTGGCCTACCGCCCCCTTTCCAGAAAAAATATTACTCAGCGCCCCCTGGAAATTAATTTTTTTAAATTTTAATAGCAATTAAACAGAAAGATATATGTATTAATGTTTCTACCTTCGTAAAATATAGTAAAGGTGTAAATAGAAACATTGAAGTTTGAAATTATGAAACTATTTATTGAACTCAGAATAGAAAGGTAATACAAAAAAAGTTAAAACAAATGCACCTGTGGCCATCACCACCCCCCTGGATCGCTGCAGCGCCCACCAGGGGGCGGTAGCGCCCACTTTGGGAATCACTGATCTAATGACTAATGGGACACTTGTCTATTGCCCAGAATGCACAGAGAATTTGGGTAGTGATGTGTAGATTTCTCTTAATCAACTCTGGCTGCAAATTCCTGAATTCTAATGAATCAATTCAGCTTTTGGATCTCTTCATGGCAGTATTTTTACTCCATAATGGATGCCACCCCCTATTTTTTACTCCCCCCAGTTCCACCAGCACTAGGCTATGTGTATAGCAGACAGTGGGGGAGTGGCTAAGGCAGCAGAAAGAAGGAAAGCTTTCCATTACATCAAATAACAGGACTAAATGAGAGACATCCCTGTTTGGGGGACTATGGGACAACACTCCAACAGGAATTCTGTTTGATCCTCTGTGTTGTTTGGTCCCATCTCTCCACCTCCTGAATTCTTCTCTGTTGCTGTATGCCTCATCATACAAGCTCCCTTATATTTATTACACAGAAGAGGTGAACTACTTCTTAGACCTCCTCATAGACCATGTGCTAGCCCTTCAATGCCCCACTGCGGGGGGGGGCGGGGGGGAGCTGTTCATTCTATCATTTCTCTCTCTCTAAACAGTTGAAGTTCCCTACTGGTGCCAACTATTTAAATAACAGAAAGTGTATTTATTTTTACCTTCAGTTTGATCAGGTTCCCCAAAGGCAGATCCTGGGATGATGGTTTGTGTGCAAGCAATTTATTAAGGAAAAGTCTCCAGGGGGGACTGGTAAGCACAACAGGGAAGGGGAAGAAGCCAAACAAAGGTGAGATTGCATGCGAAATCTTTCCGAAGCCTGGGAGCTCTGAAGCATTAGCTATGCCACAGAGTAGTCCTCAGCAGAGAGTACCTGTGAGCCCCTGGCCACTTCCTGGGCATCTGTAAGTGCAGAGTGACTCAGGTAGTCTGAGGGGAGACCTCCAAAGAGAAGCTATGGGTGCTGGTTGTTAGAATCAAAATCATACAGGGAAAGAGTGCACAAAAATATTAAATAGGTCAAGGGGGGAAAAAGGAGACATATGTAATACTCTTTGTAATACTTTAAGCAATAAAACAAAATTAAAAAAATATTAAATAGGAAGCCCACAGGATCTAGGTAGAGCGCTGACATTGCCCATGCTTTATAAGAAATTTTTAAGCAGTTAAAATATCTTGGCATATTTTTCCTCCATGTTTTTAATACACTACCAATACACCTACCCAGGTACCACACTATCCAGACCTGTCCTCTCTGTTTTATATTCCCCTCTCACCACGCCCTCCTCTACAAAAATACCCATCCAGTATCAGGTAACCTTATGTGTCCCGTGCAACAGCTAGCTCACCTCATCTTCAAGTCTATGTACCTGGATGTAAATGTGTGATACTCCCCAGGTAACATATTTTGATTAATGCCCATTCCAGAAATTGTATTCTAAGGAAATGACTCACTTAAAATGGTGTCAAATTACAGACAACCTGGAGCAAAATAAGGGAAACGGCTTTGAGTAGGTAGACTTTTATTTTCTTGATGCCAGAAGCGAGAATACCTCGGGGCAAGTAAGTAGACTTTTTTAATGCTATCTTTGAAATGATCTAATCCTTTCCGCCATAAATAATACCTTGGTAGCAGTAGAAAAATTTACCAGGGCTCACTATATCAAAGCATGATGCTTAGATAATTGGATCTCATATAATCTTCACAACAACCTTGAGGTAAATCTTGCAATTTCCCTTTTATAGAGAGTGAGGATAACTGGCTTAGAAAGATGAAAGAACTTAGCAAAGAGTAGGAGCTGAAAAGTAGCGGACTTATTATTCAAACCTTGACAAGTATGCAACCAAAGTCCTTGTTGGTCACAATACTATTCTGTCCCCAAAAGATAACTTCCATGATACAGAACTATTACACTCAGAACCACAGAACAAATCAGGAACCAGATATCAGGGGTAATGAAAGAAGCAGAAGATTGTACGGTATTCATGAAAACCCTACTGGACAAGTCAAACTTGAGCTTTTCCATTAAATATAAATGTGTGCCTATGTCATAACTGTTGTGCACTGCTCTCTTTCTCTCTCTCTCTCTCTCTCTCTCTCTCTCTCTCTCTCACACACACACACACACACACACACACACAAACACACATACAACCCTACTCTTCAACCTCATCTTGTAGAAATACAAGATAAAATTACATAGGAAAGGTAGGTTCAAAATAAGTTTCCTAAAAACATTTCTTAAGTCCCTAGTTCTCTAAGCTAACTAAGATAAACTGAAGAAAATGATAAAACAATATCCAACTTCTCCATATTTTGTTAAACTCTGAATCAAAGAAATTACAATATCTCCACAACTTACAGAAAACTGTGTGAGCACTTGCATGTTATAAGTATCCACTGTGTAAATTTTTAGAACACAAAATTTCAGAAAAATAAGTCCATAAAATATTATAAAGCACAAAAGAATTGAGATGCAATGTTTGTTGCTGCTGGGCAATTGACAGCTGCAGAAGGATATACAGAAAATGAAAAATAATTTCCAGAGCCTTCTGAAGTGACACCCCAATGATAAATGTTTAATAAAAATCACATCAGTGTTAAAGAAATTGATTATTACTGGCTGACCTTTCACCTCAAACTGCACTATTTTTAATAATGTTGAAAACATTTCCAAGGGAGCACTATAATATATCTTATTTTATGGCCTTTAATCCTTTTCATGAAAGAAATTTCATGGTGATGAATGGCAAAAGGAGAAAATAGAGAACACAATTCTGGATATTTGAATGACACCTCTATCTGTATGAACTGAGAGCTACAGTTATTAGTGTATGCGGTTGAAGGTGGTTGCTCATCCACTGGAGAATCTTACGGTGATCAAGTAGCAAAGAGTAACTATGAAAGAGTCTTCATGGTTTGCAAGATCTGGAAATAGTTGTTAAAACTCAACTTCTTCTACATGAGCAAAACCTTCTGATTTCTTAAGAGTAATCGGGATCACTAATATTTGCTTTCTGGAAGAAAAATATAACCTGAATTCCAAAACACGAGGGAGGAATATACGTGGTCACGTCCCTGGATGTGAAAGGGTGCCTGTTAGTGGATCGAGGAACAGGGAAGGGGGAGGGTAGGTTTAGATCTTCTGATATTTTAACAAACATAAGCTTTTATTTCCCAAGAACAATATTTATCTGTGTTCCAGGTACTAGGATTGTATAACAAATCACTCTCAAGCACAAAGTTATGTAAAATAACCATTTATTATGCTCATGAATTCTGAAGGTCAGGGTACATCGGGGACGGCTGCCTATACCCCACATGTCTGGGGCCTCAAATGGGAGGCAGGAGGCGGCACATTTTTCTGTAAAGAGCCAGTTAGTATTTTCAGCTTTGTGGGACATAAATACCATCCCTGTTATGACTATTCAATTCTCCTGTTGTGCAGTAGAAGTGGCAATTGATAATACATAAATAAATGCATGTATGTGGCGATGTCCCAACAAAACTTTATTTACAAAAACAGGCAACTGGCTGGATTTGGCTCCCTGCAACTGCTAAAGGCTCACTGACTTGCATCTCAGGAGTTTGATCAGAGCTGTCAACATGGGGGCGGGCGGGTGGGGGCGGGGAGGCAAGGACGATCTCAATTCTTCTGCATGTGGAATACTCCATGGAGTGATGCTCTATTTGGTATTGTTTGGGCTTCCTCTCAGCATGAAGACTAGGAGCTGGGATCCAAGGATGTGTCCTGATCCTAGGAATGGAAGGAAGGAAGAAAGGGGGAAGTGGGAAGGGGGAGGGGGAGAGAGAGAGAGAGAGAGACCAACACCCTGTATCTACCACCACATTTTATGACCTAGTCTCGGATATCATGTGGTAGGATGCTGCCTCATTCTATTTGCTGAGGCCGAGTCCGCCTCAAAGTCCAACCCAGGTTCCAAACGAGGGGAAACAGACCCTGCTCCTGGCTGAGGACGGGCAAGTTTTGAAAAGGACACATGGAACTGAAAATATTGTTCTGACCATTTGGGGGAAATACCATTTTCCATGGTCTCATTCAACACACCAACAAATCTTTATGAGATATATACTGGTTATATGTAAAAGGCAGTATCTGCCTTAAATAACAGCACAGCAGGGTGAGAAAACAGCTTTACAAAGACATAGATTTGCAAAGATAATCCCATATATAATATTACCAAGATATAAAAAGCAAAACATGAGCAAACTACATAAAGTAATGCCAACATAGTCTTACATTGTAACACTTACACTGGGTCTAGAACATGGCGCAGAGAACTGCAGCCCACAGGCCAAATCTGGCCAGCCGCCTGTGGGTTTTGTTTTTTTAAATGAAACTGTATTGGCGCACAGACCGGCTCATTTATTTCCTTGTTGTCTGTGGCTGCTTTTGCACTATTACAGCAGAGGTGAGTAGTTGCAACAGAGGCCAGTTTGCAAAGCTGAGCATATTCACTGTCTGAGGTTCATTACAGAAAGCAGTTTGCCAACCACTGATCCAAAAAGAACAGTCTTCCAGGAGTCAGACAGGAAGGGACAGAGGGAAATGCATGTGCAAAGGCGAAAACTCCTGCCAAGGTCAGGTTCTGCTCAAATGGCGTTTCCTGAGCTTGTTAACTGTCAACCAAGAACTGTTCAACTTTTTACTTCTTCATGACAATATTCAGACAGAGAGAAAGATTCAGAAATTCACAGGAATTCATAAAGAAATGCTTAATTATCCACCAGAGATAAAGGGAAAAAAATGTTTGCAAGGAACCTCTTTTTTTCTGCCAAGGGCCATGTGGAGATTTATAACATCATTTGCGGGCCATACAAAATTATCAACTTAAAAATTAGCCCGCTATATTTGGTCAAACCTTTCATTAACTCACCCCTAATGCCTTGGCAGAATCACCCAAATGATTTCACGGGCCTTATATGGCCCAAGGGCCAGACGTTCCCCACCCCTGTGCTAGAGGCTTGCCATCTGGGACGTACATCTTCTAGAAGGCTAAAAGGCTTTGCTGATCTCAGGGAAAAATGGAATCCTACTTTCCCCTGCTCGTTACTGTACTTAACAAAATGGACCTTTGTCATGTATTTACATGTGCATTGAATTAACGCTTGTCTCTCTCACTAGACCAGGATTGACAAACTTTGGCCTATAGCCAAATCTGGCCTACACCCTGCTTTTGTGCAGCCCAGGAGCTAAAATTATTTCATTTTGAGTGGTTATGTATCTGCATATTATCCTCCATTTTCCATGAGGCTCACAAAGTCTAACATATTTACAATCTGGTCCTTTTCAAGGAATGTTTGTATACACAGGCAGATGAGTAAATAACTAATAAAATATTGAAAAGCTCTAATTTTTAGCACATTCTGTGTTCAGGACATCACTTGTTGAAGGAATGCTAATAAAATATTGACAAGCTCTAACTTTTAGCACATTCTGTGTTCAGGACATCACTTGTTGAAGGAATGCTGATTGTATGAACAGAGTTTTAAACCAAAGCATCACAGACTGGTACCATCTCTGCAGGAACACACCTTGCTGACTAATTATGAAATACAAATCTGTAGCTTTGGGGAGAAATTAGCCCTCTGTGTCTGCTCATCTGGGTTTTAAATCTTTGCTTCCTGCTGAAATGCCTTGTCCCTTCCTATGTCCAAGTTCCACTTAATCTTCAAAGCCAACCTCAGCCTCATCCTTCCCAAGCCTTGTAATTGAAACTTGAATGAATAAGGTCATTACTGGGTCTGTTCCAATCTTTTAATAACATGGTTCTCAAAGCAGAGTCTCAGGACCACCATTGTCATCACCTTATCCAGGGCCCCAATCCCAGCCTGACTGAATGAAGATGTGGTCCACACATACAATGGAACACTACTCAGCCATAAGAAAAGATGAAATACTGCCATTTGCGACAACATGGATGGATCTTGAGAATATCATGCTAAGCGAAATGTCAGACAGGAAAAGTCAAGAACCATGATTGCATTCATATATGGGATATAAAACTGAAAGCAACAAATGAATAAACAAGAAAAACAAATAAAAACTCATAGTATGGTAGTTACCAGAGGGAATGGGGGTTAGGGAGCAGTGAAGGTTATAGGAGGTCAAATACATGGTGATGGAAGAGTTGACTGTGGGTTGTGGGCACACGATGCAGTATACAGGTGATGTATCATAGAATTGCACACTTTAAACCTCTATCATTTTGTTAACCTGTGTCACCCCAATAAATTTAATAAAAAAGAGAAACTCTTGAGGATGGGAAGCACCAGGGAAAGGCCGTGATCGGTGATGTGAACAAGCCTTCCCAGGTGACCCTGCTCCCAGGCAATGGCTCTCAACCTGAGATGCATATTATAACCACCGCGACACGTTTAAAAATACTATGCCTGTGTCCCACCCCACAAAAAAAAAAAATTA
>NW_005871056.1:18398738-18431940 GCF_000147115.1 Myotis lucifugus
TAATCACTGACTCATCTTACTAGATAGTCACAGTCACACTCTAGAAAATACTGTCATAGCAATATACATAATAAAGAAACAAAATCTGCAGACATCACATCAAATAAAGAAAAGAAAATCTGTTTAGATAAAACACTACCAGAAGAGGCCAACTGGAATCCGCCTTCACTTTGCATTATCATCTGCACTTTGCAAACTAGAATTCACCTGGTTCAAATGTGCCAAAAAGTTTACGCACTCACAACTCACCAGGAAGCAGAAAAAAAATGTACTATCAGCTCGCTAAATGGCCACTTCAATCACTTAAAGAAAACATTATCACATCACTAATACATATCGGCCGTTTCCATGAATACCTCTGTCCCTCTTGGTATTCCAGACGTCTGTCCCAAGTTCCTAAAGTACTGGTTTTATAAGCATCCTCTTTATTGGGATGGAAATTTTTGCTTTTGAAAAATATAACCTGACCTTCAAAATCTCTTGGGAGGTGGGGGTAATATACTTGCCAGGAAAATCATCATTTTTATAACTCATCGTGGTGGACATCCCATAGAGAATACAAATCTGGCAGGCGTTCTGTGAACTTGACTAATGTCCTCTATTTCCTAGATAAGATCAAATCAAATAGTATTTATAAGTTCACCCAAGATTCAAAGGGAGGGGTGAGGAGGGAAAGCACTGGGAGTGTTATCTTTCAAAGAAGTGATAACTCGCAACAATGAATTAGCTTTAGCTTACTGTAAACACATAATAGAGTTTTCTCTGCCGAGTGATAACAAGTGATGTATGCACATGATCATTTGAGGAACAATCAACCTTCAGACTAACACTCCCGTTTAGAAATGGACCAGGACAACTCACAAAGAGATTGGCACAGAGCTAGAATGACCTCTTGGGAGCTACTAGAATTTGGCCAACTCTCCCAGGGGAGCCCTTTCACAGTACTTTGCCATCTAACAAGAAACCTTCACTGACAAGGGCGGTCTCCTTGGCTTCCTCTAAAAGTACCATTTCCTCCTCCTAGCCCTGATCTTTTCTGATCAGTTATCCTTCCTCAGGAACCTTTTCTCAACCAGCCCAGACCAGTGCTTCTCAAACT
The DNA here is from genome assembly GCF_000147115.1 of Myotis lucifugus. NCBI lineage: Eukaryota > Metazoa > Chordata > Mammalia > Chiroptera > Vespertilionidae > Myotis > Myotis lucifugus. The sequence continues at coordinate 18,399,838 of NW_005871056.1, forward strand.
ACCTGTGGCCAGACTTTTGTGTCCTTTTTATTATTTTAATCTCCAACTCATCACCCACCAATACTTTTGTAACATCCAATTAAAATCAACTACTAGAAAAGTTATATTTTTTAAAAGGCATATAAAATGCATGTTCAATTTATAAAATTACATCAACAGGCATAAACCTGTTCTGTTCACTTGCTACACTTCTTCATGCTTACTCTCAATATCTGTACTTATCTCTGTGTAGACTAATAAAACACAGTTCGTGGACCAGGACCCTTTCATCAACTGTATTTTGAGTGGCTCTGTTTTAGATAACATAGGTATTATCTTCTCTACAATCTACAAACACATTTTGACAACTTTCCACACAGTTATTGGCTCTCCTGAGTATGTCTTATACGTCCTACTATAAGAAAACCGCTTGAAAACAAAGACCATGTCACTGAAGTTTGGTCAAAGACTCATTATTGGGTCCTCTCAACTTTAGTAATCCAAACAAAACAAAACATTTTCCTCCCCAATGAATTAACCAGACTCAAAAATATGTAGATCCCAGTGTAGGTAAAAGGGAATGATTTACTTTCTGATTCAATACACATTTTCTCTAATGCTACCCACAGCAAGTTCTGAAAACCCAAGTCCCACAAGATGCCACACCTAGGCATGGTACAAATAAAAGGCCAATTTTCTAAAAAGTCATCATTCACAAAGTACTAGGTACTAGGAACATGCAAAGATCATGAAACAATTCTCTGTATTAAAGGAGGTAATTATATTTGTATTAGCCAAGGGTCTCCAGAGAAACAGAACCAATGGGATGAATATGAATGTGGAGAGCAACTTATTTTAAGGAATTTGCTTATGTGATCATGGAGGCTGACCAGAAAAAATCTGCAAGGTGGGTGGCGGGCTCGAGACCCAAGTGGCAACCAATGTTGCATCCTCCTGCAGAATTCCCTCTTGCTCAGGGGAGACTGTATTTTGCTCTACTCAGACTTTCCACTGATTGGACAAAGCCCACACAGCATATAGAGGGCAACCTGCTTTCCTCCAAGTCCACCAATTTAAATGTTAATCTCATCCGAAGACGCCCTTCAAAGAAACTTCCAGAATGTTGTTTGATCAATGTGGCCCAGATAAGTTGACACATAAAATTAACCAGCACAATTATCACAATCCCGTATCCTATCTGGAGCCATAAATCATGTGCACAAAAGACAATAATACAAGGGAGAATGAGTTAAGGGCCAATGAACAGAACGAAGTCTTTATGGCTTCGTCCCATTGCTTTTAGGATAAAGCCAAATTCTTAACATGACCTTCAAGGTTTTGCATCATCTGGGGCCCAGTTCCCTGTCAGGCCATGTCTAGCATCACTCTATCCCTTACTCTCTGAGCTCTAGCCACTGCCTCTCTTTTAATGCCTCTATTAGTCCGTGTCCTTTTCAGTTATGGTACTTAAATCCTGTCCCCTCTATTTGGAACACTTTTTCCTTTTGTCATCTATCCCCTACTCATCCTACACTCAGTTCAAACTGTACTTTCAAGAGAATCTTCTCTGACCTTGAGCCAATGCCCCTGGTCTAGGTCAGGATACATTAGTTTACTTTCTCACTAAACTGTGATATGCTTCTTTGTTGCACTAATACCAATTTTTAGTTGCAGACGCATTGTGATTAGTGGATGACTGCCTGTCTCCCTCCACTTGATTACAAGCTTGACGAGAACCAGGCCTCCTGTCCACCATTGTAGCCCTCGTGCCCAGCTCACCACTCTGTCCCCAGAAAAGCAGGCACCCAATAAATATGTGTTCATTAAATAAATGAATGAATAAACATCAGAAAAAATAAAGATGTTTCATAGGCTTGCATAGCTATTCAGGATGAAAGGAAAGGGAAGGGGAAAGCAAGAAAAGTTGCTAGAAAAAAATGGAATGGGATTCCTCAAAAAATAAAAATAGAACTTCCACATAATTCAGCAATCCAATTTTTGGGTATTTATTCAAACAAAATGAAAACAAACAAACACACACACACACACACACACACACACACACACACACATACACACACACACAAATGGAATGTTACTCAGTCTTGAAAAAGAAGGAAATCCTGCCATTCGCAATAGTACAGATGGACCTTGAGGGCAACATGCTAAGTGATATAAGACAGAGAAAGGCAAATACTGTGTATCACTTACATGTAGAATCTAAATCAGCCAAACTCACAAAAATTGAGATTCAAATGGTGGTTACCTGGGGTTGGGAAGGTGTTGATCAGAAGGTACAAACGTGCAACTAGAAAATAAGTAAGTCCTGCACATCTAATGCACAGCACAGGGAGTACAGTCCACAATGCTGTAGTATATCCTTCAAAGTTGCTAAGAGACCAGATCTTAAATGCTGTTAACACAGAAATGACAATTATGTTATTTGATAGAGGTGGTAATCACATTGCAATATGTAAATGTATCAATCAATACAATGTTATACCAATTATATCTCACTGCAAATAAGTAAATTTTAAAACTGTAAGTAGGGTTACTTTCTTATCTATCAGTAATATTCTCTCACCAAGGGAGGCACCTGTGAGTTCTAAGATAAACTAGCTGTTCCTACTCTGTGGTAGAACAAGCTTCCCAGAATGACTTCATCCCCCTCTCTTTTCCATTTCCCAAACAAGTATTAGGTCATAAAGTTCTTCAGAATCACTTGGCTTTGGTTTATTTATATTTTTAATTATCTTGTTCACATTTTGTTAGCATGTTTTTAAAAACTATGAACGCTTGTTAATCTTCTTAGATTAAAGATGTAAATCTGAAAGGTAACTGTAACAACACATCTACCAGATTAAAAACATACTGCAGATGAACAATATTAATAGCATACTAGAAATATCAGCTATTGCGCATGTATGTCAAAAGATGACAAGGATAATACAGCTCCGTGGTACTGTGCAGCAATAACACACCCAGAAAGGCAGTAAATGAGGCCTCTTTAAATAAACTACTTTCCGAATAAGGACCCATTGTTGTAAATTACAATATCAAAAATGCAGTAAAAGAAACTGGATGTTCTAGAGGTGTGTAAATTAAAGCAAAAATGGGAACTTCAAGTATCGCTCATTATCCTGGCTTCACAGAGGAGATCTGGAAAGTCGGTCACAATAACCAAGCTAAGTTGCAGAAACACCGCAGAACCAGGCTCCAAGAAGAAATTACTGCTGATGGGAAAAAACACCCATCAAAGGCACCCAGAAAGTTGTTTTGTTTTTTTCTTCAAGTCTAGATGGCAGGATTATAGGTAATTTTATCTTCTTTTGGATGTTTTTCCCCATTCTCATTTTTCTAAATTTGAAAAAAAAGAAAAATAAATGTGGAAAAACACAGAGAAGCAATTTAAGTACAAAAAAAAACACCAAAAAACATTTTTAGGACGATACTTTTCCAGAAAATGCTTTCAATGCCCTTTCATTTCTTCATTTGCTTGCCTCACATATAGTTTCTGAGAATCTCTGGCTTTGGGGACATTGTCCTAAGTCCTGTGAATACAAAGATGCCACCAGTTTCCTGCTCCCTTCCATCGGGGGAAGGAGATCTAGACACTGAACATAGTGATGGGAACCAGCCCTGTGGTTTTGTACTCTAACCACTGCTCACAAATTAAATCAGCCACACTCTCCATTAAACAGACACTGCAAGTGGAGAAGACACAAGGGTTTGAATCCAGGCAAGCAGGTGGCCAGACCACTGTGGTGCCGGCTGTTGCCCTGTTTCCCAAGTAACCTGAAGGCCCAGCTCATGAGAGCATTGCTCACGGTTGCTGAGGAGGGAAGAAAGGCAGCAAGCCCTGAGCAGCTCTCCTCCTCTTCCCAACAAGCTGTGTGTTTGGTCACAGTTCTGGGCAAGCTGTTCCCTGTTCCCTGAGGGCAAACCGGGACACGCCACTTTGCACAGAAATACGGTCGTCCTGAGTGGGGCTTCCATTTTTAGATCCCTGGTCATCGCACTGACAGACTCCTGTGGTTGAACAGCCACTTCAAACCTGTGCTTTCCTACTGCTCTCCACAAGGTGAAGTGCTTCACAGACTTCAGACTCCACCAGAACCACCTCGGGAGCTTGTTAAAATGCAGCCCCGGGCTCCACCGCCACGTCTGACTTTGGTGCTGGGAGGAGGGCCCAGGTGTCTGCCTATTTAACAAGCTCCCTCGGTGATTCCAGAGTGTCTGTGCCGGGGACCACCCTGAAGGACACTGAGTGGGCAAAGATGCCGGCGCAGGAGCTGGACGAACCTGGGTCTTCATTCCAGCTCCATCTCGACATCTGTTCCCCTGAATAGGGACCTCTGGTTCCTACTTTATAACCTGGGGGTACAGTGCCTGTCTCATAGACCTGTTGGTACAGCCTACAGGAGGTAACCCATGCCAAGCACTCGGCACACTGCCCAGCACACAGGAGCTGCTCATTACGTGCTGTGAGCCACATGTTCTTACGTCCATGCTGTTGACGATGATTATCACCATCGTCTAAATTACATTGATCAGGAAAGAAAAGACATATCTGTGCCTTCTTCTCCTAAAACCCTTCTGATGTGTCTGAATTGTAATCTAGATTGTCATGCTGTATTCAGTTTCTTAGAAAATGAAAGTGAATTTTAAAAGGTAGCATCCCACCCCCCATCATGTGGGTGGGGCCATAATGAAATGGCTGCTTAGGGGGGCTGCAGAGGAAAGCAGATAAGAACCAAGTCAGCTCACCGCCAGGGCGTGGTGAGGGCGGGAGCCATAGGGTGGCATCACTGGATCCCACAGGGTGTTCGTGGGGCTGTGGACAGTGATAATGGCAGCGACCAGGCTGTAGCAAAGTGCAAAGTAAATGTAAGCAATGACTCTCCAACTCTTTACATTTGAAAGAAACTCTGGGAAGTGGAAGGTTTGGACATTTTGGATGATGCATCACATCACTTGATTACCTAGTCATTCCCAAGAACTAAATTGAAGAAAATAAAAGGAGTTTTATTTCATCAGGCATGGGTTTGAGAAGAAAACGATGGATGGATGGATGGATGGATGGATGGATGGATGGATGGATGGAATTTATTTTAGAGAATAATAATTTTAACTCATTTTCCTGCAATGTTATTAGACTGCAAAACTGTTCTTTCTCCCAATAAAGAGAGGTGTACATCTACCACTGCACTCACCACTCCCTCTGCACAGAAAGCTCAGTTCTTCTCTTCCTGCTCCTTCATCAGAAACCATCCTCCAAAATATGTTTCATAGCACATCAGGGTTGCTAAATGGACGGTCACGATGTACATCCTGCTCCTTACTTACCAAGGCAAGTAGTGCCACAGACACCTGCTGCCAGCACAGGTGACTGTCGATCTTTGAGTCTTTTTCTCATTTTCAAGAAGGGAAATCTTCCCTGCCTATGTCAGCTCATTACTTGGAGTCCCTGTGTCTCTGATCCCATATAAATATCAGGAGCAATTTCCCAAATAATCAGGCCCAACAAATTCCCTTTAGGAGAAAACAATAAGCTATTCAAGCCCTTGCGTCCTGTCATGGGTGGGCTACAGTGCTCTCACTGTATCTCTGAGACCTTTCTTTTCTCCATATCTGCACACAATGCCTTCTTGAGTGCCTGTTTGCCAACCTCATCCAAGTTCTGCCACCAGAACATCTCACCAGAACGCCCTGTCCAAAGGTAGAACGAAGATACCATATGGATTCATCCCATACGTGCATTGAGTAACATCTCAGGAAGGGAAGGAGAGAAACTCACATGATGGAGTGATAGTTCTTAGCACAGTTTGGCTGAATTCAGAGAGAATGAGCTCCACAGCTGGACTTGCCTTTTTCCCTTGGGGAGTTCTGCAAACCTTCTGATAATAGTACACTTGTGTCATTAAGTTGTTGGGAAGACTGCATGAGAAAATGTGTGTGTGTCTGGCACAATGCCTGCAAGATAATAAACACAGACTAAACGGTAACTATTATTAAACTTCATTAATAAAAACAGACTGTGACTGTGTAAATTACATTTCTCCCCCAGTAGCAGAATACAAAGTAAATTGCTTTCTCTCCAAAGCCTTTACTTTATTGTAATTTTCACGGCACGCGGTGTCATATAAGCGACTGGATCGGGTCAGTTAAGAAGCAAGAGGTCATTAAAAACACAAGTAGCTGCAATAGTTACTGTTCACTGAAATCAAATTTCTTATGTTCATGTTGAATTGCCTTTCTGTATTTTTCCTTTTAGTTGCATCCTAATTCCTGGAGTGAGCTGTGGGCGGAGGCTTTGGGCGAGCATCGTCACCGTTAGCAAGCACATCCCCACTCTCTGGGGTCTCCAAATCCCCTTCATTTCCACAGCCTGGGGCCCTTTTGTGGGCAGGCTGGTGCTTCTTTCTGAGCAGTCACCACAACTAATCTCGGACATAAAAATCGGTCCATTTCATATGAGAGTCACTGGCCAATCTATTAGCATTGGCACATTAACGCGTAGGCATGCAACAGTGCTCTCTAAGTATCTATCGAGGCACTAATCCTACGATCATACCCCTTTCTGCAAATAAAGGGCTCACAGCATCTTTACTTTATGACCAGTTTCTTTCACTTATTGACTTTTCCGTATAATATGCACAATACTGCATTTTGCATCATATAAAACTCATTTATGAGAGGCTTTCTAAATGTAAAGTGGCTTGGTTTTCATTTCTCTGTAAATTTTTATGCCTTGCTGTTTTTCTATGTGGGTGGGATTTTTCCTTTTCATTACTTGTTTCATTTTTAAGAGGTAGCCCATTCAACAAGGCTTAAATATCCAAATGTACCAAAAGGTATGCAGGGAAAAGTCTCCCTCCTCCCCCAGGAGATCAGTGTTGTTCATGTCTTTATCATTCCAGAGATTTCTATCATATACTGGCCAATACGGACAGGCGTTTATTTCTTCTCTTCTTACACAAACCATAGCATACTATGCCTGCTGTTCTACACTTTGATTTTTTTTTCATTTAAATATATTTTTAAATCTTTCCATCTGAATGCATGTTGAGCTCCCTTATGCTTTTTTACATTTGGATATTCCTCCAAGGTAGGAATCTGGCATCACTTAGTCAATGTGCTGTGATGGGCTTTTAGGCTGTCTCATCTTTAGCTATTACAATGATGCGAATGATTGAACATAGATCATTTCATGTGTATTTGAGCACGATCATGAAGTAGGTTTGTTGAGGTAGGCTTGTTGGGTCAAAGGGTATACACACATTATAAATTTCCACATAGACCACAGCCCCCGACCAGGGCTGTACCAGTTTATACCCTAAACAATCGTGTGTGTCCGTGTGGGGTGACCTTTCTCAGCACCTCACCCACAAAATATACGAACCTTCTGGACTTTTGACAAGTTGACAGGTGAAGATTTATGTCTCACTGTGACTTCATTTACATTTGTCATATTACAAGTGAGTTTTTGCATCTTTTCAAGCATTTAAGAGCCATATTTATTTCCTTGTCTCTGACTTATATATTTGCAAACTTTGGCCTTTTCACTCTAAGTTTCTAAGCCTCCCTTATATTAGTAATATTAACTCCTTTTCTACCACATGAGTTTAAATGGCCTCTTTTTTATTTTGCTTATTACCTTTGGAAGGAAAAGGGACAAGCAAAAGTTTATTTTGTTTTCATATTTTAATGTAGCTTATTTTATCATTATTTTATGGCTTCTGGATTTTGAGTACACATTAGAAAAGCCATCTCATCCTGAGGTTTAAAACATTCTCTGCCAAAACCGGTTTGGCTCAGTGGATATAGAGCGTCGGCCTGTGGACTGAAGGGTCCCAGGTTCGATTCCGGTCAAGGGCATGTACCTGGGTTGCGGGCACATCCCCAGTAGGAAATGTGCAGGGGGCAGCTGATCGATGTTTCTCTCTCATTGATGTTTCTAACTCTCTATCTCTCTCCCTTCCTCTCTGTAAAAAATCAATAAAATATATTTTTTTAAAAACATTCTCATATTTTTTCTAATAATTTTATAGTTTTATTTTTTTCTACTTAAGACTTCGATCTATTGGAATTGTTTTATTTTTGTGTGTTTTGTTGTGGGATTCTTTTGCCTTTCAATTTCTTCATAAAATTCTTGTACATTCAGTGTGAATTCCTTGGTATTTATTGTGTTACAATTAAAAGTAAACTTTAAAAAATTTTCTAACTGATTTGTTTAAATATGTGAAAATTACTAATAATGCATATACTTTTAATCCTAATAACTTACTGAATTATTCTTTCTAGCAGTTGATTCTCTTGTATTTATCAAGTATACAGTCACATAATCAGGATATAAAATTTTATAAAAAGTAGAGAATGGCACATGGCCTGACCGCACCTAACACCACCTGCCAGTACCTACCACAACCTGCCCCCAACAGCGCCTAACACCAACTGCTCCTGACCTCAGTGGGAAAGCTGCTAGGGTTTTTCCCATGAGCATCACATTGGATTATAAGATGAACTGTTCCTTAAGATGATAGTTTATCCACTTAAGAATCCACACAAGATTATTAAATGTTTTCTGAAAAGAAGTTGAATTTTATCAAATGTGTCTTCCACATACATAAATTCATGACTTAACCTTTTAGATTATGACCAATCCAACTTTACATAAGGAAACCTTTCAACAGTGACTATTTATTTACAAACTAGAGGCCCGGTGCACAAAATTCATGACTCAGGCGGGAGAGGGGGGGGCGGGGGGGGGGGGGGAGAGCGGGTCAGCCGGTCACTTAGGCTTTTATATATATAGACTTTTTTCTGTGGACACTTTTGGAAAATTATTTTTTTCTACCAAAATGTCCATTTGATTATCATCAATTGCCCCACGCATGCACAGAAAGACAAAAAAAAACTTCTGGGAAAATTGATATTTTGTATGATTTTTATGGAGGCTCATTCCCATGTTTCAGAACCACACTGTGTCCAGATGGCTTTGCTGTCACCTAATTCACCCATTTCCACACCGAATGTTCCCACAGGAACACTACTTTTTGCTTTTCACGTTGTGCTCTTCACCTTCAAGAACTAGTGACAGATTCTGGGCTCTGCCAAGACTAGGCTCTCTCTCCTCTGCTTTTCTCTGGTTCTTCTCACGGGGTCTCTGCATACACTCGGTTTGTTTGTTTTAAGTCTTACAAATATTTTGGCTCTCTTTCCAGTTTGATCCAAAAACTAAAGTTCATATCTCTGTTTTACATTTTTCTTGATGTTTTGGGATGTTTTCCAGAATGAAAAGAGTTAGGAAACCATTATCTTTTTTTAATCGAATTTATTGGGGTGACATTGGTTTGTAAAACCATACAGGTTTGAAGTGCACAACTCAGTAAAACATCATCTGCACGCAGCATCGTGCACCCATTGCCCCCCAGCATTTTCATAGCAGGTGTCCACTTTTTTCATCCTTCCTAAGCACTTTTGTAATGTTTAAATCATTTGAAGTTACTTTTAAACTTGAAAATAATTAGAATTGTATTTTAGGAAAAGTGCACATATCTAGAAAAGAGACTAAAACCATGAGAGAGAACTCCATTTTGAAATAGAACAGGTCTAATAAAATGCCTCTTTTACCCTCGTCTAGTCCAGAATCTCTGTATTTACACAGAATGGGGCCATAGATTTAAGCTGAACCTCAAGAGTGTAAGATAAGGGAGAGGGACCATTCCTACTTTGTAATTATAAGGAAATTATAGGCTGGTTGACAGAAGACAATCCTCTAGTCTTATAATAGTATCATTCTTTTTCAGATACTGCCCGCACCCTTCTCCCCAAGCCCAAGGGGGGGAAAAAAAGTTGCCTCTGACACACTGATCATACCCCTAGACCCGTGGTCAGCAAACCGTAGCTTTCGAGCCACATGCGGCTCTTTGGCCCCATGGCATGGGCCACAAAGTTTCAATCGCACTGTACGTGCGCGCCCGCATGTGGTATTTTGTGGAAGAGCCACACTCAAGGGGCCAGTTTGCCGACCACTGTCCTAGACACACCAAGGCAGACCTCTCTATTCACCACTCCTTCGGCAAAGCTCTCAAATATTGACCATCTGAAAGCCAACCTCTGGTCGTGGAATACTAATGGTGCTTGCAGAGGAAAAAAGGGGGATTGCTCAGAAGAACTCAGGAAATGGGGAGGTGGTGATGCATTTGATAAGGTAGCAGCAAGATATAAAAGTTTCTTGACCCATAAAGAGATTGGAAGCAACTTGGTGGGAACAAATGCATTAATCAGGTTTTCACAAAGGCCTATCCATCTCTGTCCTCCCCATGTGTTTCCTGCATAGCACAAACTTGCTGATTAATGGACCAGACTTTCATAATTCCTCCCACTCCCTGTGGGGACGAGGGTGGCCCGGCACTTCCCGAGAAATCAAGAGGCACAGAATGTGCTGAGCCTTGGCAGCCAGGTTGATAACTTGTAAAAATGAGTTGCTAGATCTCCCACAGTTCACTAGTTTATCCTGTTTGAAAGGGACACTTAACCCCTTACTTAATATTTTTTATATCATCTGGGGTAAGAACCTGGCAGGCAGAAATCAAATGTAGAAATGGACATGTTTTGTTGTTGCTGCTGCTGTTTTAACCCAATAAAGTAAAAATCCCAAGCCACAAAACAGGGAAGTTGGAGGTAAACATACTATATCGTGAAAATGTTTTTCTATTTAAAAAAAAAAGAAGAAGAATTAACTACAGAAACTCTTCTAAAGATCCTAATCTTCTAATATGTCCATTTTTTTCAAATAATCTAAACATTTTCAGAACATCTCTCTAACATGCATGTGAAATTCTAATAGCAGTACCAGTTACCAATAGTTGGAGGAAACTACTAGTATTTATGTGTTGGGATCCAATCTGATTTTGAAACCATGATAATCAATTCTGAATTCTATATTCATCTTTAGCAAAAACCTTTTCTTCTAGTCCCTCTCTTAAAGGCAATGACATAGTCCCAATTTTTGAGGCTGAAAGCCACACAGTCAACTTTGACAACTTTTCCCCCAATCAGTTGTCAAATCCTGATTATTCTTCCTTCCCATCAGCAGTCTAGTCCTGGTCGGATGAAGCTGTAATGTTTCACTAGCTTTCACGTTCCTAGGCCCTTCCTAACAGGTTTCAGGCTTCCAGCTGGTCAAGGTATTGTCTGTTTCACTTTCCTGCTCAGACCTGTTCAGTGCTTTCTGTTTGCTATTGCCCAAACCCTAATGCCAACGCTTGACTTTCAAGTTTGTGATTTGCCCCTACTTCTGTTTTCAGCTTCTTGTACCACTTTGTCTTACTCTGCAACTGAATCCAGTTTCAAGTACAGTATGGCTCTTACTAGGCTTCCCCATTAGAGGGAGTTTTTAAAAACTATAGCAAGAATGGTTTTGCCACAAGGCTTGCAAATGCTTCTTACATATCTACCTGTGGATAGGATGATTATATAAAAAAGACCATGGGAAAGGAAGGGCACAAAAATTTGCATTTAAATGTTTCTTATGTTGCAAGTTCTAAGACAGGACAAATATATGTTTGTATATTTAGAAAATTACACACATGTATAAAAAATTGAATACAACAAATTTAAAATACAAAAAGATATCCATTTTTTCAAATGCTTTTTTTTCTAAAAAGTATTTCCATTTATTAATGATAAAAATGACCCAAAGAGGTACCTACCCATCTCCTTCTAAATTCTGACTAATTTTATGCCTCATCTTTTTAGCCTATCAGTGGGAGGTTCCTCTCCTCCTGTTCGCTTGAGACAACTGAGCTTATGTTCGTGTTATCTACTAAACAACAGCACAGACACAACAGACCTTAAACTAACACGAGAAGAGTTAAGTGACTTGCCAAGTGGCAGCTGATGAGAGATAAGTTCTTTGATTGTCAACGGAGGACTCTCTTTCCCCATGTGATGCTACCTTCACGTTTCGTGAATCCAGTGACAATCACAACACCTGTAGTGCTCTGTCCAGTTACAGAGAAATAACTGAAATGCCCATCTGAAATCTATGAGCCCCCTGACTGTGTTACAACCTTGGGCTGCCTTTCAAAGAGAAACATACCACAGTCCATAGAATTCCATCAAAAGATACATTCATCTCGACTGGGTATAACACTGCTTACATCAAGACAAAAATGTTGTTTGTTTTTGGCTGAAATTATCAAGACAATTCTGTTTACATGTCTACTTTTTTTTGCCTATGTGTAGACATCCCAGGAAAGAGTTAGGATGAATCTTCTGTAAATGGGTCACCAAAAGTTAATGCCTCAAAGTATGAGCCCTTATCACTAAATGTGACTCTTCAATTTTGGAGGGAAGAGTGGGGTTTCAAAAAAATAAAGATTGAGTTAATGGAGTGTGGAGCTAATTCAATTACCAATGCAAAGCAGTGAACACTGTATTAAACATTTAAGGTCCAAGTCACACCAAATAAGATCAAATACTTTCTGATAATATGAAGAAGCTCCTTAATTATTAAGAATTCATCCTTAAGCCCTAGCTGATTTGGCTCAGTGGATAGAGCATCGGCCTGCGGACTGACCAGTCGCAGGTTTGAATCCCATCAAGGGCACATGCCTGGGTTGTGGGCTCGATCCCCCGTGGGGGATGTGCAGGAGGCAACCGATCAATGGCTCTCTCTCATCATTGATATTTCTATCTCACTCCCTATCCTTTCTTCTCTGAAATCAATAAAAATGTATATTTTTTTAAAAGAATTCAGCCTTAAATGAGTAAGGAGGAATTCAGTAAGATTGAAAAATTGCATAATCACCCAACATATAGTCATTATAGTTTATATTTCTGTAAGTAATTTTGGTGAGGGGTGGGGATAAAACATATAAATTTATGTGTCCGGATAACCTGGCTCCCTGTATTAGATACAATGAAAAGAATAATTTGTCCTTTATCAATAACTGTAATGGGCTGTGACTTTAAATCCCCCGTGGGCAATAACTCTTATTGTTTCTCTGCAGTGGGAAGACTGCCTCTGATGACTTTATACATCATTCAAGCAGATGGAAGATGCACTCTGTAAATGTGCTACCTGTGCCTTCTTTGGAAAGAATAGTTTTCAGTGAAAGAAAATCATACAAATATTTGTCCTGGGTTCTGGCCATAGGAAGCACTGTGTAAGCAAATTATCAGCTAGTTACAGACTTCCCTCAATGCAAATAGAAATCCAGGAAAAATCACCTGAAGAAGTGTCACTAGTGAGAGTCTATGTGTATTTATGTAACACGTCAAGTGATTTTAGAACCCAAATGGGGTCACAGTGGCTTCATAATTTGCCATGACTTTGGAGAGGTGCCCAATGGTGAGTGCTCTAGAAAAAGAAGGATGCTGGTGCCATCTCTGAGGGAGACGCTCCCAATCACATGAGGAAACCCTCAGACACCTTAATGGGCAACAGAGAAACTGTCGTATCTCTATGTACAAGTTGTTAGTTATGCCTTTAACTATGAATAAAATTGGCCTGAAGCATAATTCAGATAGACAGAAATCCAGAATCCCAGGGAGGCTATTTGATTCTTCCAGCTAGGACATTTGCATGGGAAAGGAAAAGATGTTCTGTAATAGTGAGAAGTCATCTCACCATAGGAGCTGCCAAACTTCATGTCCAATGGCAGGCAACTCTGAAACAATAACAAGGCCTGGGGGGAAATAGGGATACCAAACTTTCTGTTTAGATTTTATTATGAAACACCTTTTCAAGTGAGAAATTCCCACATTTAATTCACAAAATAACTATAATATATAGTTTAACTCCTTAAAATTGATAACGAACATGGTAACTCAAGAACTGAATATACTCAACCAAAACACATGAATCCTAATTCTTCATCCATTCATTCATTCAACCAATATTTATTGAGTACCTTCTATGTATTTGGCACTTGGATAGCAATGAATAAGATAAAAATCCTTACCTTCATGGAGTTTACATTCCATTATATTACCCATCCTAGATAAGCCAGAGTTACTGCATTTGGACTTGAATCAATAAATGTTCCTTATTTTCAGAACTTTGCACTGATATCTGATTGCTGAAGATTACAATATCCTCAATTCTGAGAATACACATTCAGAAATAGCAAGTGATCACTAATCCTTCTACCTAATTTAGCTCCTTCATACTTTACAAACTTAGCTAACAAAAACATTTCCTTCTCAGACCCATAAGTTTTCTATCTATGAAAGCTTGAACCAGACAGTAGTCAGTAAAAATAGAACAGATGTACCCAGCCAGTGTAGGTCAGTGGTTAAGTATCAACCTAAGGACCAAGGGGATCACAGTTCCATTCCTGGTCAGGGCACATGCCTGAGTTGTGGGCTCAGTCCCCAAAGGGAGATGTGCAGGAGGCAGCCAATCAGTGATTCTCTCTCATCATTGATGTTTCTATCTCTCTCTTCCTCTCCATTCCTCTCTGAAATCAATAAAAATATATTTGAAAAAAAATACAACAGAAGTAACAATAAAAATCAAGTCTGTCCAGAGAGCTTTATCTTTTGGGCTAATAGATGATGCCCTTCTTCTTAATCATCACAATAAAAAGTCTCAGCATTAGCTTGTTAAAGCTTCCCAAAGGAAGAAAGAAAAACAAACAAACAGAAATAAAGAGATGGATCAATAAATAGAAAGACAGAAACAGGAAAAGAGACAGAGAGATAACAGACCCAGAAAGACAGAGGCAGAACAAGCCAAGGTCATTCTATCTAAAGCTACAGGGAACTGGGTCTATTTGCAGACCAATGGGCTTAAAAGGGGTTCTATCAGGACTCTTCAGCTGCAAATCACAAAGTAACCTACCCAAACACGCTTCAGCCAAAATAGGAATTTATCTGTTCCAGTCTTTAAAAGTTCAGGAATATGGTTGGCTTCAGAGACAACTGTTTTCAAATCCTAAATGATATAATCCAAACTCCGTTTCTCTCATCCGCTCAGTTCTGCCTTCCGGCTATTAGCTTCATCCCCAGAGATGCTCCTCCACTGTGGTCTCAAGGCCACTTCAGCAGTTCCAGACCTCATACCCTCTCTTGTTGAAGAACAAGAAGAATCTCTCGGCGAGGATTCCCAGGAATCAAATCCCACTGTATCTTTTTAATCCTGGTTGGGTCAGGGTCCCCTGTGGTCAGGGAGCATGAGGTGCTGACTGGCTTAGATCTAGTCTGATGCACATACCCCTGCCTGAGCCCCTCCCAAATCTCCTTGGGAAAATCAGAGAACAGTGATCAAAAGGAGAAATGGATGCCAAGAGGCCAAAAAAAATTATTCATGTCCACCAGAGACAGTGTTTATCTGCATACAGACGAAGAAACGAAATTAGGATTCCTTTAAACTTAGACTCATCAAAAGATAAGACAACACCTAGTTACAATGATGACTGGGGAATAATTGGGTAGAAAAGAGAACAAATTAAAACCATGGTATTAGGAATCAGATCTGTTGCTTGCATAAACTGTGTCTTGTGTGAATTATAAAAAGGTGACTGCTCTGAGTGGACAAGTTACAAACAACAACAATTCTGCATGGGTGAATTGCAAACACACACTCCTTTCTGTGGGCAGGCACAGCCGGCCAGGACCCGGGCTGGTAAAGAGTTTCAAGATCCCTTTGGCAAGACACCTGGTGCAGTGAACAAAATGGCCATCAGATGGGTGGCCCTGCCAGGAGTCCCTCTCTAGGGGAAAATAAGTTGTCACTGAATGGGATGGAAACTCAACTTTTCACACCTTGAGAAAAGTAAGTTGTTGAAGAACTAACAGCATTGCACTGATACCTGATAAGGGGCATCTTGAAACCTGCTGGTCCATTTTATGAAGGTGTGCACCACATCTTGTCAAATCCAAGACACCACTGATCCTAAGATTGTCTTACGTGTCACTAAGAAAAAGCTGCCAATTAGTCTGTGGCATAGTACTGATTATAAGATGCATTAAAGTAGGAAAAGTATGCATCTTAGCACTGATTAAATATGGTTTTAAAAATGTAAAAAAACAATTATCAATTAAAATAAAGCATCTCCTAAATAGACAGGCAATGGTTGTATCTCATACAGGGTATGATTCTGGTCTTTCAGAAACTTGAAATAATTAATCAGGACTATCTGATTTCATCAGGGACCAATGCAAAGCTTAAGACGGAATGCAAATGTCTGTTTATTGGTTAAATGTGAATTCTTCTGAAAAGATGTTTTTTGTCATTCAACAGACCAATTCTCATCAGAACAACTTTTCTTTGGTCCTCAGATGTTTATCCATCACTGCTTGTAAACAGTCAGAGAAAATACTTTTTCTGACTACACAAATATTACAATTTAAATCCTAGGAAAACCAGATGATTAAAACTAAAGGCCAACGTTGTCCAAGAGAAGGAATTAGAAATTGTCTGTAATAAGAATGACAACAGAAAATAGTATCCACTATAATAATAATAATGGCTGCTACTTATTCCATGCTTATTATATGCCTGATACTGTTCTGTAATGCTTCTACATGTATTACCTCATTTAATATGTTCAGGCTAAGGGTAAAAATGGAAGCCACGGGAAGGCTCACCAGGCTGTAGACAACAATGGCTTTCTTTCAGACCATGGAACTCCGCAAGCTCATTTTCTGTCTTGGGGGAGAGGGGTCATGTACATGATGTTCCCTTTGGCTAGAATGTTCTCCCTCAACTTTGCCTGCATGCTTTTCCTTTTTTAAGCCTCAGTCCTTCTCAGAGCACTTATTCCACACACACCTTCTACAGTAGGTCTCTACTTCATAGCATTTACCCCAACCCAAAATTATATGATTATTTGTACATTTATCTAAAACAAGATGCACTAGCACTTAACCTACACTTACTGTGTGCAAACAATATTCCAAATGTTTGGAGTTTGATAGCTCATTTTAGTCTCACAACAACCTGTGATATTATGATTTATAATATATATATATATATGGCCTTCGTTCCCATTTCTGGCACAAAACTCCTAAAACCCTGAGAATTTCCTAAGTGATAAGAGCAACTAAAAAGTGTCTTGATCCTTTCAAACACAACTGAGGTTATGTTAATGAAGTGACTGTGAAAGCAGCTAAGGATGGGGACTGGTTGCCAGGTAACCAACCTTGTGATTTAGAAGGTTGGAATTTTCAGTCCCACCCCAATCTTGGTTGAGGGAGAGTAGCTGGAGATTGAGTTTAATCATCAATGGCCAATGATTTAAGCACATGCCTATCTATGAAAGCCTCAATAAAACCCCACAAGAACAATGCTTGGAGAGCTTCTAGGTTAATAAACACACAGAGATTAGGGGAAAGTGGCACACTCATCCCCGCCTATGCCTTCAGCATCCCTTCTACCTGCTCATTCCTGAGTTGTATCTTTTTTTAAAATAAACCAGTGATCGCCCTGGCTGTGTGGCTCAGTTAGTTAGGGCATCATTCCAATATGCCAAGTTTGTGGGTTCGATCCCCCATCAGGGCACAAACAGGAAGCAACCAATGAATGCATAAACAAGTGGAACAACAAGTCTCTCTCTCTCTCTCTCTCTCCTCTCTCTCTCTCTCTCTCTCTCTCTCTCCTCTCTCTCTCTCTCTCTCTCTCCTCTCTCTCCTCCCTCTCCTCTCCTCCCCTTCCCTCCCCTCCCCTCCCCTCTCCTCTTCTCTCTCTCTCTCTCTCTCTCTCTCTCTCTCTCTCTCTCTCTCTCTCCTCACTAAAATCAATAAATAAAAATTTTAAATAAAATAGACTAGGGATCTAGTAAATAAAATATCTAATTAATGGAACCCAAGGTGGGGGGGGGGTCCATTGAGACCTCCAATCTAGAGCTGGTCAGAAAAAACAGGTAACTACCTGACTTGTGGCTGGCATCTGAAGGAGGGAGGGAGAAGTCTTCAGGGGACTGAATCCTCACCTGTGGGATCTGCCGATATCTCCAGGTGGACAGGATCAGAATTCAGTTGAATTGTAGGACGCCCAAATCATGTCAAGAATTGCTTGGTGTGGGAAAATCCCCACACATCGGAATTGGAGTCAGAACCATTACAACCCTGTAAGTTATTTTTCATTTTATATATAAAAAAGCAGAGGCATGTGCAGGTCTTGAAATTTGATGAAGGCTGCTCAGCTAGCTAGTGGAGGTATTGGGATTTGAATACAGGCATCCAACCTCCAAAAATATTAACAACTTGTTGAATGGCTACCCCACTAGACTAGGTTACATCTTTCTTCATTGCTCTATTCTAGGCCTCTAACACAGTTCCTGGTACATGCATATAAAAGGCCTGCTGAAAACATTTGTTGAGTAAATCAGCATATACATGAATTAATAATAAAGGGAAATGAAGCAGGCACCAGAAAGTTCTGTGATTTTAAAGGAAAAATGTGAAATTGATGGATGTATCCATTATTTTTTTCCTATTAAATTAAATTAAAACTGTTCGTTATTCACTTTTAATAGTGGAACACTTTAACGCACAGAACACAAATATTCTTTGCCTGCGTAGAAACACTGGACTAGATGAAGTTAGAGGTCCCGAATGACTGGGAATCTGGTACTCCTGGCTATAAATGACCAGCCCTGCCCAGCCCATGCAGATGCTTGCTGGACCTGCTGCACAGGAAGAAGGTTGCAATGTGGTCTTTATCCCCCAGAACAACCACAAAAGTCCCCATTCATCCCTTCCAGAACTCTCCATGGGCACTCTCAGATCCTTTTATACCAATAATATGGCAGTGGGGTAAAAAGCAGTAAATGTATCAGTTCTTCAGACTGCTGAGGTCAAGCTCTGAACAGCACGAACATTTGGACTAGGCAGCCCATTTCCCCAGCCCCTACTCTCTGCAGCAGGACCATTTCTAACCTGAACTTGGAGACTGAGATTGACATGCACCACCCTTCCATCTTAACCCACCCAAGGGTTCCTCAGAGACCATCAGCAAAGGCTATTCTCAGACCTAAGGCACAGGAAACTGTCTTCTTCAAAACATGAGGTAAACATAAAGCAGAAAAGAGACAATATGAACACAAATGGGTGTGGCTGGGTTCCAATAAAACTTTATGTATAAAAAGGGCCTGGTTGGTCAGTTTGCTGACCCCTACTCATAGACCTTATTTCATTAACAATTGCTCTAATCCACAAACAAAACTGTTGGCCAGGATGTGGAGAAATGGGAACCCTAGTGCACTATTGGTGGGAATGCAGATTGGTGCAGCACTGTGGAAAACCATATGGAGGGTCCTCAAAAACTTAAACATGCCTTATGACCCAGTGATTCCAGTTCGGGGTATATAACCCATGAAATCCCAAACACTAATTCGAAAGAATGTATGTACCCCTGTGCTCATTGCAGTGTTGTTTACAGTAGCCAAGACATGGAAGCAAACCAAGTGTCCATCAATAGACAAGTGGATAAAAAGTTGTGGTACATATATACAATGGAATATTACTAGGTCATAAAAAAGAATGAAAATTTATTTGCAACAGCATGGATGGAGCTAGAGGCTATTATGCTAGTGACATAAATCAGTCAGAGAAAGACAAATACCATCTGATTTCACTTATATGTAGAATCTAAAGAACAAAATAAGCGAACAAAACAAAAACAAAACAGACTCATAGATGCAGAGAACAGACTGAAAGTTGCCGGAGGGGAGGGGCGTTGGGAGACTGGGTGAAAAAGGTGAAGGGACTAAGAAGTACAAATTCACAGTTACAATATAGTCATGGGGATGTAAAGTACAGCATAGGGAATAGAGTCCATAATCTATAATAATAAAAGCATAATATGCTAATTAGACCAGACAGCCGAATGACCTTGCAGACGAAGCTGGGGCTGAGAAGGCCGGGCCCCTTGCACAAATTTCATGCATCGGACCTCTTGTATTGTAATAACTATACACTGCCAGGTGGGTACTAGAAATATCAGGGGAACACTTTGTAAAATGTATGATTATCTAACCACTATGCTGTACACCTGAAACTAACACAATCTATCAAATGTAAACTCTCATTTAAAAAGAAAATGAAAATAAATAAATAATTGCTTTGTTTAAATTTTCATCTCCTTTGGGTAAATTTCCATGTCATCCTCCTTAAATTTTCAAGCTGTTCCATTCTCTCTTCTTTGGAAAATCTCAGAAAATGCATTGATAAAAGAGACTGAGAAGATGCAGATAGTGAAACAGCATCTGCATGCAATCATTCCTATGGCTTGCTCTTTGCCTGTCAAATAAGACAATTTATGTGTTGTTTTCTGAAAACACTGAGAATTTTCTCCATTACTTTAAATAAAATATTGAATGTTTATTGTTGAATTTCTTCCCTTGTTAAATACATTAATGAGCAAAGAAGTGAAGAGAATAACTATCAATTTTGTTAAATCAAACCCTGAATGTACAAAAGATAATTTAATATTCTAAGTCTTATGATTTACTATTCTATAGAAATTTCATTCCATGGATAATTCATGAAACTGAGGTCATTTTAATTATGCATAATTTTCATAAGATTTTATCCTTTTTAAGAGCTTTAAGAGGCTGAGGAAAATAGTCAGAAGATATGATTTTGCTTATACACAGAAATGGTAACTTTATGGTCTCTTTTCAGTGACTGCAGAGATGGTATTGGCTGCTTAGAGAGGTTTTAGATTGACATCGTGATGACCTGTCTTATTTTCAAATACCCTATTGGCATTTTAAAAGGATTACCATCCTTTCTTTTTTAAAGTATTCCTGTACCAAGCTTTTGAAACAGATCCAATACAAGACACGCTTTGAAGTCTCCACAGAATCTACCTACAGATCTTACAGTAAATGTCAACACCACGAACATCAGGGTCCCTGGAACCCAGGGGTACACCATCTTCAAGAATCCCGGGGATATGGAGCAGGAGTAAAGGAAGCCAATTAACACCCAATGAACAGCATTCTAGCAGGCACTGTGCCCAGAGCTTTTCAAGCGTAGCCTCAAATGGCATCATTAAGGCCAGAAAGAATAAAATGACAGTTTTCAGTCACCTGGGAAATGTCAGATTGTTATATTTCTCAGCATCCGTTTTGCAACAAAGGTGAAGACTAGATGGTTAACTGGCTTGATAAATAATGGCTATTGACTTTCTAAAATATAAACAGGCTTTCCTCAATTTACATCTTATTTATAGGTCTATTGCTTGGGTATTTGAATATCTTTGTCAATTAAAAATAAGACAATGCATGATAGTTGGATTCCCAGGGTGTCCCCAGAATACCACAAATACTACGTAAAGACACATGTAGCTGAAGATTTGGACTCACAGTGTTAGGAAGAGGTAATTGGGTGTTATAAAGAATCTGTTCTGTTCCCAACTCTGCGTTAGGTTTTTCCACTTCTCTACCTTCCTGTCCCTAAAATAAGCACTAACTTTTGCAAAGATAGGGACTTATAATGGCTATAACGTGTTTCGTACTGGCTATGTATGTGCCAGGCATTGTGTGAACTGCTTCATTCGAACCCGTGAAGTGGACATCATTAACCCCATTTCCCAGATGAAAAATCAGAAACTCAAAGAGATGTGATTTGAACAAGATCACACAGGTAGACAGTGCTGAGATAGAACCCACACCAGCTCTGTCTAACCCGAAGCCTGTGCTCTTGACCATGGTGTTATGCTTCTCTTAACAAAATGTTTTAAGAGCACAATACAGAGTTTGTTAACTATAGTCTCATTGCTGTGCAGCAGGTCTCTGGAAATTATTCATCACTGAGGTCTTGATGGTATCTGAGTCTCAGCGGGCTGTGAGTGGTACACCTGCCAGCTCTAAGAAGAATCTGTGCTGAAGTCCCAGCGCTTCAGACTAGACAAGCCAAACTCTTCATCCAGCAACCACCACTGCCATCTGCCCTGCACCCCACCTCCACTCCCACCTGCTCTCCCACCCCCACCTGCACTCCCATCCCATCATCAATGGACCCCACCCATCCTCCCACCCTACCTGCACCAGACCCCAAGCCTCCACAAGAACACCTCCTGCATTAAGGAGTCACGTAGCTAAGGTTATGGTTTCCCCATTTTATGAGATGAATGAACTCGGGAAGGAATAAAACCTGAGGCCTCCATCTCACCGACGTCATTCAAACCAACCTGGCTCAGAGACCAGAAACGTGCTTAATAAAATGAGAAGGAATCCATGACTCCTCAGATGCAGAATCGGGTTCCATTGGAAGGGAAACAAACAAACAGAAACCAACTAAATGAATGTATAGCCGTGGTTAGTTGTTCTAGAATAGGATTAAATGACTGGTCCCCATCAGCTGGCAAACGCTTCAGAGAAGCAGTAGTTATGTTCTGAAAGACTGCTTGAAATTTCAGCTACTGAGGCTTTATATTAAATACAACCTTTCTGTTCACTTTGGATGTGCAGATTTCTCCAGAAAATGTCTACTACAAATCACAGAAGAGAGAATTTCTATGATTTCCCCTGAAGAGCTGGGGCAGGTGTTAAGCTCTGAGCAAATATCATGCTGAAGCTGAAGAATTCCCATTACTTCTTGGATTTACTCAGTGTTTCCCTAAATTCTGGGGACCAGGCAAAGGAAGTTTAGGTTAGCAAAACATCAGGGAGAAGTGCTTCTCAAGGGGCCGGCCGCCACGCTCACCGCTAGCAGCTCTGTTTCAGAGAAGTGTGATTAGTCATGCATTGAACTAATCGTGGCAATTAAGGACAGCATGAACCCATCACCACTGCAAGTGGACGACAGCGATGCATTGTCTTCAGCATCTGTATTAAACATCTTTGTGCCACTGTTAGGAAGCAAAGACTTGGTCTTGGCCCTTAGCCTGCTTGCTGTCTAATATATAAGACAAGCAGTGCTTGTGCCCATCAAATGCATGTGGGAGGGACATATTAACAGACACAAGGACACATAATACTTGAAAGCAGATGTTGATAGTTCAGGTGAATCTGAGGCTACTTCCAGGGCATCCCTATGAATTTGGATAAGATGTTTTTGAAGTAAGGGAGGGTGAGTTACGGGGAGAAAAGCAAAAAGGACTCTGAGAAGTAAAGAAAAAGAGAAGGCGGTGATGATAAACTAGGCAAGCAGAAAGCAATAAATATGAGTTTGTCCCATACGCAGTTACCTGGTTCTCTTCTTACATATTTTTATGTTCCACGTTCCATTTGTCCCATCCCATATATTTTTGCTGAATCGTTTCGTTTAAAAAATACTCATATTACCTACACCGTGGACAAGTCACAAATCATAACTGGAATGCAGCTGGATGAAGCGCTGGATAAGCCTGTTTACTCTTTGGCCTCAAGACCCCCTGCCGGTAGCTTCTCACCGTCCTTGGAGCTTCTAGATCTCCTCCTGGTTCAGAACTCAGTAGATACTATTTCAAAAATGTCTTCATTTGCTGCTTTTAACTTATCCACTAAATGTACTCTGAAAAACTCTACAATCCAGCAATCTCACACCTAGATGTTTAGCCAAAGGAACTGAAACTAGTATACTGAAGAGATATCTGCACACCCATGTTTGTGGTGATATTTGTCACAATAAGCCAACATACAGAAACAACCTAAATGTCCTTTGATGAAAGAAAGGATCCAGAAAATGAGATATGTAATACAATGAAATATTATTCCCCCATAAAAAAAGAAGGAAGCCCTGTCACTTATGACAATATGGATGGACCTTGAGGGCATTATACCAAGTGACAGGAGCCAGACAGAGAAAGACAAACACTGCATGCATCACTTACATGTGCAATGTAAAAGGGAAAAAAACATTTCATAGGAACAGAGAATAGGATGGTGGTTTCCGGGAGCTGGGAGGAGGGGAAAATGGGGTGATTTTGGTCAAAAGATACAAATTTTCAGTTATAAGAAGAATAACTTCTTAAGATCTAATATACAGCATGGTGACAATAGTTAACAACACGGTATTGTATACTTGAAAGTTGCTAAGAGAAGATGTTAAGTATTCTACACACACACACACACACACACACACACACACACGGTGATGCATATATTAATTATCTTGACCTTGGTAATCATTCCAAAATGCACATCAAGTCATCACAGTGCATATACTTTAAATATATATAGTTGTATTTGTCAATTATTCCTCAATAAAGTTTTAAAAAATGAACGCATTTCCTTCAACATTACCATTCCCTTAGAAATAATGTTAAAATACAAGTTGCCCAGTTACATTTGAACTTCATATAAACAACTAATTTTTTTAATGTATGCATGTCCCAACTATTGCATGAAACAGAGAGTCTAGTGTTTACTTGTTTTTGATATTTTTATTTCATTTTACCTTGTTTTTGCTACATGTGGGAACTCTCCTTAGAAGACAAACCTTACTCTGTCCTCACAATAAGCTGCACTGAGTGCTGAGGGGCGTGGGTAGGGTTGGAACAGAAGGAGGAGGCGTTGGAGACCTGGCGCAAAGAACACAGGCGGGCAAAAGTAGCTTTGTAGTTGTTTGTATGGGAAATTATATAATAATTAACAAATAATAATACAAGAATAGACTCTGCGTTTCATGTACTCAAAAATGTAAACCTACTTTTGCCTCGCCCTGTATAAGTGTGTCTGAATATGAGTTGAGGACAAAAACTTATGCACCTGTAGATATGAGTATTTGCTATCTTCACAACCTTCTTCTACCCTCAGACAACTGTGAATTTTCCATTTCTCTTCTTCACTTTAATGATGGGGAGTCAGAGAGGTGTATAAGGAGAGACAGACCTTGGAGAACTCAGGATGAGACTAGAAATCAGATCAGGAAGTGCTGAGATTTTCCTGGGAAGAGCAGAGAAAGATCAGAAGAGGAAGGGAAGAGGGACAGGGGTAGGGAAAAAGGAGTGCCAAGGACTTGGTTTAGAACTGTTTCTTTTACAATTTTGAGTGGGTGAGGTAGAGACCGACACTTTGGTGGGGCAGCTGTTTCCAAGTGAATGGCGTTGAAAGTGGCAGCCATAGGGAGAAAAGAACTTTAAGATGTTTGGATGAACACAGAGGTGTATTTTTTCCCAGCAGCAGATTTTGTGATTGAGAGCAGACTGTAGGGCTCTTACCTACGTTTAGCTGAGTATGTGTCTTTGAAAGTGACACCATGAAGATTAGGATGCGACTTAACCCATTAGGGTTACACACAGACATACACTATGGGCTGGCAGAAAGCTGGACATTGGGTGAAAACAGGTCCCTGGTCTTCCCTGCCCTACAAACTGCATGTCTTCTCCAGTTTGCAGGTTTGTCACAGATTCGAGATCCCATTAAAAGATCCCATAGTTCCCAGAAGAAAAAGAATTGTTTTTAAAAAATCATTTAGGACAAAATGCCCATGATAAAGAAAGGAGTGTGTTACTTGAATGACACTGCTTTTCCTGAGTTCCTGTATCTCCGCTCCTCCCCCCCCCGCCCCCCCCACCCTCCCCCCTCCCCCCATGTCCTCACGCAAGCCAGATTTAGGACAAACTTTCACTTCATGTTGTTCCCCTTGGGCTCCAGGTTCACTATCACCCTAATTACACTGGTTGATGGCAGGCATAGACAGATGTTTTTAAAATGTACCACTAATAATTGACTCTTCTTATTCCCTCCTATTCTCAACTTCCCACCATTATGTTATCCCATGTATGATTTGCATATGCACTCTAGCATCAGCATTCAGTTTCAACTCACCAATATGAATAAAATTTGCATGAAATGGCAAGGGCCTTTCTGAGAAACCCCCCTCTTTAAGTTGGACCTCTAGAGCATGCAGTTACATGCTAAGTGAAATAAGCCAGACAAAGGCAAATGCCATCTGATTTCACTTCTATGCAGAATCTAAAGAACAAAGTAAGTGAACAAACAAAACACAAACAGAGGGTTGCCAGACGGGAGTGGGGTTGGGAGGCTGGGTGAAAAAGGTGAGGGGATGAAGAAGCACAAACTGGGACACCCGTCAGTCTGTTCCGTGCATCCATGCCTCTGTCTCTATTCTGTTACCAGTTTATTTTGTTCATTAGATTCCACATATCAGTGAGATCATATGGTATTTGCCAGCTGTTGGGGGGTGGACGGGTATAAGGGACTGGATGAAAGAAGGTGATGGGATTAGTAAAAAAAATATATACATAATAGACACAGACAACACTGTGGTGAAAGCCAGAGGGACAGGGGGTGGGGGTGAAGGGGAGCAAAAGGGGGGAAATGGGAATGGAAAGCGACTTTGCTTGGGGTCATGGGCACGCGGTGCAGTGTGCAGATGATGTTGTGAGTTGTACACTTGACACCTGTAGGGTCTTGTGAACCAATCTTACCCCAAGAAATTTAATTTAAAGAAAGAAGTACAAACTTGCGGTTACAAAACAGTCAGGGAATACAGTCAGTAATAGTGTCATAACTAAGTAAGATGCCAAGTGGGTACATGAAATACAGGGATTACTTTGTAAATTATATAATTGTCTAACCACTATGCTTTACACCTGAAATTAATATATAAATAATGTTGAATGTCAACTACAATTGAAAAATAATTTTTTTATAAAATGGAGCTAAGAAAAGGAGAAGGGAGAATTGCTCGGGGAGTCCCAGGCGTATCTGTGGGTGCCTTGGTATGAAGACACTTCTCCAGTTTACGGCTTCCTTGCACCAGAGAAAGGACGATAACTCAATAGCTGAAGAAATAGATCAGGTGAGAGGAGAAACAAAGCAGGGCAGCATGCCTCCTCATTCTGATAACCAAGCTCAGTATCATTTAATGGGAGAAAAGTAGAAGTTCTTGTGCAATTAAGGTCAACTTTCCTTTTAAAAAGCAGAACAGATCACATACAGATTTCAAAAAAATAAACTAATGTAATACCTCCATAGGTGCTGTCAATATTCACTGGCACACTAATCTATTTTTTAACACGTCACATCCTGTAGTTTAGTAAGGAAAAAAGTCAGCTTGCAAGCCTCAAGGAGCTGAGAAAATGCAAAAACACTTATGCAATTAACTAGTACAATGATTTTGATATAATTAAATCTATGTAAAAATTAACTGTGCCACAAGCAAGACTGCAGAAACAATTCATTCTTTTAAAAATATCCATAATTTCCCCTAATTTAACACCATTTCTAGTTCATATTGACCTCCTGCAGGTAAAGTCCAGTCCCTCTGCCAGACACATTTTGTACACTGTGTGCTCAGAAGTATAGGAAATGATAGGAACAGAGAAATGAAAAAGGCAGAAATGAGGCCAGGAGAGGGGAAAAAAAAAAAGTCTACAAATGAGACGGAAAGAGCCAGGAAGGGGTCAAGAGATTAGTCACTGGGTAAAAAAGAGTGATCATTACAGTCCTGACAAAAATAGGAACAGGAGGTAAGGTGTTCAGATGTAAAGTTGAAAGTGAAGTATAAATAGCTGAACCGGTATTATTAAATCCTGATTATCCTCAAGAGAGAGCACAGTAGCCCTGCCCATAAACCCAGAGCCTGCGGTGAGCAGAGAAGCACAAGTGTTTAGGAGAAACTTTAGTTACGGGGTGAGCTGTAAGGTCTTTCTATGTTCGATTCCAGTGTCTTTGTGTGACTCGGCATAGTTTAGGAAACAGAACCGTGATATGTGTTCATCAGATCCCAGCCACACTGTTGGCATTAATGCTGTTTCATGAGCAAGGAGAGAGAAGCACTGGGAGCCATGCCAGACAGATGATCCAGAGGTGAGCCTGCAGAGCCGCCATCTATCTGACTGTGGGTATTCACGCCTGTCCCTGCACTTCTGTTGAGAAGCAGTGCCCCTTTAAGCCCCTCCTTGGAGAAATCACTCCTTTCCAACCAGAAGTTCCCCAAATGGCAAAGACCATCAGGTTTCATGCTCAGTTCCCAGCCTGGACTGGCTTCATGGTGCCAGGAACTCTCTCGGCTCCCTTCTCCCTCAAAATGTACCTGCTTAGCACCTTACTCCCACAACAACGTGAGCAAATGTGAACACAGACAGGGACTTTTAATGGGGTCCGGGTGCTGTTACCTATTGGGGTTTCATATGTGTTCTAAGACCCGTCCAAGTGTTCGGGCCACATCAGTTGCTGGGGGTGTGGAGGGGAGGTGGTTGGGGCGCATTTGCTGGCATTCCAAAACCCACCCCATGATTGAATGCCAATCCAACCTGGAAGAGAAGGCTTGTGTCTAGGGATGTTTCTCAGAGGCTCTTGGAAGAAAACAAGCTCCTGAAGAAAGCAGCAGCGACTCCATGTGAAATTAACATTACCATAGAATCAATCCATTTCACCCCAGGGCCCTTCCAGGAAACCCAGCTGGCTTCAAGTGGCAGTGCCTCAGGCCACTTCCAGAAAGCACGTGCCATTAAAGAGGAAGGAAGGAAGGAAGGAAGGAAGGAAGGAAGGAAGGAAGGAAGGAAGGAAGGAAGGAAGGAAGGAAGGAAGGAAGGAAGGAAGGAAGGAAGGAAGGAAGGAAGGAAGGAAGGAAGGAAGGAAGGAAGGGAGGAAGGAAGGAGCAACGTGCCCTTCAGGTAGGGGTAGGAGTGTGAAGTTTTCTCCTCTGTCAGAATCCCTCCTACATGTATCTAGCCATCAGAACCTAAATGGTGATTATTTCTGTCCTTTTTCTCCTTCGCTTGTTTCCTCCATCCAGCCATCCAAGAAAGCTATGATGGCGTGGGCAGCCTACTAGCTCCGGGGGGCAGAGCTAAACAAGCTCAACAAGGCAGCTGCCCCCGTGGGATCTATATTCTAATGAGGGAGGGTGTCATTCCAGAGTTTAAGGATAGAAACAAGGCAGTAAGATAGAAAATAAAATGGAAGGAGCAGTGACCCCTCTGGAGAGGGTACTCAGGGAAAGGCTTCTCTAAGGAAGTGAAAGCTTAGCTGAGACACAAAGGAAATGGTCTTTGCCACTTGGGGAAGTTCTGGTTGGAAGGAGTGATTTCTCCAAGGAGGAGCACAAAAGGGCACTGCTTCTGGAGACTGGATGATCACCATCTAATGCGGAAGGATTTCATATTTAAACAACAGCAAGGTTGAACCAGTGCATTGTAGCTGAAGAGCAACCTTATTTATAAGATGTCCAAAGTGGTGACTTTGAGAGGTGATTTTACCAAGAGCTATGAAGAGAGTGTTCACTGCCTTGTTAGATATTACTTCTCTAACCAGGGAGCGGGGGGTGTGTGCAAGGTGTGGGTAGAAAGACAGGCATGTTCCACAGGACTTCCAGAGTTTATTTTCCAAAGGATAACCCCAACCATATCACACCTGTTTAAAAACCAGTCATGCTTTTTCACCGCCCATATAAAATTAAAACGTCATAACAAGGTAAGAAATTTCCTTCACATCCTAGTTTATGTGTACCTGTCAAACTGAAACAATGACAGAAATTTAGCACCAATACTACCCTTTCCACTCCTATACTCAAGGCAGACATCACCAATCCGTGGTTCAATGCCCTCTTTCCAATTGAGTGCATATTAACCTTAGATTCCACCTACCATGATGTCCCAGAAAACTCCTGCCATTTAAAGTAGCTAAAATAGCATGAGAGCTAATACCTTCTTTCCTCTGCTCCAGGTCATGCTGAACCACGATGCCCCAAATGTGCCCTGATCTCTCTTTTGCACTGACTTTCTAACTACGTAGATTGTCTATCCTTGGCTGTCAGATAAACTTTTATTCATCCTTCAATAACTCAGTTCACATGTCATCCCATCTATGAAACCTCACTGTTATTCTTTAATCCCAGACTCTTAATGCTTGATGCCCCCATAATAACATTTTGTAACTATCATGGGAGACCATTTTCATGATGTACTGTGATTTTGGGTTTAGCCTATCTCCTGGCTAAAATTTGGACTCTGGAGGCATGTGGACTTGAACTTTTATAGCCTGCAATCTGGATTTAAGCAGCACATTATAAGTTACAAATATGGCAGCCAATGGCTTCTCGCAGGTGGCCAGCCACCTCACTGGTGACATGTTGGAGACCATGTAACAGTAGCTGCTTTGCCATTATTCCTACTTGATAGCTCTTCTCTCAGATCCAGGCCTATGGTGTCGTGCTCACTAGTTGAGAATCTGGCTTATGTAAAACAAAAATACATTTACCTCCCTCTCTGCCCCTTCCCTGGAGCTCTGTCTCTTCATCCCCATAATAGAACAAAGACTGACCTCCCCCAAGCAAAAAAGGAATTCTGCCAGCAGATGGCCTTTGGATTGAACTACGGCTCTTCCCTGGCCTCCACCTGCCAGCCTCCCCTAACAGATGGTGGGGTCACCCAGCCTCCACTGTTGTGTGAGCCTCTTTCTATCTACACACACACACACACACACACACCCGTTGGTGGTGTTTCTTTGGAGAACCCTGACTAATACATTTAGCAATGCTGGAGCCAGGTTTCAAACCCAATTTTTTACTTTCATACTTCACCACTAGCCTTTACAGCTTCCCTATAAATGTTTTGTTGACACAAAAAAAGTCAGGTAACCTTCTGATAAAGCAATTCGCCTATACAGATTCAGAGCCTTTTAAAAAGTCACATGTTATAGCGGTTTCTTATAAGTAAAAAGTCAAAATCAGACAAAGGTTTATGTACACAGCACTTTTCTTAGAGTAAAAAACGTGAATCAATATTAATGTCCAACAATGAAAGCATTCAATAAATTATGATGTGTACATAGATTAAATATTAGGCAGTTATTAAATTATGTTTCTGAATTACTCAGGAGATAATAAATGTTAAAAAAATGAATCTGTATTCATAGATATTCAGAGAAAAATCTGGTAATAATTGTGCAAAATATTTTTCTGGGCAGTGATATTCATTCATTTTCTTCTTTATACTTTTATATATTTTCCAAGGACTTTGTAAAAACCAATGTTTTGGGGTCATTTATTGTTGTTTGGGGGTCAAATCAAGAAAGGTGCCAGTGAGAAGCACAGGCCTTCACAAGAGAAGTGTGTGGTACATGTTACAATACTGCCAGCAATTTGTGAGCGTTCCAATTCCCTTTAATGGTTTAACTAGATAGTTTTTGAGTTATATTCTTAGTGGTTGATCTAATGCTTACAAAATGTATCGTAACTTGCACACTAACTAAATTTTAGTGAGACAGAGAAACTTTATTTTTATATAGCTCTACCCATCACTTCCCTTTGAGTGCTATTGTTGTTATACATATCACCTTGATATATGTTACAAGCCCAACAATACATTTTTATAAGTATTTATGTAACTTTATGTCTTATAAAGAAGCTGAGAGAAGGAAAAGTATGCAGTTATAGTTTGTTACATTAACCTTCTTATTTGCCATTTCTAGTTATCTTCATTTCTTCCTGTTTGTTCAATTACTATCCACTATCAATCCCTCACGCCAAAACAATTCCCACCCACTGTCTCTGAGCTGCTATTTTCAAATATATTATATTTCTATACATTATAAGCTGAACAATACAACTATATACATATTGTTTATGCAATTGCTTTTTAAACCAGTTAAAAGGGGAAAGAGATCATTATATACCATCTATATATATAAAAAGCCAGTGATCGTAATGGCCATTATGACCTTAAAGACCGGTCACTATGACACCCACTGTGGCTAGCGAACCGGCCCAATCAGGGGGTGGGGCCAGCCAGCCAACCTCCCAGCCCCTCCCCCCCTGCCAGCCTGCCCCTGATAGACTCTTGCACCCCTAATCAAGAGTGGGCTGGCCAAATGTCCCCTCTCTTCCCCCTGGTCAGCCCCACCCCCTATAAGCCCACCCCACCACATAGGCCCACAGCCCCTCTCCACAACCCACCCAATGTGAGCAGGGCTGGGCGGCCAACCTCCTGCAGCCCCTCCCCCTCACCACTCCACCCCTGATTGCACCCCCCACCCCAATAGGAGGCAGGCCTGGCCAGCCAACCTCCTGAAGCCCCTCCCCCCAGCTGGCCACGCCCTCTATGGGCCCCCACCACCCTGATTGGCCTGCAACCCCTCCCCCTGGCCAGCCCTGCCCCTGATCGCCCCACCCCCACCCCGATAGGGGGTGGGGCCAACCAGCCAATCTCCTGCAGCCCCTCCCCCCACCCGGCCCCACCCCAGATTGGCCCCTCACACCCAGATCAGA
>NW_005871056.1:18432108-18476972 GCF_000147115.1 Myotis lucifugus
CCCCATGGCCACCCCTGCCCACAATCTTTCCCCCAACCCCAACTGGGGGCATGGCCCACTGGCCAATCACCTGCGGCCCCTTCCCCCAACCAGCCCAGCCCTGATTGGGGCAGGCTGGCCGGCCAACCTCCTGCCATCTCCTCCTCCTGACAGGCCCAGCCCCAATCTGCCCCGATTGGGGCCGAGCCAGCCGGACCCCACCCATGCATGAATTCGTGCACTGGGCCTCTAGTTTTTTATAATGGCCTTTACTGGTTTCTTTGCTTATTTGTGTTAATTTGAATCTGAATCTGGGATCAGCTGCATTCAGTCTGAAGAACTTCCTTTAGTATTTCTTAGTGCAGATCCTCGAGCAGTAAATTCTCTCATTCCCCGCCCCCCCCCCCCCCCCGGGAATGTTTTTATTTAATCTTCACTTTTGAAAATTGGTCTTACCGGATATAGGATTCCTGGCTGACAGTGCCTTCTTTTAGCATCTTGACAAAACCATCCCAGTGCCTTCCCATCTGTATTCCTTCAGAGAGGTCACTATTAATCTTATTGAAGTTATCTTGTCAGCAATGAGTCTTCTTTTCTACTTTATAATGTTTGCTGTTGACCTTGGCTTTCAACATATGCCTACCAATTGTCTGGCTATGGATCTCTTTGCATTGATCCTATCAGAAGGTCTCTGAGTTTCTTGGATGTTTATATGCATGTTTTTCATCAGAGCTGGAAAGTTTTCAGCCATTATTTCTTTGAATCTTTTTTTTGGCTTCTTGTTCTCTTTTTTGCACACATGCTGTTGTGCTTAATCATGTCCCACATTTCTCTGAGGCTCTGTTCATTTTTCTTCATTCTCTCTTTCTCCATTCTTCAGATTGTATAATCACTATCAATTATCTTCAAGTTGCTAATTCTTTCTTCTGCCAGCTCAAATCAACACCAGAGGCCCTCTAGTAATTTTTTTTTTCATTTCAGTAGTTGTATTTTGCAACTCCACAATTTCCATTTGGTTATTTTTTGTAATTTTATCTTTGTATGGATATTTGCTATTTGAAAAGTCATAACCATCATGCATTGCTTCAGTCTATAGACATATGTTCTTTTATTTCTTTCAACATATTTATAATCTCTGCTTTAAATTCTTTGTCTGCTAAATCAAGGTTCCCTCCCAGACAAGTTTCTATTGTCTGCTTTCTTCTTCTGTGTATGAGTCACACTTCCCCATTTCTTTGCATATCATGCAAAACTGGACATTTTAAGTAATATAGCAACTCTGTATATTGAACCACCATCATGACCACCACCAACACCCCTCCCAGGGCTTGTTATAGTTTTCTTGCTTGCTTTTTATTTGTCTCTGACCTAGGTGGAGTATTCTATTGAAGTCTGTTTCACTCATCCCCAGTGTTTAACCTCTGAAATCGCCCCGTGGAGGGTAAAGTCTTGGGGATGCACATAGTCTTCCTGGGCATCTGAGCTGTTCTGCACCCAAGTGGTATCACACCCAGCTGTCTGTCCCCATTAATTGATATCTGGTTCCTCTATTACTTCTGACAATTCTCTGGGGCATCAATGGCTCTAGTCTTATCCAATTAAGTCAGGGCCCATTTTCAGGAGCAGAGTGTTGCCAGTCCGTGAGGCCGCTCAGATCTCAGGAGGGCTCTTCTGAGTTGCTTCTTGCACTGATTCTCTCTGCTGAACTCCTGGCTGCCCTGCCATTTTGCTTGTTGCTGTACATATCATGGGACTCTCAGCCTAAGAAAACCACCACTGAGTGGTCACCACCAAGATCTTCACTGTTTTAACAAAACCCGGGCATGAATTTGCCCACTCTGTTCCAAATAAAGTCAGTCCTATTCTATGAGCAGGGCTTTAGGCAATGATGGTAGCCCCGGGTCTTCTCAGCGTGCACTTCCTGCTATAAAAAAAAAACCCACCCTATAAGCAAGCTGCAGTGGGTGCTTCAGTGCCCAGTATTCTTGGCCTGCCATGCCTGGGGAGAGCATCTACCCGGGAAGTGTGCACTCATGTGGGCAGGGAGACCAGTCCTCTCAGCAGCACCTGCCCGGAACCGAACCCCTGCAACAGGAAGCTGAGAGGCCCAAGAGATGCCAGTGGCAAGGCCCTCCTGGGGCTCATCCTCTCGGATGCACATGCCTGGAGTATAGTTTCTATCACACTGAGCTGGGGAGAGGATGGAGGGAGAAGGTCATGCTCAGATGCTACAGATACAGATCCTCACTGCTCTTACCAAGGTTTAGTAGGTTTTTAAATAGTTCTCCATTTTCTGTATGCCCATAGGAACATTCCCTTCAGCCATTTAACTGCTGAAGATGACATATAATTATATAAAACATATTTACATATTTATGTTTATAATTATATGTTTACCATATATAATTATAATAATGGAAATATAGTTATGATTAGATATGTGCTATATATTTATATATGTATGCCTATCATATACATAATGTTTTCCGCAGCTACATGTTTGCTTTGCTGGGGAGAGGCTCCACCATGCTTCTCGCATCACGGTTCCAGGAGTCAATCAGACAGAGGTTTATAAGGACAGAAAAGGCATGGCCATCGTGAAGCCAAGAGCACCTGAAAGAATCATAGCCCCTAACTGCCAGCTGTCCAGATGAAGAGTGAATATACTTAATGGGAAAGTCACCCTCTTGACAGCTTTTTATATTGGTGGCACAGTCCACTGCTCTCTCTCATAAACTAGGTGCACAGGCCAAAAGAAAGCATGTCACTGAAATGCAGTCAGGAGTCAATCCAGACTTCTCTCCTACGTGGAAATGCATCCCCCCTCCACCCCAATACCCAACTATAGGATTAAGCCATTCTGATTACAACCACCTGCTGGAGGCTGCACAGAACAGAGCAAATAAAGAATTCCATTTAAACGTCATGGAGTCAGACTGCTTACCTATAACCCCAGAGCCGAAAAGTCTAACAAATCCACTTGGAAGTTTCACAACTGAAAAATCACATACACCTCTCAACAGAAGCCCTTCAAGGCAACGGTAAAAAGCCTCTAGGGAAAAAAGTTTTAAAATCTTTTAGAAAAAAAAATGGGGAAGCAAGTAACTTAAATGTCGGGCAGAAAACTCTGGATTAGGTCATTTGGAAGCTTGCAATTTATTTAAAATCAAAATCTCAAAATCAATTTTATAGTTTACGTCAAGTTAGAGAAGTTATCACAGCATAGGGCAAAACACTGGGAAAGCTTTCGTCTCCAGCACTGTAATTTAGCTGCAGCATACCTCACTAATGGCAGAAGAACAGCAAGGAGCAGTCCGGACGGCGAATTAGAGTAATAGAGGAATGGCAGGCCACCAACACAGGGAAACGCTTCCAGAGCTACTGCTGAGAAGGCAGTCCTGGGAGCAGGGGGCTGAGAAACAACCGGCACAGAATACATGTCTGATTCAGAGGCTCCTCCCCGGGGGGCCTGGAAACACCCCCGTCCCTGAGGAATCAGTTCTGGAGAAGGATATTGTCGGCATCACCCCAAGAAGGCAGAAACACAAGATCTCCTCCTCATGTTCCTGCCTCGGGCATTTATCTCTGAACCAAACATTTCTCTGCTTTATCACGAGCCATGACTGTGAGGACAGATGTTTGAGATGTGAGGACCGAGCCCAAGGAGGTGATTCTGCTCTTCCCCTCCAGCTGTTATCACCAAGAGTTTAGCAGCAGTCTTATTTGAGGGGATGAAGCCAGAAAAAAATTATGTAGGGGTAGTATTTAAAGGGCTTAATATCTACCCACCTCTTCAACGCCTCCACTCTTCAACGTCTGTGTCCTAATTCTGGAACCTCTGGATATGTCCCTTTGAAGGGCGAAGAAACGTCACCAGTATAATTCAGTTAAGGAATTTGAGATGGGAACACTATTTTAGATTTCTGGGCGGGTGCAATGTAATCATGGGGTCTTTATAAAAGGGAGGTAGAAGGGTCAGAAGGAAATTAGAAGATGCTACACTGATGACCTTGAAGATGAGGAAGGGGCCATCAGTCAAAGAAAGCAGGCAGCCCCTAGAAACTGACACGGCAAGATATGGATTCACCCCTAGGACTTCCAGAAGGAACACAGCTGCACTGACACCTTAATTTTAGCCTCGGGAAACTCACTTCAGACTGCTGACCAGAACTGTAAGATAATACATTTGAGTTGTTTTAAACCTTTAAGTTTGTGGTAATTTGTTACAAGAGCAATAAAAAAACCAATGCAGGCCCATTCTTCAGAAACATAATTACCTGATGTTCTCTCATTGCAGGGAGAGAGAAAATACCTGTCTTTAGTAACAAAGATAGAGATTCTGCCCCACAGACTGAGCCAATAACGATATGTGTACAGAGAAATACACATGGGTATGCATTCCAAAAAAAAAAGTGGTTCTCTTATGAATAAATAACAGGTTGAGGCCCTGGCCGTTTTGGCTCAGTGGATAGAATGTCGGCCTGCACACTGAAGGGTCCGGGTTCGATTCTGGTCAAGGGCGCATGCCTGGGTTTCAGGCTCAATCCCCAGTAAGGGGTGTGCAGGAGGCAGCCAATCAATGATTCTCTCTCATCATTGATGTTTCTCTCTCTCTCCCTCTCCCTTGCTCTCTGAAGTCAATAAAAATATATTTAGGGGGAAAAAAGTAACAAGTTGAACATTCATGTTCTTCTAATAACACTGTGTTGTTGTCTATATGTTTGGGTTTTGCCTCTGAATAAATATGTTAACAGTTCAATATCACCAGCTTTGTGCCTGGATTATACCTGGTCCTTTAGGTTTATTCCTTCATTTATTTCCCTTCATACCCATCCTAGCCCTGTGGGTCAAATGTTCCTCTCTCCACATTACAGAGGAATAAACTTAGGGTCAGGGAGCTCAGATGTGCTGAAAGCCAGGGTTCAAACACAGACTGATCTCCCCTGCCCCAGGCCCATCACTCATCCTCTGAGCTACTTAGAGATTCCTAACTACAAGCCCCCTCCTACCTCTTTCCACCATGCCGTCCGCCTCCCCTCATTCCTCCTATACACACACACCCTCTATTCTCCAACTACAATGAAAATCTTCTTCACCCTCATGGCTTCCTACTATCTGGTCTTTATACCTGCTGCCTCCTCCCCCTCATTTTTGCCTGGTATTCTCCTTCTTACCCTTCTGGCTTCAGCATACACGGGAGTTGCTTTAAGAAGCCTTTCCCAAGCTCCAAGTCCTGAAAATATTAGGTGCTCTGGTTACATAGCTTCATAGTATTCTGTCCTTCCCCCATTATTGTACATATCACATTTCATAAACTACTGCTTAATAACCTGTGTCTGGCCCCCTTCCTCTGTCCCCAACACATAACTTCTGTGAGGGTAAGGGTCACTTTGATCTTGTCTACCTACAACTATATGCTCAGTGAATACGACACAGCCATAACAGAAGCTTAATATTGATTAGGCAATTAGGAGCAAGGATCTCTGCTTTTAGTTGTTACAAAAGTAAACATATTAACTTACATAACAAATGGGCCTTAGAGCTTTCAACTGTTCACTAGAAGAAAAATGCTCCCTTCGTGTTTCATTGGGCTATTTTTTTCATGGTAATCCCAAAGACTGACTCCTAGACTTGCACCCCGGCTACATTACATCATTACTGAGAGCTTGGAGTCACGTCAGCTGATGATGAGACCTGCATGAAGTCTTATTTCCTGAAGCAAACAGTGATAAAGACACGCCTTCTAACTCCACTCGCTTTCACCAGAGTTAAGACCTTAAGGAAACAGTTTTTTCCACCCCATTTAGTGGTCAGTCTGTGATCTAGGGAGTGAGGAGCAAGATTCATATAAAACATTCTCTGAAAGTAGAAGCAGGAAAACCCTCTCTCATGTTCCAGGACACAAAAATCCTGCTATGGTACCAGTATTAGCTACAGTATATGTGCTGCTCAGTGTGGTGTGGCCTTCAGGACATGGAGGTAGCTTTCGAGAGCTGGTCTTTCAAAGTGATCTGCCAGGGTG
This sequence comes from Myotis lucifugus, assembly GCF_000147115.1. NCBI lineage: Eukaryota > Metazoa > Chordata > Mammalia > Chiroptera > Vespertilionidae > Myotis > Myotis lucifugus. The sequence continues at coordinate 18,438,110 of NW_005871056.1, forward strand.
GTTGGCTTGTAGAGCAAGAACAGCATTCTACCAGAGATGGTAGTGATGACAGTAACAGCGATTATTTAAGAGACCACTTCCTGTGTGCCAGGTACTGGCCATTATACGCTGTGTATCAATTACCTCTCACCATAGGCCTAAGGGGCAGACTCTATTGTTATCCCCCTTTCACAGATGGGAAAACTGAGCCCAGGGAAGACAGAGAAGCTAACTCAAGCCCAGATCATTTTTACTCCAAGCCCTGTGTTCTCCACCACTAGGATAGCTCTTCCTGTTGGCTATTGCACCAGTTCTTGAGTGTAAGCATGGGCTTCTTCTTAGAGGGGGTTACTGTACAAAGGATTGTACTTTATACTGGTTTTAACTGTATACCTATTAGTAGGAGTGTTTTTAGTCTGTGACTTTAAAACATAAAATTAAGATGTTCAAGGAGTAATGGAAAGGAGTAATGAATCAGAGTTGAAACCAATTCAAACAAATTATAGTAACAATGAAGACTTGCCCAGCTGGTGTGGCTTAGTTGGTTGAGCATCGACCCATGCACCAAAAGGTTGCCGGTTTGATTCCTGGTCAGGGCACATGCCTGGGTTTTGGGTTCAATACCCAGTAGGGGGTGTGCAGGAGGCAGCCTACCGATGTTTCTCTCTCATCAGTGATTCTATCTCTCTCTCCCTCTCTCTCTAAGAATAATAAACACATAAAAAGGAAAACAATGAAGACTTAAGCAACTGTGCAGAGGCATCACCCTAATCTAGAATAACGGGCTTTACTTACTATGCAAAGGCTACTGTACCAGACCTAGAGGCAGAGGATCTGGGTTTGAATTCTGTCTCTCCCCTACATCTAGTACAAACCTAGGAAGACAGGAAAACATCTATCTCAGTGTGTTAATTTAATTTAAAAGTGTTAATAGTATAAAAGCTCACGGCTCAATAAAAGTGAATTAAATCTGACTTCACAGTGAACCTAAGAAATGACATATTCCATAGGAAAATAATTCTGACACTTTTCTCCCCTCAAGAATATCTCTGTTGCCATCCGAGTATTTTTCTAGAAGTTGTTGGCAGGTACTTAACAGGTCATGAAAGAGTGTTTTGGGTTTAGAGCAATAGGAACAAGATAGTTCCCAAAAGTCTCATATCAAATGGAGTTTGGTATTTTCAATTAGTCTAGATTTAAATTTCAATTAATAATTGACATTTTCAAAGTCCTCTCCTGCACCACTGTTTCCACAAGTGGAAGAATAAGCATGTCCTTTGCTAGCCCCTCTCCACAGCCATCATACACATTCCTCACCAACACAACATTTGGTATCTCATTTTAATACACAGCTAGCCGCATTAACTCAAGTGTTTTCTTGCTAGTCACTGAAATCCCTCACTGATAGAAAATCCTTTCCAATGAACAAGAATGTATTGGGCATCTAATGTGCACAAAATTCCGCTGCCGGCGCTGGGCAGTATAGTGGAACAGGACAATTCACAAGAAGCTCATTGGAGTTAAGAAACTCCATGTAGTATAACCCAGCCCCACAGACCCAGTGAGCACTTGTATATCAAGCTGCTTGTGGGCTATGGCACCTTTGGGTAAAGACCAGTCCCTGGGGCCAGAAGGTGACATGTTCATCCAGGCTAGTCAGAGAACATACATCTACAAGAAAAGCTGGGAATGACTGCTTGTGCCCCACACTACACCCATGCTACCAACCCCTAACACAGTAATAATTGCCAGGCAGCCCACAGAGAGAACAGATGTCAATCCTTGATGAAATCTGTGCGTATTCTGCGTGTGATTTATGCATTTCAGAGGAACCTGATTAGCCAAGGGTGAAATGACGAGAGGCCAGTAAATAACTTTAAAACAGCGCCCCTGTGGCTAATATGGAGACTTTTCAAATGGTCAGCACATTTCAAGGAATCTGGCAAGACTGGTGGACTGACTGCCACTGACAATCCCCTGGGTAATTGGTGTGTGTTTTTTACGGCATACCTTGTGTTATTGCACTTCGCTTTATTACATTCAAAGATGTTTTTAACAGCATGAAGGCAAGACCCTCCACTCACAGAAAGACTACAGTCCCCTTTAGTGCAGTGGTCTGGAATCAATACCCACAGTGTCTCTGAGGTGTGCCTGTACTTTGTATTAATATTTTGTGTGCCTGTACTTTGTATTAATATTTTGCTATGTCCCTAAGTCAAGGCTAAGAGAACCTGCAAGATCAGGCATGTGGGTAAAGAGCACCGTGTAACAGTTCATGGGTATGCCACCAAAGAAATGTGGTTTTCTATGTATCATATATTAGAATTCATGAAAACTATTAAGGTTCCATCAATAAAGTTCCCTGAGACATGCTGTAGTAATACCTACGCTACTTCCATATGTCTCTTCCATGTAATAAGCAATGTGTGGCTTCCCAGTTCTTTCTGGAGAATTATTTGACCGTTAAGGCACTAATTCGTTCTGATATCCCAGGTTGGCATCAATATGATGTAATCTTACTCTTGTCCATAAAACCAATTCATTAAGCCAAAACTAAAAGTCATTGTGTTGTCTTTGTTAGACTTTTTTAGTGAAACAAACTCATAAGCTTTTGACTACCATTGTGCCCCCAAATATGGTCATTTTAAGAATGCTAGGACATGACACGGTATAAAGTAGTCACTGAGGTCGATGGTGCTTACGCACATACCTCTAAGATTTCGTAACCAGGCAGCCCACTGACCCAGATAAACAAGAGCCATTTGGCTTCTGCTCCAAGAGTTTCTTTTCTGCTCTTTTGCTCCTGGGGTGAAAACACATGTGCATAAGCAAAACAATCACAACTTTCAGCAAAAACTACCTGAAATTGTAGACCTCACAGAGGAAGACAGAATATAGAGTATCGACAACAAGAAAGAAAGAGGAAAGCCTTGTAATGACAGCTGAGAATTTAATTCCCCAAGAAATTATCCAGTTAAGACAAGATTACCGGTTCAGTGTTATCATCACCAACCACCACTCCCTTGGGGGCCCCAGGGATTTGCCAAGATACAGGTTGAGTGCTCTGCCTGCTCCCCACATAATTGCCTGCTTCCCTTCCTGACAGACACACAATAGTCTGATTTGGAAAATGGTTCTCCAAGAAGCAAGCATTCTCCACAGAGAGAATCCCCTGGGCAGAAAAGATGTGTCCATATGAAATGTTTATCAGTTTAAATAAATAGTTTATAAGGTTTATGTAAGGACTGCAAATGATGGGATAGGGCCAGTCTCACACCAAAAACCCTACACATCCATCCACGAAGATGTTGATTAGAAAGATGCAGAGGCGTGTCACTGAAACACAGCTGTATAAACCAATGTATCTCAATGAGTAATTGTTGGGATAGTTTAGGACAGCAACGACCCAAGAAATTCATCAAGGTGGGCCATCTAATAAGAAATAAGTGTCTTCTTCACTCTACAGTATCTCCTTTAAAAAACAGACTGCCAGGTGACACAATTGATATCTTTACTCACAGCAATCAGAGGATGATGTATTGATAAGGAACAGCAAGGACAGATAAACAAGGAAAATGTCATTGAGCATCTCAATAAGGGTGCTGCCCGGTCCTGCCACCCCAATTTTATCAACTCACCTGGTGGCCTAGCAGTGATGTGATCTATTAACGTGTGCATGTTTGTGCATTATCCACAGAAATGGGGCCCTGTCAGTAAAGACAGTTCCAATCACAGTCCCCACCTTCATCAGAACCCAAGCACATATTAAACCTCAGGTCCCCTTTGCCACCCCTGTAAGCTACCACAATGTTAATGAGCTCGCTTAGAGACAGCTTGGTACAAATTCATATGAAAATCCAGAAAAACTCAATGTTCACATGGAAAATGAAGTAAGTTAGAAAATAAAACATTGTCTGGAGAGACTGACAGAGCTCAACTCATTCAGAACCTTGAAGATCATGTGAAGGCTTTTGTCCTTCATCCTAAATTGGTGAGAAACTGTTAAAGGGTTTATAGCCGGGCAGTAACATGATCCACTGCTTGAACTTCAAAGATGATTCTAGCTGAGTGGGAAGAGTGCACTAGAGAGAGTGGAGGGCCTCGTGCATGTGAGTCATCCCTTTTTGAAGCTCATATCAAAAAATAATTAATGTACTTTTTCTGAGGGTCTTCCAACCTTGACTGAAGGATCTACGAGGGCAATAACTCATCTCAGTACTTATTTTTGACCTCTGCAGTGACTCCCTAACTAAATCCAACTGGACTAATTAATTGATGAGTTATTTACTTGTCAAAATCCTCCAAAAGGGGTGAGAGGGGGCCAAATTGTTTTCTCATATTGGAACCAGACCCACTATAAAATACACGCAGATTCCCAAAGCCTGGTCTCTATAAAACGATTTTCCATGTTGAGATAGCAAGTGATTATTGAACCCATGTCTGGATTTTTCACTCTTTTGGGGAACTTGTACCTTGAAGATAATCCTCCCGATAGTCTTTTCCCTTCTTCTGCTGACATGAGCCCTTCTTTCCACCGCCTCGTTCGCCCCATGCCTAGACTGATGAAGGTTCTCTCCATGACCAAACCCTAGGTAGGCTCTCATGAGCCCAACTAGAACCCACCCTTAGGCATGTCCCTTAAAAGCCCAATTTTAACAAGAATCCTTGATTAATTTAGCCAGAATTCCCCACCTTAGGTATGTGATTACCCTGGATATCTGATCGGGTTCCTCATCCCCCCAACACCTCCACAGGCGCTGTCTGACCACCCTGACCTGCCTTTAGCAAGAATCCTATTAGGTCAGTTTAGCCAGAATCCACTCTTCAACTGGTGTTTCCTCTTAGTACTTTTCCATGCACTGACCCCCACCCTGCTCCTTGGCTATAAATTCCCATAATTCCTTGTGGTATTTGAGGTTGAACCCAATTCCCTCTCCTACAGTAAAACCCCATTGCTGTGGTCCCTGTTCTTATCCCAACAGTCCCCCTAAATAAAGCCTGCCTTACCCTTCTTTAACAAGTGCATGAGTAACTGTAATCTTTAACAGTACCCAAGGGGAGTTACAGTATTTCCATTGAAACAAGTCAAACCTTTCTCTTTCCAGACTAAAAACAAACGATTTACAGTTTCTGATCGAAAAATGTAGGTCTGGAGGGAGGGCATTTGGATACATTTTTATATCAGGGCATGTAGAATAAACTCTAACCTACTGGAATCTTCAATTAAAACATGATGGGATCAGGATACACTCACCCAATATCCTATACTAGAGGCCCAATGCATGAAATTCATGCATGGGTTTCCCTAAGCCTGGCTGGTGATCAGGGCCTATCGGGGCAGTTTTGCCCAGTCCCAATTGGTGCTGGGCCAGCCGGGGCCTGCTGGCTGCCGGCCAGGGCCTACCAGCTCGGGGGAGGGACTGGGAGAGGTTTGCTAGCCAAGGGAGGTTGGCTGTGGGAGCACACTGACCACTAGGGGCAGCTCCTGAATTGAGCGTCTGCCCCCTGGTGGTCAGTGCATGTCATAGCGACTAGTCGACCAGTCATTCCAGTTGTTCGGTTGTAGTGGTCGCTTAGTCTTTTATATAAAGAGACTATTTTCAGCACAACCATCCCTATTCAATGAGAATCTTATGTAGTCAACAGCCAGTAAATAATTGTTGACAGTGAGAAATCTGGGAGCTAAAAAGCCTTTCAGCTTTCCCTGCTCATCTAAAGGCACATTTTACTTTCAGGGGCAGGGAGAACTGACACTTTTCAGAAATATTTCCAACAAGATTTAAAGAGCAAAGAAAGTGTTTCTGCTTTAGTATGGTAACTGAATGTTCAGTTAATGAAAACATCCTATTTAATGTAAAAATTTTTATCTATGTTTTTCTCCATCAGTGAACAAAACTTATTTTCCTATCAGATACAAATTCTTTAGGAATAGACTTTTAAACATGCTGCAGTCATAAAAATAAGGCAGAAAGTGAAAGATTAGTGAGATTATAAGAAAATAAAAATATAGGGAAAAACACACTTGGATCGAAGAGACATCATCATAAATTCAAACACCTATCAAACCAATGGGGTGTTAAAGACAGCAGCCCAACGCCCTTATGTTTGAAAAGAATCATGAGGCTTGATGTCCAACACAGCATAACACTTTACTTTGGAATTTCCCTTAGCAGAAGCCTTTATAAAATACAAAAATTGCCCTAGCCAGTTTTTCTCAGTGGTTAGAGCATTGGCCCACGGACTCAAGGGTCGAGGATTCCATTCCAGGCAAGGGGAAGTACCTTGGTTGCAGGCTTGGTCCCCAGTCCCCGGTTGGGGTGCTTGTGGGAGGCAACCAATCAATGTGTATCTTTCACATCAATGTTTCTCTCTTTGTGTCTCTCCCCTTCCTTTCCACTCTCTCTAAAAATAATCAATGAAAAAAAATATCCTTGAATGAGGATTAACAGAAAAAAATACAAAAATCCTTCTATATTTTATTTTTCTCCAAGGTATCCAAAAGTGTTCCAATGAAATGTTCAGTAACAGATAACTTTGGTGTCGTTGGTCTGTTAATGATAACTAAAGGCCTACCACAATGTCAGTCTTAATTACCTTTTATTTCTAGAGGTAGCTTTCAAAAAAAATGCACATAAAATGATAACCAATCCATTCTTGAAGTTTACTAATCAGGGTGAAAATTTCCTGCCATTCTTTGACTATGTCTTGTTTAAAAATAAAGTGTTATAAAAGAGCTAGGGGTTACTAGAGGGGAAAAAGGCCCATAAAAAGCATATAAAGAAGATCTTAGGGTTTTTTAACCGCTTCCTTGATATATAATTCACACACCTATTTAAAGTGTAAAATTTACCCGTTTGAAGTATAAAATTCAATGGCTTGTGGTATATTCGTGAAGTCATGCAATCTTCACCACAATCAACTTTAGGACATTTCATTCCCTGAACCCTCATTTCCCTCCTCGCCCAGCCCCTGGCTGTCACTATTCTTCCTGTTTCTGTAGATTTGCCTATTCTACGAATAGAAGCGTGTAACACGTCGTCCTTTGTGATTGGTGTCTTTCACTTAGCATCATGTTTACAGGGTTTATCCACATTATAACCTGTCTCAGGACCTAATTCCTCTTTGTTGCTAAATAATATCTATTGCATAGACATAACAGATCCCATTTGTTTATTCATCACCATCAATGATACACATTTGAGTTGTTTCCACTTGGGGCTATTAAGAATAATGCTTCTGGGAATAACCGTGTACAAGCTACGCGCACATGTGTTTTCATTTCTCTTGTATCCATACCTCGGAGTGGGATTGCAGAGGCACATGATAACTCTATGTTAATAATTTTGAGGAAATGCCAGACTGTTTTCCAAAACGGCTGCACCATTCTACATTCCCACCAGCCGGGTATGAAGGCTCTGGTTTCTTTGTGAGAGGTTTGTAATCAAGAACACATGTCTCACATTTAAAAACTTCTTAAAATTAAGTTTTAGGTGGGTATTGAATAGCTTAGGAAATAGCCTGCTTGCCTAGAAATTTTTCTTAAAATTTTGGACATCATATTTCTCCACCAAATCCTATCTTTGCCTTCCTCCTTTAAGACAAGATGTATTACATCGTGTAGAAAAGCATTCAGCTAAAAGACAAGCTGAAAAAGAGGTATCAACCAGGTTTCTGTTTTTGAGACAAGTATTTCCTCTGCTAAATGAGGTTCAAAACCACGCCGACTTGACTCTATGGAGCTGAGTACTTGTACTTCCAGACTGTGCTTAGGCTAGCAATGATCATTTTGAGACTTCATGTTTAACATCTGTATTACACCTGTCTTGTCATTTATTTCTAATTAATTAGGTGTAAACATACACACAAACACCCTGCAAGGTTCATTGTCACCTGTTCTCCCTCCCTAGTCCTCTATCTCAAAGTGTCTGGACCGTGCTGCATTTGTTTGGTTACAGTACTTTTTTGAGCAAATTACTTATATTAGTTACATGAGAGAGATCGAAATGCTTTCTTATCTGAAAATATCTTCCACGTGAGGATTCTGCATGGAGGAGTCACGTGCTTTAGTAATTACAGGCATTCCCCTTTTCCCTCACATCCAGCGTAGCAAGTGAGACGTCAGATGCCAGTCGATCTTTTTTCTATGGAAGTAACATATTCTTTCTGTCTGGAAGAGTCTAAGATCTCTTCTTCGTGCTCAAAGCCAGAGAATGTCACTAGGCATGTTCCCTCTCTTCTTAGCCCTGCCTAGACATCCAAGCGCCTTTCTAATCTGATTCATCTGTCTTTAGCTCAAGGAAATGTTCTTCTAGCTCGTATGTAATACGCTTCCCTTATCATTGCCCTCTCCTCCTTCTGAAGGGGATATTATTCACTTGTTGGATCTCATGGATCTGACTTCCAAGTATCTTATCTTTCCTCTTATAATTTCCACTAGAGGCCCGGCGCACGGATTCGTGCACCAGTGGAGTCCCTCAGCCTGGCCTGCGCCCTCTCACAATCCGGGACCCCTTGGGGGATGTAGTAGTGCGCAAAGTGGCAGGCAGCTGGGAAGGAGCCCAAGCCAGGCCGGGCGCCACTCCCACTCATCCCGGCCCTGCTGCGCCTGCCCCTGCTGCGTGGTAGCACACTGCTATATAGGCGAGAGAGGCTGGCGCTGCCACAGCTGCACTCACCAGCTGTGAGCCCAGCATCTGGCACCCGCCCGTCAGTCAGCTGAGCCTCGGCCCTGCTGTGGGAGCACACTGACCACCAGGGGGCAGCTCCTGCATTGAGCATCTGCCCCCTGGGGGTCATGTGCATCATAGCGACTGGTCAAACGGGCATTGGGCCGTTCAGTCCCTTAGGCTTATATATGTATAGATGTGTTTGGAACTTCAATCTATGTTTTCAATATTTCTTTCACTGAGTCATCAAGGACCCTAATGTAAGTCTCTATAGTAACCATCCTCCCTCTTGATTAATATTGCTGTTTGAGAACCATGAAAGTGAACAGGTATAAGTGTCTGTAAGTGTGAGTTTGCTACAGTAGAATCCACATAAGTGCTCTATTATTTGCGTGTTCACATTATCTGTCTCTTACAACAGTTCTCTTTTTCAAGAGGTAATTTTGCCTTGGTGTTTTGCCACTCTCCTTCTCTTGGGCTGCAATGTCCCGGGGAATATGTTTTATTTTCTCAGAACTAGTCCCGTCCATAGACAGGCAACGCGCCAGCCCACTGCCTGTCCCAGTCAAATGCAGCAGGAGCAAACCCTCCCCTCTCGGTTTTCTCAAGTATGAAATAGCCATCTTCCTGCTTCCGCAATGATGCCTTCTTAGCCCACTTAGATAACGACGATGCAACCCTTTCACACACAGAAAGTGAAGGGGGCCCTCCCAAGAGCCATTCTGAGGACATGGCCCTTATTTTGAGGGCTCTATCAGCGGGTCCCCAAGCCCGAAATCCATGTAACAACTATATCTCCTTTCAAAGCCAGAGCCCGAAGCCTATTCCTCAGCATTCATTCCCCGCCTTCTTGCAAACCAGGGAGGTTCCTCACTCCAGATAGGCAAAAATACTATTATCAACGATGAAATAGGGAGAGTTTCTGGAACACTTGATACACAATATTTAGTAATAAACTGGTGGAATTTCCTATGGGTGCCTATTTATCCTTCATTAGTCAGCACAAATGCTCACAACAAATACCTCAAAGTGGTTACAATGTCTCTACAAATAAGTTAAGGCAGAGCTGGGACAAAATTAGAATGTGGCATGGAGACATTTTAAGGCTTCACTATTAAAGATTCAGATAAACTTCACACAGTGGGAAAGTACAATCAAGGTGCAGATTCAGACGCATAAGCTTGGTGATTTTTGCTCTTGATGACTTTATTCTACAGAGAAGGCAACTGAGGTCCAAAGAGGGTTGCCTGTCCAAGGTCACACAGCAAGTTAGTGAGAAAACTGGGACGGGTGACTGTAGTTATCCCCATCATCCTTAGAGCCGGATGGAAATGAAGGTGTGTGGTGAGGCTGCTGCTCTGCTGACAGCTCCGCATCCTACAATGGATACTTCCTGTGGGCCACGCCCTGTGCCATGTTCCACACATTTTATCTCATAAAATCTCCTAGTAGCTTTGTTCATTCAATTAGCTCCAAGTAAAGCAAGTGGCGGGGGGGAGATTTTGTCAAAAGTCACATGGCCAGTGAGTACTGAAACCCACAGGCCTTTCTGTCCCTGTGTTAAACAGTTCGAGAGCAAGCAAAAATAAATAAGCTATGTGCTTCCTCTGAGAAGAAAAGGTGATGAACCAATCAAAACGGTATGTTTGTGTGACTATCAGCTTGCTCAGCTACACTTTCAAGACCCTCACCCACTGTTATGTTACAGACTTTGCCCCAATCAGTCCCGCTCCCTGCCCTGCGCCTCCTGCTTCCTTCTATCCAGTCTGGCCCCTGCCCGCCACATAGCTCTTCCCACTGTGTATGTTGGGCAGTGAGACGGGGTGGGGGAGGGACCTGACCGCACCTCACAGACCTGGGGCCTCAGTTTTAAGGACAGCTCCATTGCCACTTGGTCCAAAATGTTTGTGCCGCACTCCCAGTGTCCTGTCACAGCGTGTTCTGTCTGTCCATCCATCTCTGCTGTCCATACCGGACACTGTGTCTACTCAGCCTGGGAGAGGGGTCATGAGCTCCAGCCCCTAAGTAGCCCAGGTAGATGTGCCTGGCTCGGGCCCCCTCCCCACTTCTCCCAATAGGCAGGTGGCATTTTGCCTCCCCTCCCCCGTTATTGGGCCTGAGGACCTGAGATCAGGCCTGGGGAGCTCCCGAGTGGGAGAGAGATCTCAGCGGGGGCGAGGTCTCTGGGTTGGGGGTGGGGGGTAGAGGAACATCATGGCCTAGGTGACCTTTGGTTGTCAGATGCCCTCAGGAGGCAGTGACCAGCCTGTGAGGCACCGGGGAGGAAGGGAACCGATGGGGCGGTAAGCCCAGAGGCCTGGGTCCTGGAGGGGTGGCAGGGAGAAGGGGAGCTTCCAGGGTGGGTTGGGGACTCGGCCCCAGATCTGTGTGAAACCAGCTTTAGAAATCGCCCAGCCCCCGTGCTAAAGTGCAAGTGTCTTCCTCTGACCCCTCCCTTCCAAGGCACTGTGAGGAGTCCTGTGAGGTCATGTTCTCGTACTGCAGGAGATCTGACAAACCTGGCTTTGCTGGGACAACAGGCTATTCACGTATCACCATGAGCACGTGGCAGAACTGGAGCTCAACCCCCGATACGCTGAAATACGAAGTCCATGACACTAGTCATTACATACTATCTCCCTCTTCACCAAACTGCTACTTCTTCGTCACTCGACACAAATGTCACCTATTTTAGAAACCTTCCCTAATTACCGAGTCATATCCAAAGGCTCCTGCCTCTCATTCCTGACGGCCTCTGTTCACCATTCTCATGTACCCACCCCACTGCCAATAGACTGCATGTGTCACAAGAGCAGGAATCATTCATTTATTTCCTCAATAAATATCTTTAAAGTACTTGGTATGTGCCAGGGTCTGTGCTAGGTATTCATAGATTTTATTTTTATCATGTTAGCACATAGAAGTCATTCAATATATATTTACTTAAAAATGAATAAATAGTTGAGAATGAATGGATAGGAAGACGAATAGAGCTATAAAATAATCTACTTTGTGGGAACAAGCTGAAGACATCCCGTGCTGGGCTGGGTTGCCTTTTGCGCCCAACAATTCTTGCAGCCCCTTGGAAATAGAAGGAAAGGAGGAACACATGTTATTTTTTTCCCAGCATAGAGTGGCAGCTAATGGATCTGCACAGGAGCCTAATACCAGAAAATAAGACTCTGTCCCGTTTCTTCCAACGAAGAAGTGTTCCAGGCCAACAATTTGTGAGAAGGGATTTCTGCCGGTAGCCTGCGCACATTACTGAACGGTGCTCCACAGCGGCCGCCCAAGTTCAGTGCTCGGTTCCTGTGACTTGGGAAGCCAGTTACAACCTTTCAACCTCAACCCACGTCTCCTGCCTCTCACCCACCCGGGACCCCTCCGAACAAACGGGAACATGAGGGTGCCCAATTTCGGGAGAGTCCTGAAGTTGTTTGTCTCTCTGCTTTCTCCACATGATCATCAAGGTGACTGTTATAGAGAAAGATCCGGTGTTAGAGACAGAATGATGGCATGGAACATTCTCAATTACTAAGGAGAACACTGCATGAATTCTTACAGTCCTATAATTCTTCCTTTTTTGCTTCCTTCTTTCATGGGCATGAATGAAGACGCTATGCAGAAGACTTCTCAAGATGACAAATGCCAAAGAATGTTTGCTCTCCCCCAATATCTTGGGACACAGCGGTCAGTGGTGCCAAGAATATGAGAGAACAGGATGGGCAATGTCCATCACCTTTACCCCCAACAAATCTTCATACTCACACCTTACATAGCCATGAAGAACTAACTCAGCGCATCTCCACCTCCTTCCCTAGGCCCAAGGCCAGAGGAACCATCACCTGCCTCTTCACGTTCTATGGGGTTGGAAGATGGTTATGCCTATGAGGCTAAGAAAAGAACAGTCACACGGGATGTGAGCAACTGAAAGAGAGACAGGAAAGCGAAGAGGAATATATCTCAGGAAAACAAAGCAAAACACACAACAACAGCAATGAAAAACAGCAGGAAACCAGCAGTGAATGTCAGCAGGGGTTTAAAGCCATATGCTGACTCCGCTTCCTCAGCAGAAAGGTCACAGCTCACTCCTCTAAGAGAAAAGAAAAACAGGCCGAGTGGCAAATTCCTAACTTCCTTCAGAAATTCAGGGGACTGAGGTCACAGGGCAACCAGCTAAACCAAAATGTAAGGCACGTGTGAACAGAGGCAGGACACTAGCACTTGCTTCCGGAGGGAAGACACCGTGGACATCAGTGAGAAGTATTTACCTAAAGTCTGAAGTGTTCAACAAGCTAGTGCTGGGCAGGTGTCAGAGGAGCTCACGCCCACTTGCAGGAAAAGGATTGGCAAGAGCCCGAGAAAGTATCCCTTGGGGAGCAGGCCTGGGGGGGAGAGCAGCAGCCCCAAGAGAAAGGCAGGAAGCCTCCAGGCCCTGCCAGAACATTCTCCTTCAGGCAGCAGGAGCCTCACAGGCCTGGGAAGGGCAGCAAACACGGCTCCTGGGGCCACATCAGGGCTTCCGGGAACTTTAGGCACTTTGCCGTCATGGGTCTGTTTCTCCATAAAAATAAATATTAAACATTATATTTGACAACTCAGTTGGTTTAAAAATATATAATCCAGGCAGATATGTTATTCAATATTCATTATTATACTCATTTTCTTATGAATTAAAGTTAAATCATCTACAGGGAGCCCTCAAAGAATGATGGGCTGTAGACGGACACTGTGGTACTGGGACTAATGGAACACGTCAGCCTGCCTGTCTCCTTTAAGACCCTGAAAAAGTCACTGCGGGGTGGGGGTGCAGAAAAAGCCCCCCAACTCCTCAGAAAGGGAATGGGGGCACAGCAGGAGCTTGAAGAGGTCACAGTGGAGACCCAGGGACATGATGTCAACAAGACTAAGCCTTCATGAGAACCATAGAACTCCCCAGTTCAGAACATGACCAGCCTCGCCCTCCAGCTGGTACCAGTGGCGCGCGGGCAGGAGCAGGGAGAAGCGCTGTCTGAGGGGAAGCAAAGGCCAGGGTGGAGGACAGGTCAGTGGTTGCCAGGCCCTGGGGTGGGAGCCAGGTGGGCAGGTGTTGGCTCCAAGAGCAGCAGGAGGGGTGTTTCTTTTTTCTTTCTTTTTTTAAATATATTTTATTGACTTTTTACAGAGAGAAAGGGAGAGGGATAAAGATTTAGAAACATCGATGAGAGAGAAACATCGATCAGCTGCCTCCTGCACACCTCCCTACTGGGTATGTGCCCGCAACCAAGGTACACGTCCTTGGCCGGAATCGAACCTGGGACCCTTCAGTCCGCAGGCCGACACTCTATCCACTGAGCCAAACCGGTTAGGACAGGAGGGGTGTTTCTTGATTGTGGTGGTAGATACAGGCCCTCTGCATGTAGCAAAACTCAAAAACCACACCCCAAAAAGAGTGAATTTTCCACTATGCAAATAAATTCCTAAGTACATTTCAAATAGTAATAGCTAGAACCACTTTCATCCTCTCTCAGCATCCTGAACTCCGCAGGCCTGCAGCACTTTCCACGCGTCTGCCACGTGCACACAGCCTTTCTATCAGGAAGGGAGAATGTTCAAGGAAAAGTAAGACAAAGGCCCCCAAATGAAAATGTTAGATACATATGAATAATTGAAGCCCTGTTCGTGGCTGAGGCAGAGTGAGTTTTGAGGGGAATACAAAACTTTTAAATACTTTGAATGCATTCTCATTATATCGATGGTCCAAATCTCCCTATATTCCTTTCATTTACTGCTTGGATAAAGAGCTAAAACAAAATTATTAATGGGCCTTTGCCATAAATAATTAACCTCATCATGGGAAAAAGTGGTTAAAAACAAAACAAAACATATGCACTTCCTCTAACAGTAGTTATTTATCTCTTCTGTTTCTCTATTAAAAGCTGCTCATAACACTTACTACCATCACTAGAAGAAAGAATACTTAATCCATCATAATTCCAGATGATTTATATAGAGATTATAAAGGGGGTAGTCCCTCTCTTTTGCGATTCATAAAGTAGTAAGCGTGCAATAAATCACTCAGCAAAGATTTCCATTCAAGCGCCATCTCCTCATGTGTTAGTTTAAAGGAGCAGGTCCGTGATGCCATGATTATAAATCAAATCCCCATTCATGTGATTGAACCCATGTGTTATTCATTAACAGATGTAAGATTTGAGTAAATATTCCGTTCTCTGCTCAGGCTGTTCAGGAACAGGACCCACTATCCTATCTAATAATAGACAAACATGGTAATTAACCATACCTCCACTACACTTCCCATTGGCTAATCAGCAGGATATGCAAATTAACTGCCAACAAAGATGGCGGCCGGCAGCCACGCAGCTAAAGCGAACATGAGGTTTGCTTGCTTCAGTGATGGAGGAAGCCAAGGTTCCCTGCCTGCCACAGCCCAGCTCTGAGCTCCGGAAGCAACAATGTTGCAATTATAGAAGCTAAACAAACCCCAGATACCTGCTTTCAGCCAGCCACGGCCTCAGAGCTGGAGCCGGCTCTCAGCTCCAGTGACAGCTATAGAAAGTAAATAAGTCCCAGAATAAAAAAGAAAAAAAAAAGAGGCTGGGAGCTTCAGTCGCCCGCCAGCCTGTAAACGGCCGTCAGCCCCTCACCCAGACTGGCCAGGCACCCCAGTGGGGACCCCCACCCTGAAGGGGGTGTGACCAGCTGCAAACAGCCATCAGCCTGTCATCCTGGCTGGCCAGACACCCAAGCGGGACCACCACCCTGATCCGGGACACCCTTCAGGGCAAACCAGCCGGTCCCCACCCGTGCACCAGGCCTCTATCCTATATAGTAAAAGGGTAATATGCAAACTGACCCTAACAGCAGAAAGACTGGGAATAACTGGTCACTATGACACACACTGACCACCAGGGGGCAGACACTCAATGCAGGAGCTGCCCTCTGGTGGTCAGTGCACTCCCACATGGGGGAGCTCTGCTCAGCCACAAGCCAGGATGACAGCTGCCAGTAGAGCAGTGGTGGTGGGAGCCTCTCCTGCCTCCTCAGCAGCGCTAAGGATGTCTGACTGCAGCTTAGGTCTGCTCCCTGCTAGCAAGTGAACATCCCCCGAGGGCTGCCGGGCTGCCAGAGGGATGTCTGATTGCCATCTGAGGCTCAATCTCCTGGGGAGCAGGCCTAAGCCAGCAAGTGGTCACCCCCGAGGGGTCCCAGACTGCAAGAGGGCACAGGCCGGGCTGAGGGACCCCCTACCCCTGAGTACACAAATTTTTGTGCACCAGGCCTCTAGTTTATTTATAACTGACTCAAGTGTCCCCAGTCTCCCCAGCAGGAGTGTGTAGATGGAGTTAACTTACCAACAATAATCCATATTGCATGGGCCCTTGCCCGCACATGCTCTTACAGGATCTCTGGCCACCTGTAATGACTCACCCAGGGATCTAGAGCCCTCACGGTTTATCATACGAGTTTACCAAGTCCAGGCTGTCACCAACTCTCACTAGAAGGCATCCTCTGTGCCTTTTCCCTGGTCCGGCCCTGTCTTCTGCCCATGAAGAGCCCAGAGAGAATCTCATCACTGCCACTGCTGGTGGGACCCACCACGAGTCCCCAACCCCGTGCCAACAGCAACGGACTTCGCCAAGGCTCCCTAAGCCACCAGTTCTCCTGCACCAGATGGTGTTCTCCAACCAGGACTCCCACCCCACTCCGATTCGTACCACGTCACCCAGCAGCTATTCGTCCTCCAAGTCTAAGTCCCCGTGATAACAACAGCTCCTTTCATTCCCCCTAAAATCTCTCTGCTGGGCAAAGCTGGGACAGACAAATGCCACACTTTCAGCCCAAGGCCCCGCCTCCAACCCAGTCCCTCACCAAACCTCTCCCTAGCTTTTTTTTTTTTTAAATCATTTATTTATTCACACAAGTACCTCTCTTTTTTCCATTTTTTTTATTGTGGCAAAATATACATACGATTTTTAATGTACAGTCTGTGATATTTAATAATCCATAGATTTGTACAAGCATCATCTTCACAGCTCTTTGCATCTTGCAGAACTGAAACTCTGTACCCATTAAATACTTATTCCCCATCCCCCCTGACCCCAGCCCCTGGCAACCACCATTCCACTTTCTCTCACTATGATTTTGAAGATTCTAAGTATCTCATATAAGTGGACTCATACAGTATTTGTCTTTTTGTTACTGGCTTATTACATTTAGCATAATGTCCTCAAGGATCATTCTTCCCCAGTATTTTCAACCAAAACCAAAAACCTAATACAAAACCTCTCAAGGGGCTGTCCAACAACTCACCAACTAGGTCTGAATATCGGTCTGGGCCCCAGGTAGGAGACACAAATCTTATAAAACCTTGTATATAAAGTCCTTAGGTTTCAAAGCCAACTTCTCACTACTACTTCTCCCAGTGCTCCTACCTCCCACCACTCTCTATCTTACTCACAGTTTTATTTGGAATGTTAATGAGCATAAGCTTCTTAAATGAACCAATGACACAATAGTACATTTTCTTTTCTACTATTCTTTTGTAAAGTACGAACAATCTGACTTGCTGCTTTTCAATCTAGTAATGAAATTTCTGAGACTTGTGTCCTGCTAGTTTTTATAGCACAACTAGGGGCCCAGTGCACAAATTCGTGCACCTTGAAAGGAACTGTAGGCCGTGAGGCTGTAGTGGGCACAGGGGCGGGTCTCAGCCATCCTCCGCACCCCCGCCTGGCCCCTACTGCCACGACCCCCAGCCCCGTCTGCCGGCAGCCCCGCTCCCACCACCGCCACTCCCACGCGCTGACGGCGCCAAGTGATCGGGACTGGCACCGGACACGAGCAGCAGGTGCAAGTGGCAGCTCTGGCACCAGCAGCTGGTGCAAGCAGGGCCATCACCTGCAGAGAGTGTGAGAGGCAGCTGCCAGCCCTGATCACCCCTCAGGAGCAGGGAGAGGTGGAGAAGCCCTGAGAGGCAATCGGGGCGGGCAGCTGCCACTCGCACCTGCTGATGGCGCCAAGCAATTGGGGCCTGCACTCGCGGTGGCAGCAGGTACGAGTGGCAGCTCCAGCGCCAGCAGTGGATGCGAGCAGGGCCAGAGCTGGCAGTGGGTGCGAGCACCCAGTGAGACCGTGGCGTGCAGGAGCAAAGAATTTTTAGTAACTATCATAGGCTTGCCCTGATGACAGCAACCATCACCCCACCTTGGTCTGGTGCCCCCACTCACCTGTTCCACCATCCCGCTATGGCGATGCCCGCCATGTTCCACGCTCTGTCACCTGCTGCTGGCACCTGCCATGTTTTACGCGCTCCTCCCCCCTCGTCCCCCATGGTCAGCGCACGTCATAGCAACCAGTTGTTCCACCATTCGGTCTATTTGCATATTAGGGTTTTATATATATAGATCATATGAATCATTTGATATAAGCCTCACCACAGTCCTATAAAATAAGGCAGAATAAGAACTATTTCAAACACACCTGAGGAAAGAGGTTAAATAATTCGGCTGAGGCCACACAGCAAATCTGTTTCTGAGTCTAAACTAGGCATCTCCTATCCATAGAACACTTCCCTCCATCAGCTATAATTCATGATATCTCTCTTGATAGGAGACAGGGGGTTATGACCCAAAAGGTATTAAAATATCCTACAGCTGCTCCAAGCCTGCTCTCTTAGTTCTTTTTCCTGGCCATTTTTTAATGGGATATTTAGATTTCCCATGCTAAGAAAAAGGAGTAAGATGACTTTCATTGAAGAAGCTTAACTCCCAGCAATTCTAGCTGCAGCAGCAACTGGAAGGCAATCTTTATGTAGCTTCTTGGGCAAAAGAAGTATAAGAAATTGCACTATTTCCTTTTAAATATAAAATACTTATTATCGAGTACCAAGACTCATAAAAATCATTTACAGTATTCAATAAAAAGTAATTTCTCAAGCCATAAGTTGTATGTTGCCATGCAGTTTTTATAGTTAACTTTTAAGAAATTATCTTATGTCAATCTGTACCGGCAATTCTGGTACAAATCAAAAATTCTCATTGCATGTAGAACAAATTATGTACACTCTATACATACTGTCTGACACCTCTTGGCAATGAGATATTATCAGAAGTAAAATAGTAAATATAATAATAGTAAGAGCCATGATTTATATATCAATTTTGAAATGTTAATATGGTAATTACTTTAGTGTCCACTAGGTGGCAGAAGAAGCAACTTAGCAGTAGTCATGGGGGAAAATGGCTAAAATTCTAGCAACACAGGTGCTAAAAGGGTAGTTTGGAATATGGTTTCATCATTTTACAGATATAGTGGTTATATTCCACTTTTCCTTTTCCTCTGTGACAGCAGCAAGATGAACTCCATAGTTTGCTTACCAGTAAAACAAGACAAATTGTGTCTACCAAGTTGTGTGTTTATAAGACTGAATATGTAAAAGCACTTAACACAATGCCTAGTTCACAGTAGCATTAGTTTTACTTAAAGAGTTGCTGGCAGAGCTAAAAAGAGAAAGTGGATCTACTGTCTGAAATGTCAAAATTATTATGATGTTTAAATTATTTTTAATATCTTTTTATTGATTTCAGAGAGGAAAGAAGAGGAAGAGAGATGGAAACATCAATAATGAGAGATCACTGATCAGCTGCCTCTCACACGCCCCCTACTGGGGATCAAGCCCACAACCCGGGCATGTGCCCTGACCAGCAATTGATCCTTGACTGCCAGATTCATAGGTCGACGCTCAACCACTGAGTCACATCAGCCAGGCTGATGTTTAAATTATTAGTGAGCTGGGATGAATCTCACGTTTTGTCACTTACTATAGGTATGTGTTTCGCATGCGCTGTATGCTCTCAGTTAAGTTATTCCTTTTCTTTCCTTCCTCATCTTCTTGAGAAGGACTAGTACTTCTTTAGAGAACTATTTTTGCAATTTTAACTTTCAAATTTCTTTGCCAACACGTATGGATGTCCAGCTTGAATCTGCTGTCACTTTCTGGAATTTGACAAGCACTAAAGGAGATATGATAAAGCGGCCTTCGAATTGAAACTAATAGCACTCATCCCTAACACCTTCTTGCTCTGCAGCAGGCATTCCACCAAGGGCTCTCTCTGTATTAAAACACTGGGTCCTTACAACAAACCTTTAAAGTATGTACTTTTATTCCTCTCATTCTACAGATGAGGAAACTGAGGCATTATAGGATCTACGTAGAAATTTAATACAGTCGATTACATTACAGGATGTTCCCAATTACCTCAAAATTATTCTTGCTTTTAATAAAATACATGAAAACTGATCATCTTCCCAAGGATCAGACTCTCTTTCCTTCTCTCAGTTAGGGAGCTGATACCATTTGAAATCACTTTGTAGGCCAACATCGACAATAATATGAACCAAACAACCAATATTAGTGTAGTCTTGTCTGAAGCATTTTCACAGACTCAACTTACTTCTTTTCTTAATGGAATTGTTTACAATATTTATAAATTATGTTGTAATTTTATATTATAGCATTATATTAATATTACATATAACTTATTTAAAATTATAAACAATTTTTATATTTAATAAAGACCATCATTCTTCACCAGCTGGTGTGTTGTTATCCTGTTATTTTATGGCATAATAATGGCAATAGATCACCTCATATATCTCCTGATTTCCCAGGTCAATGACCTTAATCAGTGCTGGGATTTCCCCCAAATTCCTCTATAGAGAGCTAATCAGATCTTCATACAGCCCTTAGGTCAAACTAACAATGCTCTTCTTAGCTCCCCAGCCACCATGCATTGGTCTCTCCATTTCTTCCCTTCTCAAACAGATTTAAACTCCTTGAGAGCAGGGATAAGATATTTTACTATTTATGTTTTCCCTGGGCCTCCTAATACCCAATGCTCCCTGATTCTGATAAGACAATAAAGGACCAAAACAGGAAATATCAAGAATCTACATCATCTAGATCTTGGCTTGGTTCTGTAGCCAAGAATTATCAACTACAGTGGGGCCTTGACTTACGAGTTTAATTCGTTCCGTGACGGAGCTTGTAACTCAAATTACTCGTATGTCAAATCAAAAAGTGAACGAGTGAGACACGTGATGCCTGTGTTCAGTTCAACCAAACATTGAATGAGCTTTTACTATGTGTCCTGAAGTAGGCTACATGCTGGTAACTCAACGGTGAGACACAGTCCCTGCCTTTTGCATCATATACACAAATTTTAAAAATAAATAAGTAAAATGTTATATGTGAGTAGAAGGACTGAGTTTTATGATACCTTTACCCCTTGGTCCTTTTTTATCTTTGCTCCTGGTGACAAAGGGGTACAATAAGACATCAACGTTATGCTATGAAGGGGAATAATCATTGAGTTCTCATGGATCAAATGGGGCCCCTCATATTTATTCAAGGACAATGCTATGAAAAGAATAACGCAGGCTTCAACACAGGGGAAGGGGCAAGGTAAAGTGATGGGCCCTAGAGAAAGAGCAATGGAGTCCAAAGGAGAGGGACTTTCAAGTACCCGAGGAAAAAGGGCCTGACAGTAACTGAAAGATAACTTAGGAAAGACTAAAGAAACATGCATATGCTGGATTTCAGGCATGTTGGCATTCAACTGCAAATAAGAGTAGCTTCTTAGCAGAGTGAGCCTGACAATACAGTTTGCCATTGTGAAATTGTATGGCAAATACAACCACAGTAATGCTAAAGAGAGATACAAAACACAGAAGCAATACTGAAGGGGGAGTGAGTAATATGGCTCTAAACACCAGATGATGAGGGTTTCTCCACCTCAGGATGTGATGGAACGAAATGTATTGCACATGAATTCATATTGTCCCTAAACTTACAGCTGTCACAGCAAGTAAAACTTAACTAGCAAAAGTCAGCCTCAATCCTCACTGCCAGTGTCATGAGCTGAATTGTATCCCCCCTAATTCATATGTTGAGGTCCTAACCCCCATTTCATCAGGACATATGTGGAGACAGGGTCTTTCAGGAGGTAATTCAGGTTAAATGAGGTCATTGGGATGGCCCTTGATGTGATGTGAATAGCGTCCTTGTAAGAAGAAGAGATTAAGACACAGGCGTGCGTAGAGGAAAGACTGTGTGAAGACACAGGGAGAAGCCAGCCATCAACAAGCCAAGGAGAGAGTCCCTCAAAAGAAACTAACCCTACTGACACCTTGATCTTGGACTCTAGCCTCCAGGATTGTGAGGAAGTAAATGTCTGCTGCTTAAGCCATCCAATCAGTGGTACTTTGTTATGGTGATGCTAGAAGCCTAATACACCCAGTGCCCACAGTGATCAACAACTGCCACCATCATTCTAAACACCTAAGGACCACCTTTTGTGCAAAAGTTGCCTTGTCAAGCTCTCTTACACAGCCTGTCAAGCTCTCTCACACAGCCTTGTCAAGCTCTCTTACACAGCCAAAGCAGATAAAAACTGCAAGTCTTAGCTGCCTCAGACCATAAAATTTCATTTTCCTTCTTGTTACTGTCATAAAAGTGCATGCATGGCTAAGCTAATTCACCTTGCAACATGTACCTTCTCAGGCATGTCATGGGAGATCTACTGGTTTTTCTCAAAAAAATAAACACTTAAGTAGGTTTTTAATGTTTTCCTCCCAAGATTTAAATCCACAGGGTTAAACATGAAAAGACAGAAGCATTAAAAAAAATCACTTGCCTTAGATTATGGGATGTAGCAAACCAGCTAAAGTGAAAAAATGCTTACTTTTTTTATGATGAAAGGAAATAACTGATCAAGTCAGCCTCACTGTTGAGTGGAGGACAGGCCGAAATATCACAAGTGGCCACGTGTAACAAGTGGTCTTATGAGACAGAAGCCACTGGCATATTAAAATCTCAAGCACTGCCTTAATAGTCAGCATCCATAGCACACTCCCCCGTGCTCTTGAAAGAGAGGGAAGTATCTTATACTCCCTGTTCAAACACACAGTGTCAGGCATGACAAGCCCAAAAGAAAAAATCAATGAACATGACCCAACCTCTGAGCAGTATCAACTGCTGTGGCAGATCTTTCTAGTAACTGGGGGACTGAGAATGTTCCACCCATGATAATTACAGGTCTTAAGGAAGAGCGAATATTTTTGCTAAGGCACTGGGAAATCCATACATATGCAAGTGAAATACTCCTCCCATGAAACAGTCAAAACCAGATATTCAAAAAACCTGTACAAGATGATCTAACCACCCTGTTTTTTGGTAAAAGCACAGATTTAGACTTCATTGCATATCACCAACATCATATAAAACCAATAAAACCAGGAATGTCATAATGCTGCCTAAAAATAAAAACGTTGGAACCTTCTAATCTTTTTGGAACAAATTCAGTATGCATGGCCACCAACCTGGTACTGTCACACTGGCTACACTTCACCCCAAGCCACGAAATCCATGTGGAGGACTTCTCTAGATAGTTTGCAAGGAGAGGGAATTTATCTGTCTGACTCTCTCTCGTCTCGCATTGGTTACAGGGACAGGTAACTTTCCTGTACTTGCAGGCTGCTTCATCCAGCCCCTCAGGACCACTGAAGAAGGCCTGATGTTTCATTCATGTCCAAAAACCAAGGAAAACAAGCTCAGGTGGGATGACAACCAAGGAGAGAACAAAGAAAGAAATGCTGAGGAGTCTAAGTATACAAAGTTTGTCTCAACCCAAAGACTAAGGAGAGCAGCACCACAAATGAATATTAAGCATATGATACATATATTTTTTATTTATATATATAATGTGGTATTTGCACAGACCAAAAGAACAAGATACCATATCCAGAAATAGACTTAATTATATATGGGAGTTTAATATATAGTAAAGGTAGCATTTCAAATAAAAAAGAAAAATATTAATTTTCAAATAGTATGCTAGAAAAACTTAATAGCAATCTGAAATAAAGTAAAGTTGGGTCCCTTTTTCATACCTTACAATGAGATAAAGACATAATTGGAAAAATAAATAAACAAAAAAGAAATCATAAGTAGAAACCACAGGGGGATTACTTTGATAACACCAGAATGGAAAATACATTCCTAAGTATGACAGAGCCCAGACACATATAAGAAAGGATTTGAGTTCAACTACACAAAATTTTTAAATGTTTACATAGCAAAACAAAATTCTTCCAACTCATATCACAGAAGACTAATTTATACAAATAATTTTTACAAGTCACAAGGTAAAACCCAGAATAGAACTGAAATATGGGTAAACAAAATGAACATCTGCTTCAGAGAAAAACACAGCTGTTACACACATGAAATGGTTCTTAAACTATTCTTGCAGAGAAATAAAACTATAATGAGCTAGCAAAACTGTCAGGTGGAATGTTAATATAGATAACTTGGTAAACATCTTGTTGGCAAGGCTGTGAAAAAGTGTATTTTTTATGTGGTTCTTGGGAAAGTAATATGGTAAACTCTTAATGACTAGAAATTTATTGACATCTTTATCTATCAAACTTTAAAAGCATATACCCATTCACCAAGGAATCGTATGTTTTGCAATGTACCATAGACATCTTTAGATAGATAGATAGATAGATAGATAGATAGATAGATAGATAAAAGGCTATATATAAAAAGCTTAGAAACTTGACCCAACTGAAAAGAAGTAAGAAATGGTGGAACTTGAAAATGACTTCAGGTTTTCTCACTGCACAGAATATAGTCAAACACTGCTGCAGTTAATATTTTATCCTTTGTTCTCCCTGCGTGATCTACAATAATAATCTGCTTCGTGTTGATATTTACTGCTGTGTTGCTGACAATTACCTGAAAGTGAAGTTGGGGTGCTTCACTGGGCTGGAAAAAGTTTAGCTACATCAGAAAGCAGGTCTAATTAAGCAAGTTTATTCTATATATATAAAAGGCTAAGTTGACTCGTGCATGCACCATACATATAAAGCTCTCACTGGCGCCTATAGCACGCATGTGTTTCGATCTGTCATTGTCAATTGTGAATTTGGTTGACACTTCTATTATAGAGAAAGGGAAAATAGTGATATTAAAATATTTCTTCTAATTAATTTCTTTTCAATGTGCACGAATCCATGCACCGGGACACTAGTAGATATATAAAATCCTATGTACAAGATAATCCTTGCAGCAATATTTGTAACAGCAAAACCATGCAAATAGACTAACTGTTCTTCAATGGGAGATCAGTTAAATAAATTATATTACATACATACAATGAAATAATTATCAGTTGCTCAAAGGCATTATCCCTTGCTATTGAAATGGAAAATTCTCTGAGATATGTAATTATATTTTAAGGTCTAGGACAGGACATGTTTAGAGTATATAGAGTTATATAAAAAATACTTAATCCTGAATGTGCACAGAATACATTCTGTTCTAAATACAAATATACAAAAAGTGTTAAACTGTTAGTTTTAGGGGAGAGAAATAAGTTTGGAGTCACGGTACTGTGTATGTGTATTACCTACTCAGAAAAACAAACAAGATTTGAAGTCCCTTTGTCCTCTAATTTATACAAACTTCTTGTGGACTCTTCCTACTTTTTCACCAGGACATTCCTAGTTACATCTAAATCCCAACAGAGATCCAATTTACATATATTCATGAGGGAGAGAATTGGAGACCAAAAACACCAAAATTTTAACTGTAGCTATTTCTGTAAGGTGGGATTATGAATAATTCTGATTTTTTCTCCTGTATTTTTCTAGCTTTCTATACTAAATATATATAACATCATTTTATAAACAGTAAAAAAAACTTGTAAGTTAAAATATTTTATATGCTATAGTGAAAATACTAAGATAGAGAAAGATACACTATGCTAGTACTAGTCAAAAGAAAGCTGGCGTATCTATATTAATTTCAGACAGAATAGAATTCAGACCAAGGAAACTTCTCAGGGATAAAGAAGGAAATGACATAATGATAAAGTGGTCAATACCCTGAGAAGATATAATAATCTTTAACATGTATGCTCCTAACAACAGAGCATTAAAATATGTGAGGCCAGATTGATAGAACTTCAAGGTGAAATAAACAAGTCCACTATTATAGTTGGGGATGTCAAACACCTCTCTGTAAGTAATTCATAGTTCAAGCAGACAGAAAATCAGTTATAATAAAAAAGACCTGGACAACGCTATCATTCAACTTGATCTGACATTTACAGAATATTACATCCAACAACACAGAATACACATTCTTCTCAGACTCACATTGAATATTCACAAGAGAGACTGGACTGTAATACACATCTTAAATTTAAAATAAGCAAAGTATAGTCTCAATTAATAATTAAACTAGAAATTCAGAACAGAAAGGTAGATGGAAAATCCCCCAATATTCATGCTTTTACATAGTATATGGGTCAAAGAAGTCTCAAGAGAAATTTTAAAATATTTTGAACTCAATGAAAATGGAAATACAACTTAACAAATCTGCAGAATGTAGTGAAAGTGGTGCTTATAGGGAAGTGTATGCCATTAAATTCATATATTATAAAACAATAAACAATAAAAATCAATAATCTCTTCCAATTGGAAAACTAGAGAAAGAAGAACAATTTAAGCAAGCAGAAGAAATAATAATAATTAAAACAAATAATAAAATTGAAAACAGTAAAATAATAGAAAATAAGTAGTGACCAAAGTAACTGATTCTTTGAAAGAAGCAATAAAATTAATTAATGAACCTCTGCTCAAGCTAAGGAGGAAAAGAAGAGAGGTGAAGGGAGGGGAGGGGAGGGGAGGGGAGGGGAGGGGAGGAGAAGGGAGGGGAGGTGAAGGGAGGGTCTGGGAGGGGAGGAGAAGGGAGGGGAAGAGAGGAGAGGAGACAAATTACAAATAAAAAAAACCAAAAGGGGACTTATCACTGCTGGTTCCACTGACACTAAAATGATAATAAAGGGAAACTATAAACAACTCCGCGGTTACAAATTTGATACTTTAGATGAAATAGACCAATTACTTGAAAGAACTACCAAAACTCACAAGGAGTAATAGAAAGTCTGGTAAAGCCTAAATATATGAAACAAATTGAATTGATCATTAATACCATTACCTAAATGAAAGCACCAGGCCCAGAAATCTTCACTAGTGAATTCCACCAAATACTTAAGGAAGAAATGATGATAATTCTCCACAACCTCTTCCAGAAAACAGAAGTAGAAGGAAGACTTCCTAACTCATTCTATAAGAGCACTACTCTAATATCAAAAAAAGATGAAGACATTATAAGAAAAAAAACCTGCAGGTCAATATCTCTCATAAACATTGATATAAAAACCTTTAGCAAAATATTAGCAAATTGGATGCAACGATGTAGAAAAAGAATTACACGCCATGCCAACTGATGGGATTTATTCCAGGTATGAAAGGCAAGGTCAACATTAAAAAAAAACAATCAATGTAACCCACTACATGAATATACTAAAGAAGAAATGTTATGTGATCACATCAATTGATACAGAAATAGCATTTGACAAAATTCAACACCCATTCACTATAAAAACTCTCAGAAAAGTACAAACAGGGGGAAACCTCCTCAACTTGATAAAGAATATCCGCACAATATCACATGATCTCACTCATTTGTGAAATATAAAGAACAACATAAACTGATGAACAAAAACAGATCCAGAGACAGAGAAGCATTGATCAGACTGTCAAACCTCAGAGGGGAGGTAGGGGAGGGTTGGGGTAAGGGGGAGAGATCGACCAAAGGACTTATATGCTAGCATATAGGCCTAACCAATGGACACAGACAACCGGGGGATGAGGGCATGAGTGGGGGGATGAGAGGTAATGTGGGGATAAGGACACATATGTAATAACTTAATCAATAAAGAAATTTAAAAGAAAAAGAATATCCACACAGAAAATGGAGAGCTAACATTATACTTAATAGTGAGAAACTAAACTACTTTTTCTTAAGGAACAAGGCAAGGATGACCTTCTAACAACTGCTACTCCAAATAATGTTGGAATCCCTAGATAATACAATAAGACAAGAAAAGTAAATAAAAGATATAAAATATAAAGGAAGAAATACAAACACCTTTTTCACAGATAACATTATTAACCATATAGAAAACCCCAAAGAATTAATTTTAAAAACTCCTGAATTTTTTTAAAAGCTAAACAAAGTGAATTCCACCAAATATTTATGCAATATTTATAGCAGTTTCATTCACACTCACCCAAAACTAAAATGTCCTTCAATAGGTGAATAAACAAACTGTGGTACATCCATACAATGGAATACGATTCCGTGGAGAAATCTGACCAGCACTTCCTCGCCCTGATGATCAAGGTCAACATCAACAGTGGTAAGTTATGTTGGTTTTGTGCACCCTGGATATAATGAAAAGGCTCTTTACCTCAATAATAGGAGTAAAGAAAATTCCTACAAGCGTTTTTACAGAATACTGTAAGAACACAAACTCAATAATAAGCAAGACTTCAAAGAGGATATCATAGAAAATAATGAAAAGAAATGCAGACTTCGCCGTAACCGGTTTGGCTCAGTGGATAGAGCATGGGCCTGTGGACTGAAAGGTCCCAGGTTTGATTCCGGTCAAGGGCATGTACCTTGGTTGTGGGCACATCCCCAGTAGGGGGTGTGCAGGAGGCAGCTGATTGATGTTTCTCTCTCAACGATGTTTCTGACTCTCTATCCTTCTCCCTTCCTCTCTGTAAAAAAATCAATAAAATATATTTTTTTAAAAAAAGGAAGAAATGCAGACTGAAAGGAAGAAATTGAGGACAACAAGCATTATCAATACTGGTCTAACAAATCAATTCGAAACAAAAAGGATCATAGAAGAAATAACTGAGAAGTATATTTTTAATTAATAGGAAAGGCTTAGTAACAAACACAACAAATGCAAATATATTTTTTAAAGGCCAAAATATTAGAGCAGTTAGATACAAGCTAATCCCTAAGGAAGACCAACAAAGAATCTAGCTTAAAAGTTATTGTTGTTGCCCTGGCCGGGATTGCTCAGTTGGCTGAGCATCGTCCCATGCACCCAAAGGTTGCAGGTTTAATTCCTGATCAGGGCCCATGCCTGGGTTCCTGGGTTGTGGGCTCGATTTCCAGTAGGGGCCTGCAGGAGGAAGCCAATCAATGTTTGTCTCTCATCAACGCTTCTCTCTCCCTCTCCCTTCCTCTCTCTCTAAAATCAATTAAAAATACTTTTTAAAAATCTCCTAGGAATTAAATCCAAGTGCCACGGTCTAGTCGTGTGTGTATGCGCGCACGTATGTTACAAATTAAGGATTCTCTCTACCCTGTCCTATTGCTTTGAGTTAAAGCATTTGCTTCCAGAATAGGCATATGACATTGGACATATTTTCTAAGAAAATAAACTGATATCATATAAATATAAATTCATTTATTAGTTGCTGAGATGTATTACTCTAGAATAGGGACTAGCTAACTTGAAAAGGGACAGGCAGTAAATATTTTCCTCTTTGCAGTCACGACTACTCAACTCTGCTGTTGGAATGATAAGTACATGAGCAGGCCAGGGAGCTGTGTTACAGTAAAATTCCACACACCGGGGCAGGCGGCAGGCAGGACTGAGCCCATGGGTGGTGGTTTGTGTGTCCTTGTTCCAGAATCACAATTTGGTGCACATCATGCCAGAAAAAATTAAATTTTGAAAATTTTCTAAAAAGAACTCTAACCTTTTGTCTACATTTTGCGACATATGTTTATTGTTACACTATGTGCACATTGTTGATAACTCAGAAAAAAAGAAAATATTTTAAAAGGAGAACTTATATATATATTTCCACTATCCAAAAATAGAGGATATTTGATACTAACATACTTCCCTTTTTTCATATGCATAGTTTTTCAGAGAATACTCTATTAACAATTTTACATCCTGATTTTTACACTTAGCATATCATAA
The DNA here is from genome assembly GCF_000147115.1 of Myotis lucifugus. Taxonomy (NCBI): domain Eukaryota; kingdom Metazoa; phylum Chordata; class Mammalia; order Chiroptera; family Vespertilionidae; genus Myotis; species Myotis lucifugus. The sequence continues at coordinate 18,467,685 of NW_005871056.1, forward strand.
ATAATTCTTATACAATTAAAACTGTTGTAAACATGATGATTTTTAACCCGGGTTAAATTCTAACATGCTTTTATTTCAAGATTTAAACATTCCTTATAGTTGGATATTTGAATATGAATTCCACTTTATCCCTATAATATGATGCTTAAATGATCATCTTTGTACTTAAATCCTTTTTTGCGTTCCATTTTTTAGAATAACCTCACAAAAATATTACAGAGTATGAACATCCTTGAGCCTTGCAATATATTTTTCTAAATTCCCATAAAAAAATCTAAAGGTACATATGCTACTTTTACTAATAGGAACCCCCATCCCCTTAAAAAATAGAAATGTAGGTAACACATGAATCTTTAAAATACTGTATCCAATACAAGCTATGTATCACTTGGTTAAAAGAAAGTAGGTTTAACTGCTGTTCTTTGGCAAGACACAGACATTCATTTGCTTCAGATTTGGGGCTACAGAGGTAAGCACCACGGCAAACTCTCCGAGCAGCGTAATTAATCATCCTGGACATTCCATTGTCAGTGAACATAAATCAAAGGAGAGCACTTTTCTTCCGAGTGATGTAAAGCCAGCATAAACACGGAGAAAGAAATCTGAGGCTTGTTAGTGGCTGAAAGGTATTGTTTCCTTCGCCTACAAATAAGTAGTAGAATGTTACACACGAATACCTCCTAGCCCGTGATTTATTTTCTCTACCAGGTATTACTCAGAGAGAGGAAACTGGAGCAGAAGCTTTCTCCCAGAATCCTGGCATAAAAATGCCAAACGATAAAATCTCCTAAACATCAATATAAATTGCCCAGAATATATCCAGCTTAAAATGATCATGGCCGATTCAATTGTGGAGAAGCATTGTTTATCTCACTACCCACACGTGTAGGCGACCATATTTTCCCATTTTTTAAGCCATTAAAAAGACTGGAAACACCACAGAAACTGGATCTCGTAGACCCAGATTAGAATCCCATCTTTGCTAGTTATTGCTGTGTGATTTGGGGCAATTTACCTATTCAAACGTGTTTCCTTGACTGAAAAATGGAGAAAATAGTCCCTATCTCAGAGGTTGTAATTAAGAACAAGTAAGATAATATATACCAAAGTGAGTCACATGGGTCCGAGAAAATAAGTCTCAATCAAGGTTGGTTGAATCAGAAGCTCTTCCCCATGCATCTATTTTATTACATCTATCTCACTAAGTTAGTATCTCTCTTAATGATAGCAAAGGCACACTTTACCTTTCTATATCACTATGCCTTATTCTAACTTATAAGAGTCCTAAGGATGATGCTTCTGTAACTCTCTTTAATTCCATTGAACACAGAACTAGATAAATAACTTCAGAGCCTCATAAGCAAATTCATGCTCCGGGACAGCCATGATCAAAGTGAATTTTTATATGAACTGCCAGTCCTCACATTTCTCAACCAGTGTTTGTATAAAATGCAGACATTTAAATGTACACATTTTATATACACTATTACTGTTGCTTTCACTTTTATTAAAGAAGAGAAATGATTAAAGTCCCCATAAAGTGCATATTAAGAACTCCCTAGAGTGAGTAGACATAATATTGTATGAGATACTTATTGAATTCCTCAGAGTTGCGCATGATGTACATACATTATGGAATTCTTTAAAATGCATGCTGTTGACTCAACTGCAGTGCTTGAGTGGAAAAAATTTCCATTTGAACCTTTTTAAAATAGACACTACAATATCTTCCTGACAGATAAGCAAAATGGTAGGGAATCTGTTAAAGTCCGTTATGCAAATTCACTGCTGGTTTTATGAGTCAAAAATAGGGTGGGTGGCCACAGAATACTGGAGCAGGAGATAGTTCCCACTTCTTCACCAACATGTTTGTTATAGTAAAAGAAGATTCTCTGTGTGAGTTCACCATGATTCCCAATTGTGGGGGTTTCTTGGGAACAAGTTCTTCCAGAAGTAGAACCTCAGCCAATGATTTGAGTGTTAAAATGCTCTCAGAAGAAACCAGTAAGGGGATGGCAAAGGAGCGGCAGCCAAGAAGGGTATGACGTCAGGGAAAAGTGTAGACTTGGCTTGATCCTGCTGGGGGCTCTGGAGTGTTAATTTATGCCTTAGAGCAGGGGTGGGCAAACTTTTTGACTCGAGGGCCACAATGGGTTCTTAAACTGGACCGGAGGGCCGGAACAAAAGCATGGATGGAGTGTTTGTGTGAACTAATATAAATTCAAAGTAAACATCATTACATAAAAGGGTACGGTCTTTTTTTTTTTTAGTTTTATTCATTTCAAACGGGCTGGATCTGGCCCGCGGGCCGTAGTTTGCCCACGGCTGCCTTAGAGCCTGATTCTCTGGTGTCAGTGTTTGTGTTAACACATCAGAAAGTCATTCAGCCATGGGTAGGGTGGGGAAGCGGGGAGGTAGATGCCTAAGGGGCAATGGGCTTCAGTATCCAAGAAGCATCCTCTGAAGAAGATCACAGGTGGTTGCTTTTAGCAGCTAAATGTGCAGAGGCTGGGAGAGGGGTGTGAGAGGATGCAGGTGGGCACCCACAGGGTCCCCTACAATGGGCATAGTTTGTATTCATATTAGTGTGGAACAATGTATAAAAGTGGCTGTACTCCATTCATCTAATCCTTTTTGGTTTGTTTTCTTATTGATTTTTAGAGAGAGAAAGGGAGAGAGAGAGAGAGAGAAACATCAACGTGAAAGGGAAATATCAATCGGCTGACTCCAGCACACGCCCTACTGGGGATTGAGCCCACAATCTGGGCATGTGCCCTGACTGGGGATCAGACCAGCAACCTTTCCATGCACAGGACTACCCCCAACCAGCTGAGCCACACCAGTCAGGGCCATTCATCTAATTCTTAAATCTGAAAGTAATTTTAGCAAAGTGTTTAGATTACAAAAAAATATGATTTCCCCAATGGTAAAGAAATATTTTCTTCTTTATGTGAAGTTGTTATTTCTCCTCCTGTTCTACTGCCACTTTCACCAAGTCATTCAACATATTTATTACCTCTTATAATCAAGGACCCCTGTAACAATGAGTTTAGTTGATAAAATGCAAAGGGATGAACTTGCTTTTCACTGATCAGACACTGTTTTATGGTCACACCGTGAGTCCCTGTGGATCCAAATTCCACAAATGGAGAGGAATATCACCCAAGAGAAGGTGCAAAACCATCTTGTCCTAAGTACCCAACTCAAAATGCATTTCCTACAGATAATTCAATGGCTTCAAGTTGCATCTCAATCTTTAGACAAGTTGTTTCAGAAGTTGTTTCATTCATGAGAAAATAACTCATCAGCAGGAATTTTTAAATGGAAGAATGAACCATTCTGAAGACGCTCGTTAATATTTACATGAAGGCTCTTTCTCAGCCCTCACCAACGCCTTACAAATCCCAAATAGCTACATGCCTCCTCTCTGCCAGCGGCAGCATTCCTCTACTAATGGCCACCTGGGGCTCAGTTTATCATTTATTTAGTGGTCCTTGGCTGAACTGGAGAAGCAACTCATCTAGTTACTCAAAATCCACTTTCACTTAGCAAGTGAAATAGCACCCCCATCTTTCATGTCTGAACTTTACAACTGAGCACTAGCATATCCTGTTTTCATATATAAGTTTGTCATGTCCCTGAAGAGCACAGACACTCTTGGTGAGTGGACCAAAACTGACTGAGAACATCTATCCTTTCACCAACATTTTTAGGATCTTCTTGAATTTCTACCTTTAATCATGTTTTTAATTTTCCGTATTATAAGCTCTCTTCATACATTTTCATCAGCATACTTTTTGCCTGTCTTCCCAACCTTTATCTTGCCTTGTGCAATATTTCTAATATTTTGACAAACCCAGAACTATTTTCCACCCCAAGAATAAGCTCATGCTTTCTCCAGAGTTGGGGACAGGGAGTGCTACTTTGGATGGTCTTCAAATATTCCCATTCCTTTAAAACAAAACTTTAACTTCCCAAGGTCCTGTAAGAAGAGAACATGGAGTGAGTTGGGGTAGAATTAGAATACTTCCTTTAGAGCAGGGGTGGGGAACCTTTTTCCTGCCAAGAGCCATTTGCATATTTATAATATCATTTGCAGGCCACACAAAATTATCAACTTAAAAATTAGCCTGCTATTTTTGGTCAAACATTTCATTAACTCACCCATCATGCCTTGGCAGGGCCTGACCAAATGATTTCGCGGGCCTTCTGTGGCCCTCGGGCCGGATATTCCCTACCCCTGCTTTAGAGGCTTAAACCAGTAACTTTAGCAATGAGTGTAATGAGAAGAGCAGAAAACCACAGGAATCAGGCTAAGCCATTACATTAAGCAACACTTTGTAGACATGTTTACAACATATTCCTAATATATGTATGTTTCAGTAAAATGCAGACTTTTAAAGAAATGAAGCAAAACATTTCATAAAAAGTTAGGGAGCTGATATCTAAAGTGTGCAATTTTTCTAAATTACTGTAATTGAAGTTATTGTTGGGTTGTGAGTGGGATGACTTCAAGAGTTCCCTAATTGGTCCCCAAGCATGCCAAGATTTCACCAGATAATGAAATGCTCCCATTAATCCATGCTCCTTTCAAGTCCCCAGAGAAAACTGCTAGTTTCCAGGTTAGTGAAGATGCCAGACCTTTCACTGGTCTGTGTTTCTGATGGGTGAGTTGATGCAGGAAAGAGAAATGTTTACACGCAATGACGGGCTTTTCTGGTGGGTGGGTAGGTGGGTGGGTAGGTGGTGGGTGAGTGGGTGGAGGAGGCTACCAATAATTCATGACTCACAAAGACATTCAAGAAATTTTCCAGGGGAACAGACACATCGAGTTTTATAATTATTCTGTTTACAAAGATATATACCAAGTAACTGCATGGCGAAGAGAAGCATGGTGGCACATGATGTCCTACTCTGGGTTAATGACCTTGCTGAACAGTGATTGTGCTTGCCTCTGTGAACATGCCTGGACATACACGACCAGAGATATCTACATATCACTAGCCCCCAACCCATGCCCCACATGCCAGGAACAAGACCCCCTCACTAATGAGGTGGGGCTATCTAAGTAGTTAAACTCAGAGAAATGGAATAAGTGGGAAAGATGTGATTAAGAGGAAGCCCACTAATTGTCTTAAAGTCCCCATTTACCCTTCACTTAATTTTTCTGTGCGCGGGGTGTTCCACACCTTGGCACATTGGTATTTCAGACCAGATCATTCTCTGTTGTGGTGGCTGCCCCTGCATTGGAGGATGTTAACTAGCATGCTGAGCTTTCTACCCACTAGATCAGTGATGGCAAACCTTTTGAGCTCAGCGTGTCAGCATTTTGAAAAACCCTAACTTAACTCCGGTACCGTGTCACATATAGAAATTTTTTTATATTTGCAACCATAGTAAAACAAAGACTTATATTTTTGATGTTTATTTTATATATTTAAATACCATTTAACAAAGAAAAATCAACCAAAAAAATGAGTTCGCGTGTCACCTCTGACACGCATGTTATAGGTTCGCCATCACTGCACTAGATGCTGGTAACACTCTCCCCCCAGTTGTGACAGCCAGAATGTTTCCAGACATTGCTTAATGTCGCCTGGGGGACAAAATTGTCACTGGTAAAGAACCATTGCCCTAATGTTAACATCTCATATAACCATGGTAATTTGTAAAAACTAAAAATTAACACTGGTACATCACTATTAACTAAACTATAGACTATTTAGATTTCCCCCGTGTTTCTATTCACACCCTTTTTCTGTCTGAAGATCCAAGATACCATATTGCATTTAACAAGAGGAGCACTAAAATTACAAATCAATTTTAATTGATATGAGGTTATTCAGTCTATTTCTTCTGAGGTCACTTTTGACATATATATATATCAAAGACTTTGTCCATTTCATCTAAGTCGTCAAATTTATTGACAAACTCTGTTGTTTGTAATATTTCTTTATTATCCTTTTGTTGTCTGTAGAATATGTGGTGCTACCCATGTTCATTCTGATACTGGTAACTCATACTTTCTTGTTTGATCATTCTGACTAGGTTGGTTGGTTTGCTGTTTACTTTATTAATCTTTTTAAAGAATAAGTAGTTAGTTTCACTTATTTTCTATACTGATCTATTTTCTATTTTAGTGATTTTTTCTGATCTTCACTATTTTCTTCCTTCTACTTTGGGTTTAACTTGGTCTTTTTCTAGCTTCTTAAGATGGAAACAAATTATTATTTGAGATTTCAATATAATTTAAAGCAGGGGTCCTCTGCCGAAACCGGCTTGGCTCAGTGGATAGAGCGTCAGCCTGCGGACTGAAAGGTTCCGGGTTCGATTCCGGTCAAGGGCATGTACCTGGGTTGCGGGCACATCCCCAGTAGGAGATGTGCAGGAGGCAGCTGGTCGATGTTTCTCTCTCATCGATGTTTCTAACTCTCTATCTCTCTCCCTTCCTCTCTGTAAAAAATCAATAAAATATATAAAAATAAATAAATAAATAAATAAATAAATAAATAAAGCAGGGGTCCTCAAACTTTTTAAACAGGGAGCCAGTTCAGTGTCCCTCAGACTGTTTGAGGGCCGGACTATAGTTTTAAAAAAAAACTATGAACAAATTCCTATGCACACTGCACATATCTTCTTTTGAAGTCAAAAAACAAAACGGGAACAAATACAATATTTGTATTTGCATGTGGCCCGCGGGCCATAGTTTGAGGACCCCTGATTTAAAGCTATAAACATACCTGTAAGTACTGATATGGATGCATCCCATAAATTTCTGTATTTTGTTTTCATTTTTTATTACTTAAAGTAATTTTTATTTTATTTTGTGAGTTTTCATTACCCCATAGGTTACTAAGAAGTGTGTTTAAACTCCAAATGTTTGGGGACTCTCCAGACATTTTTTATAGTAATTTTTAATTTAATTATTTTTGGTAAGAGAAAATACTCTGCATAATTTTAATTTGTGAATGTACTGAGTTGTTTTATGGCCCAGGATATGGTTACCTTGGTGACTATTCTACATGTACTTTAAATGAATGTGTATTCTGCTATTGTTAGTTGGAATGGTCCATAAACATCTATTTGGTCAAGTTTATTTATAATGATCAAATTTTCAATATCTTTACTGATTTTTGTTCTTATGTCCTAGTTATCGAATGCCATGTTGGACAATTTTTGTTTTTGTATTACTTTCAATACCTTAAAAATAGTTTCCTTGTAAACTAATACAAAATAACATTGAATGTAAATAGTAATTGAAAAATGAAATTTACAAAATATATATTGTTCTCTGGTCCTTTGGTTTACATAAATTTTCAGAGAAGTCTATAGTCACTCTTAATTTTTTCTTCTATTTTTCCTTCTGGCTGCTTTATGATTTTCTATCATTGATTGTCAGAAGTTTGATTGTGATGAATGTCAGTGTGGATTTTTGTGGGTGTGCTAATGTTGTTCAGGTTTTGTTGAACTTGGATATGTGCTTTACAGTGTTTAACACTGTATTATTGAAACAACTAAAAATTTTGTTGAAAATCAAATAACGTGAAAAATTCTACTCTGATTTCTTCATATATTTTGTGTTTTTCTCTTTTGTGACTTAATGTTAGTTCGTTAGCTTGGTATTGCTCCACTGTGCTATTTGAAGTCTTTTTCCCTCTGTGCTTCACTTTGATGGCTCCCATTTCTGTGTTTTCAAAGCCACCCATCCTTTCTCCTGCAGTATCTAATCCTGTTAATCCAGCAAAAAATTCATTTCAGATGTTGACATTTTTTAATATTCAAAGTTCCATTTGTTTTTTTATATTTCCTCTTCCTTCAATATGTCATATTTTCCTTTAAAAATGCTTATCAGTCCTATAGATTACATTAATAAAACCTTTTTAAAAGTCATTATATGCTGTTTCTATCATCTCTTGTTCCTGGAACTGTTGGCATTAAGTAATTTTTCTCCTACATATTATTCATATTTTTCTTCTAAGAATGTTTTTATTTTCCATGGATCCCAGATATTATGGATTTTGTTATGTTGAATACAGGATTTTACTGAATTTCCTGAAAGGGAGCTTGATTTTGTTCTGTCAAGTAATTCAACAGTTTACGTTAGCTCTACTTGATCCTCTCAAGGTTTGATTACAATTTTTAAGGAAGCATCTATTGAAGTCTCTACTCTAGGGATAATTTAGCACCACTATTAAAGTGTCACTATCCTGGAGTCTCTACTAAAGTCTATGTTAATTCAGTGATATCTCTCTACTCTGTCTGGTTCTGTATGAATTTTGGCTGATAGCTCGCCACTAATTAGTCCTTCCCTGCCAGTTGTTTTTCGTCAGTCCCATGGAATTTCACCCTGCATGTATCCATACTGGTGTTCAAAGATTTGAAAGGACTCTTATGCATATCTCCAGAGCGTATGCACTTCTCTCTCTCGCTCGCTCTTTCGCTCTCTCACTCTCTCGCTCTCTCCAACTATCTTCTAACCAGTGTTCTTTACCTCAAATTCTAGCTGCCTCAGTATCCCTGAACTCTGATCTCTCTTTTCAACTCACTGAGATCACCAGGCTTTGTCTGGTCCTTCCTCCCTGTACCATGGTAGAAAAGATGCTCCCAGGAAAGAAGTTGGGTACACACCGTATTCCTTGGTTTACTTTCTCTCGTGAATCACAGTCATTTTGCCTGTTGTCCAATGTTCAAAAACCCTTGTTTTCAGTAGCTTAGCCAGTTTTCTAGACATTTACAGCAAGAAGGCAAGTCCTGTCACAGATACTCATGTATGGACACAAAAGGAAGTCTCCATGCAGGCTTCTGAAGGGGCTGTCTGCCTCTCCTAGTTTTATTGATGACCTGGCAAGGGTGCTAGATGCCGTACCAGGTACTTTCTTGTGATAAATCAGTTGCCTGCAACTGACGTGTGAGGCTGTTATTCTTTTCAATCATCGAGGGTCCAGAGGTCATAAGGGCAATAACTGATTGGTTTGAACCTCGGTCTTCCTGCCTCTGAGTTCAGTACTTTTTATAATTCAAAAAGCAGTATGTTATTTACAGGGATTTCTGGATGAGTCCTATGGAACTCAGTTTCCTCCCTTAATTTCCCATTCCCCAAGGTATTACTTGGTCTTTAGCCTCCACATTAAGAAGCTCTAAATATTAATGAGCCAATTTAGTAAGAACGGTCAACTGAGGTCCAGTGGGCTGTCTGATTTTTCTCAAGCCGCTAAAAATATTAAACAACAAGGGGAAGTAAGGAAACAAGATTAGCGCTTATGTCTCAGAATATCTAGAATAGCATTT
>NW_005871056.1:18491289-18514550 GCF_000147115.1 Myotis lucifugus
ACACATCTGATCAAGTCCCGCCTACTGAAACCGGCAGCACAGTTGCGGGGGTTCTTGTCCCAGCATCAAGAAGGGTTCAGGAAATCTGGAGAAGGCTGTGCATAGATTAAATAGGAGTCCAGAGATGAAGCATAATTTTGAAAGGCACTGGGGGTCAGAGGAGCCTAGCTGAAAGAGCTAAGATCTAAGTTTTAAGGTCTAAGGTCTAAGGCAGCGGTTCTCAACCTGTGGGTCGCAACCATCAGAAAACACATATAGCATATCAGATATTTACATTACAATCATAACAGTAGCAAAATTACAGTTATGAAGTAGCAACGAAAATAATTTTATGGTTGGGGTCACCACAACATGAGGAACTGTATGCAAGGGTCGCGGCATTAGGAAGGTTGAGAACCACTGGTCTAAGGTCTCAGGTCTCCTCGTCCCAGGACCCCATGCTTTTTATTAACACAATTTGTCCTGAGGCGAGGCAGAGATATACACTTCAAAGGGTATACACAAGCATTGTCAGAATGGAAGAATTAGCCTACGGCTGTTCAGGTGTTTGGCCAGTAGAAGGCAATAACATGTAGATTAAGATGCCCTTTAACTGTCTGGCAGCCAAGCAATAATCCCTTTTCAGGTTTGGGGAAATGCCTTCAGCCATTCCCAGATGCAGCCCGCCTGTCATGCTGGAATTGGTCTCCGGCAAAAGTCCTCGATGCCTCTAAAAGGCCTTTGTTGCTTGGCTGCCGCCTACCTCCTCAGCCTCTCAGTACTTCAGTTTTGGGATATGGGGATAATAATGTCAATATCAAAAATATCACAAAACTTAGGCAAATTTCGAAAACATATTGGCTGTTGTCTGTAGAATACATCTCACTGCCAGCACGTAGTAGGCACACAACAAATTTGTTTTACCGTACGCCTCTGGGCAAATTATTAACTCTTCAGGGCCTCTGTTTTCTCAACTAGAAAACAGTGGGATTAGATAAAACCAGTGCAAATCAAACTGTGTTCTGTTGGGTGTCCAAGTAGGTGTTTTGGGGGTTCTGCAAATTTTTATTTTTATTTTTTTGTAGGTGCTATGACTGACATAAGACTGCTGTTGTCATCTGTGAGCCCTGGAATTCATATGGAAAACAAAACCTCAGCAAATAGAAATCAGTACTTAATTGAACATGAAGTCCTAAGTTCAATTTTTTTGAGTTTGAAATATATTTCATCAAAAGGACCTCATGTATTAATGTTAATACATGTAAAATATTAATTTAATGTTTTATATATTGATATTCCAAGTATTTTTTTTGTAGAAAAATAAAGGCTCTGAAGCTATAAAAGTCATATCTATAGCCCTGGCTAGTGTGGCTCAGTTGGTTGGGCATCCCTGCCGTGCAGGAAAAGGTCATTGGTTCAATTCCCGGTCATGGTGCATGCCCAGGTTGCAGGCTCAATCCTCAGTAGGGGGCATGCGGGAGGCAGCCCGTCGATGTTTCTCCCTCTCCTTTCCTCTCTCTAAAATCAATACAAACATACTTTTTAATAAGTCATAGCTCTAAACATTTATACAATTATAAAAATCACCTGTGCCTGTCTTCTGAATTGGGGCCCAGGGGTGTTTATAATAGACCTCAGAAGATCCCAAACACTTATGATTAAAGGAAAGTCACTCAATAGCCTGTATCTTTTCAACAGGAACACTGTTCATTACCTGGGCAGACAATTGCTGACTTTTAAACATGTGGATTGTTTGCCTGAAGAGGTAGAAAAAAATGTTTCCACTTTGGAGCAAATGGCACCATCCTGTATTACCCACAGCAGCCAAGACACTCAAACACCAGAGCCAACAACACAATGGGACTGCCGCCGGCCTCCTGAGCCCGAGAGCAGGGACCGGGCTTGCACTGCTGAGGGTATTACTTCTAGATGCACTAGGAACAAGCCCTTGAGGCGATTGCACTCTCTCCTGCCTAAATAATGAGATCCAGTTATTCCGAATCATTGTGTTCTAGCAATCAGAACTGCCCTGGGGAAATCAACAAGGTCATGGTTACACCAGCTGAGACACTGCAACATCCTAAACACGGAAGGTTTCAGAGGTGGTTGTGACAACAGATTAGATCGGAAGAAACTTTGATAATCGCCTCCCACGCATGGCTTAATGAGCAAACATCGAGGAGTTTCAAAGTCTCAGCAGTGATCTCAGCCAATCCTGTCAGGTGGTAAGGAAACAGGCCCGGAGGAAGGACATGGTTTCGACCGGCAATGTGGTAAAAATACTAGACGCAGCCTTAGTCTCCCGGCCCTTTCTATTACACTCTACATATTCAATGTACCTATTCTGAGATCTAATTGAATTGTAGCGCCTGGTCTAGTAAAGAGAATATCCCATTGCTAGGAGCCTGGTGAACAAATCATCTAAATGACTCTCCCACTGAAAAAAACCAAATGCTGGTAAATACTTTAAAATCTTCCTAAACGCAAAGATGATTAAACAAGAAAATAAGAGAATGCTGAGGCCAAAAGCTAAGCGAAGAGGTAGAACACTGAAGTCAGCTTTTGCCTTTAGGATAACTATTAACTCTGCTGAGTTGACCACTGGTTTTCATGTTTGCCAGGTTCAAAAGACAAGTTCAGGGGCACCCAAGGTCTTGTGTTGGACCTGCCCCAGAAAGCTAGAAACCCAAAGATTGTACTTTCAGAAAATGGGTGTATTGGAAAAATTGTGCTCTCTGCCAGGGGACTAAAGGAAGGTTATCTTGCTGTAATATTGACTCTGAGAAAGAAAAACCCACCCCAGAATCTGTAACCCACAAGACAGCCTTCCTGCGAGCTCACCGCCTGAACTCACACTACACGGGAGGCCCACCAAACCTCATGCCAAGAAGTTAGCTTAAATTGGTCCCATTCTGGTAGCACACCCAAACACTTGGCAGATGCAAAGAAAATCGTTCTTGGGATAATCCACACTCATCCCAGGCTTCAAAGAATCCCCATTGGCAATATTTTAAGAAATGGATTCTTAAAATAGAGATTCATTTAAAATATACAAAAATAAGCAGATACAGACTCGCAACGATTTCAGATACTGAAATATCAGACACTGAAATAAAATATTCATACCATTTAAAGAAAGAAAACAAATTGCAAATATACAGAAGAAATTATTTTTTAATCAGCAGGTTTTTCAAAAAACTAAACTGGTAATAAAAATATAATACTTGATATTAAAAACTCAAAGAATGATCTCAGAGGGGAGGAGTGGGGGAGGGGAAGAGATTAACCAAAGAACTTAATATGCATATATGCATAATCCATGGACATGGGTAATAGTGTGGTGAAGGCCCGGGGTGGGGCAGGGGCTGGGTGGAGGGGGGTAAAGTGGAGTGGGGGGACAGGGGTCATTGGGACATCTGTAAAAAAAAATAAAAAAAAACTCCAAGAATGCTCTGTTTCAGGCGAGGAGCAAGCAAGCCCACTGCACCTCTCTCTCCCACTGAAGGAAGCTGTAAAACCTGGACAGAATGCATGGAGCAGCTCCTAGCAGCTCAGACAAGAAAGGGGTAGCATGAGACTTGGGGGAGAGGGCCAGAATGTGAAGTTCAACCGAACCAGTGGGGAGTTCAGCATTTTTTCCCACTGGCATCTTCCAGCCTGGAATCCGAACTGAGTGTGAGTGCTGACGGAAAACACTCCAGAGAGGGAAAGGGTCTCCTGACACTCGAGAAATAAGAGAAATCACCCAGTTTTTCCTCTTCTTTCTGTCCTCCGCACCACAGCACGCAGTCTCACAGCCCCGAAGGCAGCTGCCACAGCAGCACCAAAAGGCACCCGGGAGCCTCAAGCTTGATCAGACAATTGGACTTCCCAGTGGGTGGCGTGGGCACCCATAGCTCTTTTTCCTCTCTTTCCTCACCCTGCTTGGTCCCAGATAAGGATCATAATGGCCCAAAACTGGAAGCAACCCAAATGCCCTGTGATGGGTAAATGGAGAAACCAGTGGTGGCACATGTGAGAATACTACACAGCCACAAACAAGAGCAAATGATTGGCAGTCTCAGCAGCTTGGCTGACTCTCAAATGCTTCAGCCTGAGTGAAAGAAGCCAGTCTCTAAAAGCTTACAGGCTACATCTGATTCCATTACGCAGCATTCTGGAGGGGTAAGTCTGATGGACAGCAGATCGGTGACTGCCAGGGCCTCCAGGTAAATGACTTACGAAGAGGCTTGCCTAGAGAAGAACCTTTTACTTATCAAAGCTACTGAATGTTCTCCACTGGTTCGTAAGGTCCTGAGAGCCCTGTCGTTGGAGCCAGGTAAAGCCCACCCAGGTAACCATATATCGGGGATTTTTTTTGAAGGAATTCGTGCTATAGAGTTTGGACAGGTGCCCACCAAACAGTTCATTCTGCCTCTGAGAGATTCTAAATAAAGTCTAGTTTGTATTAAAGTATTCCAGGCCACATCTAACATTAAACAAACACAATCCCTGCACTTTGGGGGTTGAAAAGCCCTCAACAAATAAATACTTTTTTTAAAAAATATTTTTTGTGCAATGGACACATTTTTATGGCAATGCCAACTTTATAGTAACTGCTAGGTTAAGTTCAATTATGGAGACAGGTAAATTTAAGACATGTTCATCATCCACTAGAAGTGTATCATACTGCTAGGAAAACGGGTCATGAATACCTGAAAAGGTAAGTAACATACAAGAGTTAAATAATAATAATGCACAGAAATTATATAAGAGAGACCATGAGTAAGAGCACATGTAATTGCCAAATCTGATGTACAGGTAGTAAGGGATATGGGGAGCAGAGGGGAGATTACTGGACATCTCCCATACACCCACCCAGAACCCCTCTCTTCCCGGTCTTAACTTGCTGTGTCCCCCAAGACTGACGCATATGGATACATCAACAGACTCTCTCGTTTCCAGATTCTGATGGGATTCAGTCCATGGGAGGCCCCGCAGGAGATCAGGGGCTGGAGGAGTGAGGTGAGCATGACTATTCCCTGGTCCCAGCCCCGACCAGCCACTGAAGGCTCCTATCAGGTGTCTACCCCTCTAAAGCCCCCTACATTCAACTTTCTACTTCTCCTCCCCTTGTTGCCTTTGTCTCATTCAAATCTAGACCTATTCCTGTCTTCCCTCCAGCTAACAGGCACAATCGCCCTCATTTTCTAGTTTCCTCAAGCTGAGAAAAATCAACAGAAATCATAATTTATATGTATTACTCCAACCTCACCACTTGGAAAAGAAAACAACAACAAACAAACAAACGAAACAACACCTAAGCAAGAACTCTGCACCTGCATCTCTAGGTTGTCAGGTAACAGAGCTCACCAGTGACCTCTGGTGGCAGGAACAGCTGGAGGGGCGCCACCAGGCGGGGAGCTGCTAAAACCCAGTCTCCCACTGAGGAAGCCCCGAACTGAAGGGGAAAGACAGAAGCCAAGCCCTCCCGATTCTCTTCTGTTTTCTTCCCCCAAAAGCACAAGGGACAAGACACAGCCCGGTAAGTCCCGAGGCTCCCTGGGCCAGTCATCCTCCCGGGGGAAAGAGCCTTCCGAGGAGGAGCCCATGGGAACTGCAGGGGGTGTTGTCTGTTCGGCTCCTCAAGTGATGGAATGATATGCACCACCGATGGGGACGTCCACCCACCATTAGAACCTCTGCTCTTGCACTGTGGCTCTCCAATTAGCATGCTTCAGAGTTACCAGCAAAACTGGTTAAAACACAGATTTCGGGCCCTTAACCCCAGAGTTTCTGATGCAGAGTCTGGGGTGGGGTCTGAGAATTTGCGTTTCTAACAAGTTCCAGCAATGCTGCTGCTGCTGGTCGGGGCCCACACTGAGAACCACTGGCACCCACCCGGTGACCAGCCGGGGCCTCACTGGGTGCTCTCGGGAACTGAAAAGGACAGACGACTGACTCGCTCCCCAGATATTCTGATGTAACTGGCAGGGGGCAGCCTAGGCACTGGGGTTTTTCAAAGCTCCCTCAGGTGATGTCTGCGTGTTGCCAGTGTGAGACCCACTGGTGCTGACCTTACACTCAAGCCGCCCAGGTCCTGCCCAGTGAACCTGCCCTCTGCCACCTCGGGCAGAAGGTGCCTCCAGGAAACCACAGGCGAGGGGTTGGGTTTTCTGCCTGGACTCGGATACCTCGCAGTTGGGGCATTGCCTCGGGGCTCCAGGGTGTTCCCTTCTCCTAGTTGGTGAGAGCAGCTCCTCCTTCATCCTTTCCTGTGCTGTCCTTCCTCCTAAGGTTTCATCTGAAGAAAGACCACAGGACGTATCTGAAAAGCATTCGTTTCAGAGGAAGGGCTCTAAACTGAAAACCAGCAGCCTCGCCTCCAGCTATGTAATCATGTAACCTCTGAGCCTCAGCTTCACGTGCTCATCTCTACAAACAACAGCTGACACTTGCATAGTCGTTTGCGGTTACAGTTCTTCATAATATACACCAGCTGGCAATTTGCTTCACGTGACCGTCACAACAACTCGGTGAGATCAGTGCTATCAGAGAAGCTGTTCTGGAGCTGGGAGAACCACCTAAAATTCAGTTTGGGTAACACACCTACATTTATCCAGCAAAGGTGCTCAACCCAGATCTTCTGAGTACAAATCCTGATTCCTTTTACATCATGATGCTGCCAGTAATGTCTTCTCTGCCAGGACTGGCATGGATCCCTGTCTCATTTCCTCTTCTCCACAAAAGGGGAGCGATTTTCTACAGGCTCGGCCCCTCCATGAGAATCTGGGACTCATCTCCTCCAGGGACAGGCAAGAAGGGGTGACTTAAAGGCACTGGTTCACAAAGCATTTGCACACCTGGTAACTTGTTAGAAACGCCAACTCTCAGGCCCCACTCCAGACCTTCTGAGTCATAAGCTCTGGGGGTGGCCATGGGTCTGTGCTTTAACAAGGGCAGGTGATGACGTACAATGAAGCCTGAGAGCTACTGGTGAGCGACCTCTAACGCAATGTCAGGAGCTTTGTGCCCTAGTAAACCTGGTGACACAGTCGTGGTGCTGAAGCAGGCTCCTACGGGCTCTCAAGAACCAGTTGTTCAATGTTCAGGATTTTTGCAAGCTGGCATATTTACACCATGGAAATTGGCAAACACTATAATCAGAGCTCCCCACCTCCCCTGCTTGCCCACCAGAGAGCTCATTTACCAGCACACAATTACAATAACAATGATCACGGGTCTCAGTTCTCATAAGGGGGCTGCAACCTTATTCCTAAGGTCAAGATTCTACCTTGAGGAGAATGGGCCTTGTCTTGATTATGTCAGGTGCCCCACCTGTTCCAGAGAATGCCCAGCCAAGTATGCTTAAAATATTTAATAGCTTGCCATGGTTTTGAGACTAGAGCACCAAATCCCTCCATTGTTGGACTTAACTTCTATGCCAGTCTCATCTCTAATCATGCCCCCTGTCTACACTAGGCTCCAGCCACACTGCAAACCACCCCCCATTTCCCTACTTCATTGTGCCATCTCTACTGCTGGTCCCTGCACATGCCACTCCCGCAGCCTGGAAAACCCTCCCCATCCCATTTATTCTCTCGGTCTGCACTCACATACAATCTCCTGCAGAAGTCACCGTCAGACCTCTTCCCTCCCAACCCGCCCCTGGCCACTCCCTACCCCCCACCCCAGCCTGGGCTGGGTTATCACACCCACTTCCTCTGTTCTCCCAGGGCACCTAGCAATGCCCTCATCAAAGTACTCACCACCTGTCTAAACAGTATTGTCCTGCTGCTTGTCTCTCTCTGTAACTAGAGTATAAGCTCCTTAGAAGCACAGCCATGTTTCAATCACTATCATATTACCAGTTCAGTGCCTGGTGAGTGGTAGGTAGGCAATAAATGTTTATCTGAGTTCATGAAGGTCTTCCCTCGTTCTAATCTTTTATCCGCCTAAATCTCCAGATACTACACTTCCTAGACTCCCCAAAGCCATGCTCCACAAACTTCCATTCACCATCTTGGACTTTCTGGATAGGAGTCGCCACCCTGGACAATCACCAGCTCATCCCCACAGTCCCCATCCATGTTCAGCCTGCCTAGTGATTTTTCTTTCCAAATTTACAGCTGGATACGTATCTCTACTGTCACACAAAGCCATCCTCTCCAACCTCAGTCTAACTGTGGTCCCACAGAAATTTATCCATGCCAGTCCACCAAATCAGGGTGTCTTTAAGATCTAAAACTTCATGACACCTGCCTACCAGATTACCAACCCATTATCTTTGCCTGTTCCCAACAGAACTATGTGCTTTTATTCATCAGAGACACACAGTTGAATGAACATAGTAGCCCTATTCTTAATAGCCCAAAACTGGAAACAATTCAAATGACCAACCACAGTAGAATGCAAAATAAACTGTGGCATATTCATGCAATAGAATATAGTACAGAGCAACGAGACTGAAGTACAGCTATCTGCAACCAAATGAATGAATCACATAACAAGATGGAAAGAAGCCAGGCATAAAGGACTGCATACTATATGGTTTCATTTATGTGACATTTCAAAAACACATGAAACTAATGTATGGAGTTAGACCTCGGGACAGCAGGATGTTAATGCCTGAAGCGGGAAATGGGGGCTTCTAGGATGCTGGTAATATGCTGTCTCTTGATCTAGGGGCTGGGTACACTGTAAGTCTGAAAATTCATTATTTGATTGATAACTGATAATTTGTACATTTTGTAGGTACATTATTCTTCAATAAAAAGTTCTCATTTAAAAAGTTAAAATGTCTAAGGCACTGTGCTGGGTGCAGTGTGGGGAGACAAAAAGTATCAGGCAGGTCTTCTCTGGCTTTTAGACTGTTAGGGAAGACTTAGGCTATGCACATCTGAAAACAAAACCAGCAGTCTAGACTGTGAGTGACAAATGACCAAAGCTCATCAGGGTGTTTATGTCCTGATCATGCACATGTCTCCCTAACTCCACACACAGTGACGTCAGATAAGTAGCTTGCAATCAGCCAAGATGAGGATATTTACATCACAGAAATGCTACAAATCAGGGCTTTCCCCACAGCGAGCTTATTGATAAACACCAGCACACGACTAGCTACAGAAACCTAAAGTATTACTGGAATTAGCATAAGCATCAACATCTCTGCATATCTTAGCCCCATCACAGCCCAGGGACAAAAAATGCAAGCTTTAAAAAAAAAAAAAGTTCTAGAACCAATCTTTCCACAACATAAGAAATACAAAAGTGCCAACAAACTCTCAGCTCTGGGATGCATCACTCTACTGCCCTCTAGTGGTGCATAAACTCTTGCATGCTCTTCCAGAAATTGGGTTCAACCCAACAAATTCCAGGCACCACACGTATAGTCCTTGGTTTAGTTTACAATGCCTATTGCTGAATTCCATGGATTCTATACATTCTGTAAATTACAGAGAGATAGAATCGATGGGCCATATTAATATACAAAGCATCAAAATTTATCTTGCCAGAATATGCAAGGATTGGAAACAAAACATCATCCAGAGAATAAAGTGCATATACCATGATGTCAGTGCAAGCCTGACTCAGCAACCCAGTCTAACCCAGCATGCTATTTACAATTTACAAGAAAGCGTGAATTTTAGCTATCCCACTAAATAAATAATGCATCTTGTTCTGTGAGAATCATATAGTGAATAATACATCAGACTCAGGAGATCTGAAATCTAGAACAAAGAATGAAACTGGAGAGAATTTTGAGTGACTCGAACTGTGTGCTCGAAGTTATGCAATATTACTAACATTCACACGGCGTAAGTGCATGGTGCATTTTAAAAAGTAGAAGAAAATGAAAAATGGTGTGGAGAGAATAGCTTTGATTTCTTAAAAGTAAAACAGGAACTATCTCTGTTTGGGAATTACGCATGAAAGAATGCAAAGGAACGTATTGTTAGGAAGTGTTTAATTCCTTAGACATAGTAGGATATTAAAGTAGCTGAGAACATTCATTTGTTGATCCTCACGGTGTCCGCAGGAGTTAGGGAGAGCAATCTACAGCCAGCATACGGGGGAAGGGCAGAGGGCAGTTCAAGTGGCCTCCAGCACATGCAACCAGCCGATTCTTCAAATGTGCCCGGACACTCCAGCCCCAGGGCCCAGCTCAAACCACAACCTGATGTTCCTTTCACTATTGCTGGTGCACTGAATTTTAGAAGATATTGCTTTTTTTTTTTTTTCTTAACTGACAAGAAACCAAACCAGGAAGAGCAAAAAAGAACAATGTTGCTATGGTTTCTGTAGCCAGCTATGGGGAGTTGGACATTCCCAGCCTGCATCTGTAGATGCCTGGGTGGGTATGATGTATTTATTAGAGGAGATATCCTTCCAGGCTGCCCAGAAGCCCTCCTTTGACTGTGTCTGCTTACAGACCCCGCCCCTGGACACAAAAGGGGCACATGACCCAGATCTGGCCAATCACAGCACACCATTACTCTGGATAAACTGAATGAGCAAGGAGTGAGCTTATCACTAAAGCAGAGCCAGTTCAGACTGGTGAACACACAGCCTAAGGAGGTTTATTTTATCTGAAGCCCACATAGCGGGGAAAGAGGCAGAAAATAGAGAGCAAGGGAGATGGAGCCCCCACAGCAGCATCTGAGCTCCAGGTTTACTATGCCAGGGGCAACACACACACACACACACACACACACACACACACACACACACACACGACTTCTCAGCTGCATAGCCCCAAATTCACTTTTTAATGTATGCTTGAATTTTTTTTTCTGTCGGTTACAACTGAACAATCTAACACACTAGGGATGGGGTTCATATTGCAGGTGTCAAAAGATCAACCTCGTCTGGATACTGGCTTTCAGCAGTGAGTCTGGGGAAAAGAAAGGGATTGACAAATGGTAAAGTCTAATGAGACATGAAGGGTCACAAGTAAACACACAGCCTCCTTAGAAAGCATCCATCACTCTCGAAAGGGAGGGAAGTGGGTTTGTTTTAGGTTTACAACTCCACCTTTACAGATCCGAATACTGAGTCTCTAGATGTTAAACATCATTCAACTATTGATTCTCCTAAATCAGGGGTCCTCAAACTTTTTAAACAGGGGGCCAGTTCACTGTCCCTCAGACCGTTGGAGGGCCGGACTATAGTTTAAAAAAAACTATGAACAAATTCCTATGCACACTTCACATATCTTATTTTGAAGTAAAAAAACAAAACGGGAACAAATACAATATTTGCATTTGCATGTGGCCCGCGGGCCGTAGTTTGAGGACCCCTGTCCTAAATAGAGAGGAATACTACTACTAACCAGTATGTACAAAGCTGTTTTATTTTTTTTAAAATATATTTTATTGATTTTTTACAGAGAGGAAGGGAGAGGGATAGAGAGTTAGAAACATCGATGAGAGAGAAACATCGATCAGCTGCCTCCTGCACATCCCCCACCGGGATGTGCCCGCAACCCAGGTACATGCCCTTGACCGGAATCGAACCTGGGACCTTTCAGTCTGCAGGCTGACGCTCTATCCACTGAGCCAAACCGGTCCCGGCGAAGCTGTTTTATTTATAGTAACTCAGTTGAGCCTTGAAACGACCCCAGGTGAAGATTGTTACCTCAACTTAACAGATTAGAAAATGGAGGCACAGAGAGTTTAAGAATTTGCCCAAAGTCCCACAGCTAGGAAGTGATAGAGCTGGGATGTGCGTCAGATGTTTCCAGCTCTGGAATCCAAGCCTTTAATAACCGGGCTACACTGCCTCTCATTAAGCGCAGAAAATGGAAGCATTGGGATTAAAAGTCAGATGTACTGGATTCGACCTTCTGCCCCTCGTTTTGCCCTGAAAAAATAGTGCCTGTGCGGTCCATGGGGAGGAAGGGGCTTTGTCACATGTTCCTCTCCGTGGTCTGTGCATATGTGGACACCTCTTCAACCCACATTGGCCTTATTGCTTTTACACACTGATCTTGTTCCTGCCAGGACTGAGTGTTGCCCCAAGAACATCAATTTAAGGTAACTGTGTAGATGCAACTTCCTTACTTCAACCAATACCACCCCTCAGAGAACTCCACAGTCAGGTAAGGCCATGGCCTGACCACCAGTCCTGTCTAGCCAGCCTGCCAACTAAGTCATCAACTGAAGGTCACAGATCTAAGCCCAAATATGGTCTTCTCCCCAAAGTCCTCATGTCTGTCACATGGAACAATAAAATCTCCTAATCTGGTTCTTGATCTTAGACTCCATTCATTCATTCATTCATTCATTCATTCATTCCCTTGTCCCTCCCTTTCCTTCCCTAATCACCAATCCCTGCTTCTTACATGTGTCCCAGGCAATTCCATTCCAGTTTCCTCCACACCAACCCCAGCCCCTGTCTCATCCTGGACGGTTAGAAGAGTACAACACAGTTTCATTCATTTATCCATGGTTTCACCTAATTTTCATAGTTCTACTATATGCCAGGCTCTATGCAAGGTGAGCCCAAAAGGAGATAATCCCCCTGACTTCATGTAGCTTCCTTAAATACCAGTTGGAAATTGTGTCTTATATCAAACCACCCAAAGCTGCCCATTACCTACAGAAATGAGCACCTAACCTCATATCCTTCATTCAAGGTCCTGAAACTCGGCCCCAACCTAACTTACCAGCCATATTTCCCACTATTCTCTCCATGTGCTTTTGTCCCATACATGCCACAGTCATCAAACTCACCAGTGGTTAGCACTGACCCCAGCTCCGGGAGTGTCCCTACTGCCACCTCCTGATGACCAGCAAGCACTAAGCATAAGGACTGTGTTTTATAATACTTTATGATGTCAAGAACCATGTCCTGCACAATGACATATCCATCAATTCCCTCCACAGGAGTTTTGGATCAGGCCTGACAAAGCCATCATTATTCAGACAAATGCTGCCCTCAAACATTTTATGCTTGCAAAGTCCTGTAGAGAAGGGAGGCTCTTTACAATCCGCACAAAACAGTATATCCACCCTCCCAGAATCCTGTGGAGTAACTTGTATTTGTGGAGGAGGAGGGAGGGAGAAAGTCACATGAACAGCAAAGTCTGGCAACTTCAAAGAAACCCCCAGATTCTGAGATCTGGAAGCTGCTGAGTCTGCCTCGTATCCGGTGTTCTAACTCATCCACTCCACTAAATGGAATGTAGACACACAATAGGCAGAGCCCAGGACTGGTGCCCACATCACATCTCGGAGTCAGACACAAGCCAGCAGAGGAAGACCGTCTATAAAAACTCTGGTTCTTTCTGGTCCTGCATTTGTCAGTTACCAAGGAAACAACATGGAAGATTGTGCTTAGATCCTCGATGTCTAGGCCAGGTGGTCCATGGTCTTCCCGAAATGACTTTCAACACAGCCTGTCCAGAAAACACATGAATGCCAACTTCCCCTTCCCAAAAGGTAGCCACCAAGGATACAGAGTATTTTTCTTAAACTTGACAAGCTTCTAAAAGTTGAATAAAATAGGTCTGCTGAAGGCCTTGGAAACCATTGTTAGCCTCTGTTTGCAAAGTAGTAAATATTAAGTCAGACAAATCAAAACATACTACCCTGACCTGGTAATTACATGGCCAGTAAAGTTGCCTGCAAATTTGTAAGATATTCCTCAAATACAAATTCAGGTCAGAATTAACAATAGCCCTAACCTTGCTTGCCAACCAAGATGTATAAGAAATGGCATATCAAAGTCACCAAATTGGAAGAAAAAGGAGAGGTGGGGGCCTCGTGTTTTCAAGCTTTCAAATCCTTGAGATGATCAGCCCAGCAAGATAGAACTGAGCTGCGGCTAACTTCAATATTAAACTGAGGGGATATTTTGCTGCAGTAATCGTTGATAATGTGCCTCCCTCACCCCAAGCTGCAAAGATTTTGCTAGGAAAAAATAAGAAGGCTCAGTGTGTGTGAAGAAAGCATATTGGTTTTTAAAATATTGTAAAGTATGTGTCTGCCATTGGAATCTTCGCTATTTATGGAATCACACTCAAGTGTGACACCACGGTTTTCTGAAAAAAGAATAGGAAATAAAGGAGAAGGCGCCAATATGAGTGAGTAGAGTGTTGTGAGTTTGCTTGGATTTCTCAATCTCTATTTTAGAGTCATGGAAATAATGCTTCCCATTTTATTCTGGACTTGACTACTCTGCATTTCTAGGTCTCCTAATGGCATCGTGCATGACTGCTAAAATGAGTGGAGGACTAGACTTTCAGGTGAATGATGTTGCCAGGGAAACTGCCCACCTACCATCCCAGTATGTCTGTCTCTGATATAACAGACAATTCTGTACGTATGCCTTTTCTCCCATTACACAACAGAGCTGGAAATCTGTCCTCAAAAATTTTATAGTAGCAAAATACTAGAGAAAAGATGGGATCTTTACAATCCACACCGAACATTGCCTCTACCTGTCAGGCATTTTTCCAGAAACCTACAGAGAAGCTGACATCTGTGGAATGGGAGGGAGGGAGAAAGAAAACACAGACAGCATGAGCTGCTGGTAACCCACAGACCCTGATAGACTGTGAGCTGGACGCTGCAGAGCCTGCATCCCACCTGGGGCTTTAACTCATCTACTCACACAAATAGAATTCAAAGCAGTCCTTCTAAAGGGATAGAAAAATGACAGGGAGTTTTGTCCTTTCTCCCCACTTAATATCAGCAGAATCTTTATATGGAATAACCTTTCCCTTTGGGCTCTTCCTCCAGAGGGTTTCAAATAGATGGGAACACCCTTCCTTTGCCCTTTCCAGAAAAAAAATAATGCAAAATGGAGCTGATGTATGAGAACCCAGACATTTTTAAGTTCTGAGGGAAAGGACCCTTCTGAGACTGAGTAGGTACCTACAGGTCTCTATGACCTCCTACCATTTTTCAATTTCTGGAGTCTTATCTCATGTCATTGTACCCATACCACCTCTTCTAGCTCCCATTTATATAAAATTCACCACCTCTAAGTTTGCAAATTCTGGGGTTTGGTCTAGAGATGAGACAAGTGATGGGAAGGAGAGAATAAAATATTTGCAATAGCCACTTTTTCACACTGCTCAGAATTCTGCCCTGGAACTAATGCTATCCCCTAAGATAATCTCCAAGAATACAAGAGAAGAACATCCAAGGTAAGGCCCCTGACCCTTACGCCATGATGTGTGGCAACGGCCTGCTCACCTGCCTGCATGTCAGGGCCAGCCTGACAGGTTGAACCGGGCTGAGGTAGGGAGGTGGGAATTGAGAAAAGAAAGAAAGACGGGAGAGTGGGATGAGGAGGACTACAGGTCCATCGAGGAACTGCAGTAAGTTTATTAACCACACAATGCCTTTTATACACAAGACACTGAATAGGAGGTCTGTCAAGAGGAATGTATTCTTTGTTCCTCTTAATCTCTAAGGGAGAGATAGAGCAGAAGGACAAATTCTCGGTACAGCAAATCTCAGTAAATAGTTACAGACTTCTTGGTAAGCCGTGAACGGCTGTTCTCATTCTACAAAGGTTGCTCTCATTCTACTGATAACCGCCATCCAAACAAGTCTGGGAAAACTGTATGGGTAAGGGTCCCAGCCTTGCTAGCCCCTTCGGGTGCAAGGGCCGTGTCAGCTTACACCCCGTCTCCAACACCTGCACCCTCTCCTGGCACAGGGAACATGCCCTAATACAACAATGTCCTCATTTAAGCAGGCCTGGCTCACCTTGGCAACAAGATTCGATCCTTAGGAATCTGTACCTGCCTAATATTAGTATCCTGACCAGTATAGATTAGCCTAAGAGGGTGTGTGTGTGTGTGTGTAGGCTACTCAGAAAATAAAATTATCTGATGTGTAGCCCACAGCACTGCCTCAAGGGAAATATTCTCAATTATTTAATATGCCACAAACTTCTTTGAGAAGTTTTTTGGGGGGGTTTTAATATATCTTTTTTATTGATTTCAGAGAGGAAGGGAGAGGGAGAGAGAGAGAGAAACATCGGTGATGAGGGAGAATCATTGATTGGCTGCCTCCTGCATGCCCCCCACTGGGAATTGAGCTCATAACCCAGGCATGTGCCCTGACCAGGAATCAAATTTTGACCTCCTGGTTCATAGGTCGATGCTCAACCACTGAGCCACACCAGCCAGGCTCTTTGAGATGTTTTGAAAGCTAAGGACTCTTCTGAGAAGCCACAAACACAAAACAGTTTTATATCATTTCCAGGTGTTTGTGGAACCGAACCCAGGGATCCTGGACACCAGGTTGAAGACCTGTGTTCTAGCCCAGGAGCAAGTGGACTGAGGAGCTAAGAGTCATGACCGAGAGCAGAACCAGTCCCTGCCTCTGCTTAAAGGCAGAGGAAGAAAGGGGGAGGGGAAAGGAAAGGGGTCCTCTCAGCCAGAGGTAAGTTACACCTTGAGCCACAGTTGGCCATCTTTGAGATGGGCCAGATTGTCAGGACTTGGGTGATGCTACTGCCACCTAGTGGGAGAGACCAGGGATGCGACTAAAATCCTACGTTACCCAGGAGAGGCCCCAACAATAAGGAATTGTCTGCCACAAAATGCCAACAGCGCTCAGGCTGACAAACCCCGTCATAAAGGGATGAAAGAGAAAGACAGAAAAACAGGTGCTTAGCAGTGTGTTCTGCAAAGTCACGCTGGACTCTCCCTGGAGTGTGGTGAGGCCACCGAAGGGAACACCTACTGCAGGCCTGGGTGGGCTCTTACAAACCCGTCTCTGGTGACTGCTGTCGTTGGAGGCTCTCCAGCTTGGCACGTGCCACTGACTTCCATACGCCGAACTCTAACCGTTCGCTCATCCTGCCAAACTCCTACCTAATCCAGCTTTAGCCAAATTGCCAAGAGAGTGATGGCCACTAAGGATAAAAAGTTTCCACTTGCTGCAATTCACAAGAAAGGCCACTCCTTTCCAGCAACTATTACGTTCAAACGAAAGTGCATTTAGCAATCCTACATTGTCCTGGCTCTGGGAGACCTTGTATCAGTCATTGTACTTCTCACGCCTCAGTTTCAATTTCCATCGCTTAAGTCATAAACTCTACCACACCAGGAGAGGCTGCCTAGAAAAGAGGTTGGGAGCCTGGGTTCCAGAGCCAAAATGATGGCTCAAAGGCCACGTCTGCCACTCGCTAGCTGTGAGCCCTATCTCTTTGTTCAGCTTCTCTGGGCCTCAGTCTCTCCATCTGTGAAATGGGAATAATGTCACCTACTTCATGGAGTTCTGAGAATTAAAGAAATATTACATGTAAAGTGCTTACATTATGCTGGGACCGTTGGCTGTCACCATCATCATCATCATCTGTATGTAGGGAGAATGTGAGATTTAGAAGAACTTGCATAAAATAGAATAAGATTTTTTATTAGCTATTTGCCATCCAAATGGCAAGGTACCCACTTTTCAGTACATGTGTTTTTAAATTTGAATCAAACATATGTTTGCTAATTATCCTCTCTGTGTTTGCAGAGAGCTAGCTCATATGTCAATATTATTTTAGAAGTACTGCTCCCGCTGTTCACTCTAAATTGGGGGGAGACGGAAATTAAAAGTTTCCATTAAAATGCCAAAGTGGCAAAACAACACAACGGTATTTGTTCAGAAAGGTTTGGAGAAATAAAAGGGACTCCCAAGCTTGTCTTAACTGATTCAGTAGTGTATTCTTCAGACTGCTTTCATCGCTCCTGGCAGCGACAGCAGAACATCCAAACGCCTTCACCAAACGTGCCGCCATCTGGCCCAGCCGACCTGCAGCACGACCACCTCGCCCACTGGCCTCCATCTGAGCCAGTTTCCTGCCAAACCCTGAACACTTCGTTTACCCTCCCTCTGCTACCACTGTTGACCCACAGGCCCAACGCACCCATATCGCCACCTTCTTAAGTTTGCTCTGCCTCCCTGGCCAGTGCCCCCGATGCCCTGAAGAAGACTCAGAGCCCTCCACCTCCTCCTTCAGCACCTCGAACAGCATCTTCTCCTCCTCTGAAGTCCCTTCATCTTTGATTCACGCCTCGAAGGTGCTTCTAAACCAGTGACCCTAATGACGCCGCACAGGACAGTGGAGACAGACGTCTCCCTGTGAGCTGGGAAGTGACAGAACGGGGAAGCATCCGAAATCGATTCTGAGTTTGTAATCTAGGGCTGTGAGTGAGCAATTCCCTCTGGTTTAATCAATGGTCGAATGACACTGCTCATTTCAGAAACCAAGTACACAAGCCCCATCCCCTCAAAATCAGACACAGTCCAAGTCAAATTTTGCTGGCAGCTTCAGAGTCGTGGAACCAGAGGCTTGGCGGGCTTAGGAAAACCATCGTCTTTCCAGTGATCTGCATGGTCATGATTGGCAGGCCTTGGATCTTCATGACTCAAAGTAAAAGATTAGCACCTGGGCGTATCCCCTCGCCGCTTCCACTGTCGGCTGGATCTTGTCGAGCCTGCATCATTACCCACGCGGTCTTTCATCCCCTCTGCTGCTTAGCTTAAATATGAGTTGTTCTGCAAGATCACTGGTAATTCACATAAAATATAGTCTTGTTACTTTTCTTTTCTTTAAGAGAAGCATGATAATTGCAAACTGCAACAAACGAAGCTGAAAATAACTCCCCAGGCAGTTGTGCATTAGGAATTAGATTAAAATGAGCCCAATTTATTTTTAAATGACCTGGTAATTTGTAGGAAAGACTCGAGCTGCTTAAATTTTCATCAGTGGAAAACTGGGAAGCTCACGAAAACCAGTCGTTGGTCACTGGGGTGAGAGAATGGACCCCTCGTCTCAGAAGCCAGAGAGGCAGTGCTGACGGACGGACTGGTTAAAGATGTGTGTTCAAACAGCAACAGGAGAGGAGGAGAAAAAATTAACAGGAGTTAAATCTTTTTTTAAAAATCGAAAATAAAGCAAGTTCAATGTCAGCTCACAACTGTAAGTGCCAAAATCTGTGCTTGGAACTAATTTTCCAAGTAAAACTAATTAGGATTTGAAATGAAAGCCCTAGAGATTTGGGGCTTTGAGGCTCCTTGGCTGCTGGCACTTGTGGCGTGAAGGATTCGGTTCTCAGCTCAGGACTGAGGGGGGTGACATCAGACCTCCCCCACACTCACTGCCGCCCAGGAACGTGGTTAGGGCATGGAGCCCGAGCCACGCGTCTCCGCACGGCCCTCTCATCCCCCTCCTCACCGCAGCGGCTGCTTCAAGATGTTTGGGGCGACTCCCATGCGGCACCCATAAAAACATACCAGTATTTCTGCTGATCCTCTTCCTCTTAACGACTAACCTACAGGCCACGGTGATGATGTTGCTTATGCATTTAAGGCAAATGACAGAATGTGATGTGCTCTGACACAAAATACTCTAAAAGTTATTAATTATCCAAATTAGTTTGCCCCCTCCTTGGGTGGACACCATCACAATTCTCCTAATCTACAAAATGCATGATGTGTAAGATGTATTCTGGTATAAGTGTAAAAATCTTTCAAACGAGCCCTCTACTAGCACTGCTCTGTAATTCAAGATCTATTAAGTCTCTTCTTGATATACAGTGGGTCCTTGACTTACGAGTTTAATTCGTTCCGTGACGGAGCTCGTAACTCAAATTACTCGTATGTCAAATCAAAAAGTGAACGAGTGAGACACGTGATGCTGGGCTGATGTTGTGGCATTCACTGTGATGTTCACTGTGCCAACTAGCGGTGGGGTATCTGAAGCTGGCTCATAACCCGAATTTTAGCTCGCAACTCAAAGCAAAAAATCGGCGAGAGATGGCTCATATCTCGAAAAACTCGTTAGTCGGGACACTCGTAAGTCAAGGCCCCACTGTATATGACTTATTGCCCCTCCTCTTTTTCTTTAACACATTGTGGACCAGTAGTTTTATTGCTAGCTTTACTCAGTGGCCAGATAAGTTTCTATTGAACTAGTACAAAAAAAGGTTTTACATAAATGGTAAAGGCACGCTTTAAAATTAAATACCCATTGCATTTTGAAGTTATTTATTACATGTTCTTACAAGCTAATATCTTTTTAAAGCATGATACTTTGTAAAAACACTGTGTCATATGAAGCGAGAATTCGCATGATCCACCCACAATGTTAATATCAACCATTTCTCCCTGGATTAAATTACTATGTAGAGAGAGAGAGATGGATGGATGCAAATATTCAAATATACACATGTAGATGTAGACATACACATATTTCATACATCCAAAATCAAAAGAAACAGTTGGATTGGTCATTGATACATCACACAAGTCTTTGAATCAACCACTTGAGGAAGAAAGATATGAATATACATAATTATTTTTAAAAGAAAGAAATATAAAGCTCCCATAGTGGTTTATCTTATCCTGAAACTATACAATACCCAAAACTTTTATTTACTGGTGCCAACAATATGCCAGGCTCCAGCGAGGCATAGAGAAGTTTGAAAGATGAGCACCACACTGAGCCAGCTGTCTTCTGTTCGCTTCTGCTCTCTCCTCCCGAAACACTTGCTGTCCTTAGCTTGCTCCCCATCTGAGAGAGGCCGACATATTTGCGTTGCGTCACTAAACTCCGGTCAGTGCTGCCTGGCCTGGGAGGTTGCTCTAGGGCAGTGGTCGGCAAACTCATTAGTCAACAGAGCCAAATATCAACAGTACAACGATTGAAATTTCTGTTAAGAGCCAAATTTTTTAAACTTAAACTATATAGGTAGGTACATTGTTATTAACTTAATTAGGGTACTCCTAAGGCTTAGGAAGAGCCACACTCAAAGGGCCAAAGAGCTGCATGTGGCTCACGAGCCGCAGTTTGCCGACTACGGCTCTAGTGTCACTGGCCCTCTTGAGGCTGCTGCTAGCACAGCTCTCTTCTCTCTGGTTCTGGAAATCTCTCTATTCCCTCATTTCTCCATTCCAGCGCCTGTGACAGCTTCACTGTGGGGCCCCAGGTTCCCTCCGTATCTCTTGTGGTTTCCTTACGCTTTCCCCAAACCTCTGCAATTAGGTTTCTCTGTAAATAAACTCCCATCAAACTATCCTCATCTAAGCCTGCCATCTGCTTCCTCCTACAACCTGACGGCCACAGGTGACATTCCTCCCTTCCCAACCTTCCCAATCTGGTCAAAGAAAAGTTTCCATACAACTCTAGCAGCTGCCACGAAGTAAGTGCAAAGACACGCATGGTCAAGAGGAGGGAGGGGTCACTTTAAGATCTAAGAAGTTAAGATCTAAGAGGTGTTGTGAAGCCCATGGCATTCAAGATGGATGGACGTTTGAGGACCAACAGGAAGACTGGTGGAGACAGGGCAATCACACAAGGTGAAGGAAGGATTGAGACAGGCCAGTGAGCAGGGACAAGTGGAATAGGGAAACTGAGGCAGACAGCTGAACAAACTGGCAGAGCAATTTTCAGCAGATACAGAAGGCCACGTCCTAGAAATAACATCTAGGCCTCAGTGGTATTTCAGCTCCAGGCCCAGAAAAGCAGCAAAACCAGGTGGGCGACACCAGGACCAGCTGCAATGACTGATGACCCCCTGCCCTGACACTGACCAATCAATGAAGACCATGACCCTGGAGGAGCACACCTAGAAAACTGATGAATATTCTGCTAAAACCCTCCCCTGAGACCTCCCCTAAGATTCCCGCCTGCAAGAAAGAGATAAAAGCCCGGCCAGTATCGCTCAGTGGTTGGGTTTCGACCTATGAACCAGGAGGTCACGGTTTGATTCCCGGTGAGGGCACATGCCCCGGTTTTGGGATAGATCCCCAGTAGGGGCCGTGCAAGAGGCAGCTGGTTCAATTCTCTTCCATCATTGATGTTTCTCTCTCTCTCTCTCTCCCTCTCCTTCCTCTCTGATATCAATAAAAATATACAGTATTAGAAAAAAAGAAAAATTTAAACTATGTGGATGGACCAAGTTTTCCCAAACCTTACTCAAGTACTATGAGTGAACCCCAACATGGATTTACACAAGATGGGCAAGTGATCATGAATTTCTATGGCTATCATGATACAAAGCATTTTGGAAAATATGTTTGTGTTTTAAAAAAATTGGAATATTTATCAAAGAAGATGTAAGTATTATAGCAATGAGGAGGAGATGTGGTAAAGAGACTGAAGTTTGGAAGCAGGAGTGAACGGCACAGTGACACAAATACTTACAAAATTATCTTTCAAAAAAATAAAACTGCATTTGGAATAAGGAAAAGCAGTCTAATCATCAGGTTTGGTGATGCTAATGCCTCAGATTCAGCAAAGGAGAAAGCCAAGTTTACATGCAGGCTGGAATTCTGAAACGCAGGTACCCAGGAGCTCCAGATATAATCTATTCCTAAAGCCTCCACAGATTAAATGCAAAACACTGCCAACTTCTAGTATCATGACAACTTCTGAAGATCTTTCACGTTAACCTCTCTAGACACATCAATGCCTTCATCTGTAAAAAATGGGCTACCACCACAATGGGATTATTGCATGGGTTAAATGATATTTTCTTGGAAATATCTGATACATGTTATGTGAAGAATAAATGTCTCTTCCCTCTTTTATAACACTAGGATTTCAATCAGAGGAGAATGTAGTATTAACTAGACACCCACACACCATGTGGGAAGTTGCTCATTCTAGCTACATCTGAGAAGTACCAGATGCTCCACTGTAGGAATTAGGGCTCCTGGTCCCAAATAGTAGGAAAGAGCCCAAGTTAACTAAACAAAACAAAGGAGTTTATGATAAGGCTGATGAGGGGCTCAAGAAGGAGCTGAACCCATGGCCAGGAAAGCATTCAAACACTCTCTCAAAATCTGATCTCTGCATACCTGCTTCCTTTTATCTCTTTCTTTCTCAGAAGTCAAACTTCTTTTTCTCCAGTCTTGGTATCCACTTTATTGGTTCAAACACTCAGAGAAACTGAATCTCTCCCCTTGTTTCAAATCCAGATTTCCAGGGAAGGATTCTGATTAGCTCAGCTTGAGTGTTGGGCCCAATGGGTTGAATTAATTGCATGCAATAGGAAGAGATTATGTGCCAGTGGCTGCAAGACAATGCACGCTGTGGGGTAAAGTGTCTGTTAAGAGGGTGCTGGTTTCTACTATAATTTATGCAGATTCAAAATCACCCAACATAGGTATCCTATTGCTCAAGAATTCTTGTCGCCTTTGCCATAGTCAGGTTTCTATAAAAAAAACAAACTATATATTTTTAATTTTTTAAAAATATATTGTTATTGATTTCAGAGAGGAAGGGAGAGGGAGAGAGAGAGAGATAGAAACATCAATGATGAGAATCATTGATTGGCTGCTCCT